>NC_090296.1:147924562-148227593 GCF_039906515.1 Pseudorca crassidens | reverse complement strand
AGCTCTGGCTCTGGTCCTGGTTGTTGGCTGCTGCCACCCCCTGCCCAGCTCCATTCCAGGTTTTAAAAGCCTTCTGCCCACCCACTGGCTCGCACCACCCGGGAGAGAGTGTGTCTGGGAGCCTTGCCCTCTCCTTCGATATGATCTGCCAAGAGTTGCCTTGCTGAGGACCTGTGCATACACACAAACACACACACACCAACAAGCACACACACACGCAAGTACACACTTCAAAGCGGGGCCGGAATCTACGAAGGATTATCTAGGACACAAGATATCTAGGACACATCCCATTTCCTTCCCCACGATGAGGGCTGAACTCAGAATGGGAGGATTAGGGACTTCCCTGCTGGTCTAGTGGTTAGGACTCAGCGCTTCCACCGCTAGGTCCCGGGTTCAAACCCTGGTCGGGGAACTAAAATCCCACACGCTGCGTGGTGCAGCCAGAAAAAAAAAAAGAATGGGAGGAGTGAAGCAACTCTAAAGAGACCTGGACAGAGGCTGTATTTCCCTCTGCTTACAGTAGGTTAGAAAGCCTGAGGTTAGCCGAGCTTTTGATTGACAGCTGCCCATAGGTGTGTATTATTTCATAGAATGTAGACACTAGGGAGTGATATAAATATCAGTATTTTTTGTATCCGTTTAAGACAAACTCACTTCCAGTTGCGCTATGACATGCCTTCAATTGTAAGAGACATCCCAATATCAGAAATGTTGAAATGTGAAAAAAAGGTCTTAGAAATGACAGAACAGTCTATGTTTATTTTATGGCTGGAGGGGGAGAGGAAGGAGGCTCAGAGAGGGTCACTGGTCTATTCAAGGTCACACAGCTAGTATGGGATGCAAATCCAATTACATCTGACCCCAAAGTCAAGATTCTTTCTACAAAAACACTCCCGTGTGCTACCCACTGAATTCAACCTTTCAGACAGTAAGCCCTTTCGGAACCAACCAGAGCCCTTAGGACATTGTGTATGAAGAAGCTGATCACCAACACAGGGACCAGCATCATGGCAAGGCCACTACCCCCAGACCTGGCCTGTGCTTACCCCTCCTAGCTGCCTGTTTTGCTGAACTCTCACTATACCCAGTGCCTGAAACTACCACCTACGTCAACAGCAGGTGCTCTAAAGCAATGATGCCAAAGAGATGTCGGAAGACTTTTGTTTTTATTTTTCTAGCACAACAGATCAGAATTGTCGATAGATGGGCACTATTGGTATTTGGAGCTTGATAGCTCCTTGTCGTCAGGGCCTGTCCTGTGCATTGTAGGACGCATAACAACATCCCTGTCCTCTACCCACCAGATGCCAGCAGCACTCTTCAAGCTGTGACAACCAAAAATGTCTTCAGACACTACCCAATGTCCCCTGGGATGGGAGGGGGGCTGTTTAGTGCGGGAACTGCACCAGTTGAGAACCACCACAAGAAACCTTTATCAGTCTCTTTTTGGCTTCAACATTTTTTTCAAGACATCTCTTTAGCATCCTCATTAGCTTCTAGAGTACTACATTGCCTCTGGCCCCAACACAAATAAGAAAAAGGAAAGAAGGGGAAATAGATTCCAACTGTCCTCTAAGTCCATGGTGATTGTGGTTTCCAGTAAGCCAGGACAAGCACCGTGTTAAAAGAAGGTTTTTCTCTCTGCCTGTCAAGTGTTTTGTCAACAGCGCATCATGTCGTAAGTCTATCAGCTGTGACCCACTTCTGAAGGCTTGACCTGTCATTTCACTGCTTGACACTAGCAGCTTCTAAAGACAATTGGCCACTTATTTCTTGAACATAATCATGGCAAATACACACAGCTAAATGATCAGGAGAAGTTACAGCGTCTCAGGCAGAGAGAACCCCAAACCATTGACTGCGGGAGGTTGACAGGAGCTGAGATAACTTCCAACACAATATCTTCATTTTAAATATAGAAAACCTCAGGTTTAGAGCAGACATTGCCCTGCTCGTAACGAGAACAGGTAACCAAGTTTTCAAGTAAGAGACGAAGATTCTCCAACTAGGTAACATCCCGGTTACGCAGATTTGATTTCAAACATATCTCGTCTTCTCCATTGCCATTTTGGTAACTTAACGAGTCTAAACTATGGCTGAATCTAAATTAAAACTGGAGTCTAGTGGCTTGACTTGGAGTCTAGGGAGTTAATTCTCTTAGGACAGGCTCTGAGAAATCGGCTGAGTTCTCATTTCCTCCCTTTCAAGCAAATCCCTGAAGCATGGATTTAAGAATAAATCTAAATAGTCTTCGGCTTATTTTAATGATTATTAGTTTGCGTTATCTTTCTCGTCAACTGCCTAGAGGACATGGTGTATGATTGTAACTCGATAGTAAGGCTAAACTAGCCCACTTGACACTGGAGACGCAAATGTAGCTAGAAAAATAGCAGCTTACCCTGGTCTGCATGTATTGTATTTTTTTTCCGTGGCTATGCAAATTACCCCACAAAATTATAAAGAAGCTGCAGCTGGGGTCCAGGAAACTAAGAAAATAAATAGGTAGTCATTGAAAGAGTGTTTCTATTAAATAGAAAAATAATAAATCCTTGACCCATTTATTCCTTTATTCACCCATTTATTTATTATTCATTATAAAAATATTTATTTAGCTGCTACTTTGGGCCAGACTGGGACAAGAAAGAGAATAGAGGCGATTCAGACAAGACCTCAGAAAGCCTACACCAACCTGGGTAAACAGACAAATAAGAAGCACTGAGTAGAGCGATTATTGTGATGGGGAATATAATGCAATATGTGCAATAAGAAGCATTTCTCTTGTCCTGGGGAAATAAGGAAGGGCAGGAAGATCCCTTGGAGATAGTGATTTTGAGGTTGAAACTGGAAGTAAGAGTAACTCCTATCATCACAGCTAAATGATCAGGAAAAGTGACAGTGTTTCAGGCATAGAGAATCCCAAACCATTGATTGCTGGAGGTTGACAGGAGCTAACTTCCAACATAATATCTTCATTTTAAACATAAGAAACCCGAAGTTTGGAGCAGACATTGCCCTTCACGTAACCAGAAGAGCTAGACCCTAACCAATAAATTCGACTCCCTTGACTCACCCTTCAGGGTTTACACACCAAGCTTCCACACAACTGGAACGACTGGCTGACTGATTCCTTCTGATTCATGCATTCTTACTTGCATTCAACCATTTATCGATGACCTCTGTATGTTTTGGATGATAAAAATATGGGTCATAGACTCTGCCTTCAAGGACCTTGTACCAAATCATTATAATAAAAGATAGAAACTGCTAAATGCAAAAAGAGGAGTGCGGGCTTCCCTGGTGGCGCAGTGGTTGAGAGTCCACCTGCCGATGCAGGGGACGCAGGTTCGTGTCCCGGTCTGGGAAGGTCCCACGTGCCGCAGAGCGGCTGGGCCCGTGAGCCATGGCCGCTGAGCCTGCGCGTCCGGAGCCTGTGCTCCGCCACGGGAGAGGCCACAACAGTGAGAGGCCCGCGTACCGCAAAAAAAAAAAAAAAAAAAAAAAGGAGGAGTGCAACAAGACGTGCTGGTGAGGATGTGGAGCAACAGGAATGCTCGTTCATTGTGTGTGGGACTGCAACATGGTGCAGCCACTTTGGAAGATGATTTAGCAGTTTCTTACAAAACTAAAGGTAGTCTTCCCTTCTGATCCAGCAATGGTGCTCCTTGGTATTTACTCAAAGGAGCTGAAGACTTACATCCACACAGAAAACCTGCACATGGATGTTTATAACAGTCTTATTCATTTGCCAAAACTTGGAAACTACCAAGATGTCCAACAACAGGTGAATGGGTAAACTGTGGTATATCCAGATAACGGAATATTATTCAACACCGAAAAGGAATGAGTATCAAGCCATGAAAAGACATGGAGGAAAGGTAAAGGCATATTACTAAATAAAAAGACCAATCTGAAAAGGCTACAGACTGGATGATTCTACCTATATGACATTCTGGAAAAGACAGAACTATGGAGACAGTACAAATATCAGTAGTTGCCAGGGAGAGCAGAGAGGAAGAAATGACTAAGTAGAACACAGAGGATTTTTAGGGCAGTGAAACTACTCTGTATGATCCTTTAGTAGTGGATACATGTCATCATACATTAGTCCAAACTCACAGAATGCACAACACCAGGAGTGAACCCTAGTGTAAACCATGGAGTTTGGGTGATAATAATGTATCAATGTAAGTTGATCAATAGTAACAAAAGTACCACCCTGGTGGGGGATGTTGAGAGTTGGGGAGGCTATGGATGGGGGGAGGGGCAGAGGGTAAATAGTAAATCTCTGTACCTTCAGCTCAATTTTGCTGTGAACCTAAAATGGCTCTAAAATATAAAGTCTATTAAATAACTTAAAAACTTAAAGAGAGGGCTTCCCTGGTGGCACAGTGGTTGAGAGTCCGCCTGCCGACACAGGGGACACGGGTTCGTGCCCCGGTCCGGGAAGATCCCACATGCTGCGGAGCGGCTGGGCCCGTGAGCCATGGCCGCTGAGCCTGTGCGTCCAGAGCCTGTGCTCCGCGGTGGGAGAGGCCACAACAGTGAGAGGCCTGCGTACCGCAAAAAAGCAAACAAACAAAACAAAAACAAAAAACTTAAAGAGATGTGCAAGTGTGAAGAGCCCAGTATTTGAATGGTGTTCACAAAATGCATTAGTCAGGAGAGAGCAAGCTGCTGTAATAAGAAGATCCCCAGAGATCAGCAGCTTAAAGAACAGTAAAGTTTAGTTCTCCCTCCCTGAACAGTTAGAGATGAGCACTTCGGACAGTGCCTGCCAAGGGTGTTTTCCTCATCCACATGGTCCAAGCTGGGTAGACCAGTCTAGAATCCACCTGGCAAAAGGGGAAAGAAGCCTCCCTCTGTCTCAGCCCCTCCCTCCAGAAGTGAAAGAGGACCTCCACTCATGTGCCATTGGAGAGAATAGAGCACAAGTGGCCTCACCTACCAGCCAGAGCTTCTGAGCAATGCAGTCATGGGCCCAGTTACACATCGATGACCATGGAACAAAAGGAAAACTGAATTTTGAGGACAGTTTACCATCTCCAGCAGCAGTGGGGACTTTCTTATATTTGGCTGACCCTCTCTAATCGTGCCTCCACTTTCCCCATAAATATGTTCAATTATTCCCCAGGCCCAGAAAAAGCACACCTTCTTTCCACCTTGTCTCCTCCCTATAGCTACTTCTCTACTTCCTCTCTTCTTCCAAAATTCTTGAAAGAGTAGTGAACACACACTCCATTTGCCCTGCTCACCTCGCTTACACTACAGGATTCTCTGTAGTCTAGATTCAACCCTGACATTTCCCAATGGTCATGTGTAACAGTCAATTATGTCATCTTTTTGCAGCATCTATCGATAATATTCATAATAACAGCTAATATTTATTGAGCATACACACTGTGCTAATCCCTGTGCTAAGTGCTTCATGTGCATTTTGGTTGATGTTTCCCAAGCTATGAATCAAACTCCATCTTTCGTTCCAAGCTCTAGACTAATCTAAGTACAGGCACGCCCAAATTCATCCTGATGCAGACAGAACTCATTAGCAAAATCCCCCTGCTGGGTGTCTCCTCCTGCCCCTACAGATCCACTGGCCAGCCTTGCCACCACGCTCTGCACTCCAAGAGGGTGACCCTTGTGGACGGATTCAATGGGCTCTTGCTTCTGGCTTCCAGCCGGGTTTGGCCAATGGAGGCCCCTGGCAGGAAGCTGGAAACAGAGAGCAGCATGGGTTACCTGTGTCCTGTGTGGTCTGTGTCCCTCTACTGATGGTCACAGCTCCTGTTGGGCAGCCCTTACACCACAGCTCTCCCTGGACTCCGGTAACTTCTCCCTTCCTCCTTCAGGCCTGAGGAGCTCACAGCCCCACGGTTGCAGTCCCAGGGCAGGGCACTGTCTCTGGGACTTTTCCTGCACCTTTCAAATAGCGTTTCTCTGTGAAAGTCTTCTCACATGACTCAGCATGATTGCGCCATCTTTTCTGGCCAGAATGAAGGCTGGTGCACGCCCCCTCTCCATTCTCTAGTTCAGCTAATGGAGTTGCTACCACGAAATCTCCTACCATGGAAACCAAGACTGACGCTCGACTCCTTCACCCTCACTCCTAACACACAGGAAGTCCAGGCCATCTTCCTTCAGGAACATAGACCCTAAATCACTCCCTCTCCTGGATCCCTATTCTCATTGCCTCACAGCTCAGACTCCCTCCTCACTTAAGAACTGTCATGTTTCTAAAATGACCATTGGACCATTTCAATCCTCTATGTAAAGACATCTCCATAGTCTGCAGAATTAAGAGAGAAGTTACAAGGAACGAAATTGTACCATTTGCAGAGAAGTGGATGGACCTAGAGACTGCCATACAGAGTGAAGTGAGACAGAAAGAGAAAAACAAATATCGTATAATATCGCTTATGTGTGGCATCTAACAAAATGGTACAGATGAACTTATTTGCAAAGCAGAAATAGAACACAGACATAGAGAACGGACGTATGGATACCAAGGTGGGGAAAGAGGGTGGTGGGATGAATTGGGAGATTGGAACTGACATATAAACACTATTGATACTATGTATAAAATAGAGAACTAATGAGAACCTACTGTATAGCTCAGGGAACTCTACTCAGTGCTCTGTGGTGACCTAAATGGGAAGGAAATCCAAAAAAGAGGGGATATATGAATACGTGTAGCTGATTCACTTTGCTGTACAGTAGAAACTAACACAACATTGTAAAGCAACTATATACTCCAATAAAAATTAATTTAATGAAAGAGAGAAGTTACAATTGACACAGGGGTTTATTTAAAGGTAAGTCTCTTTGAAACATATGAACAAATGACTTCTGTGAAACTTAGAGAGTTTCTATACCATCATATAGTTACCTATATCCATACCGAAGGATGAGACTTACAGTATCTCACTAAATGTCCTGATATCATTAAAACAGTTATTTCATGCTTCTGACATAGGCCTAGACAAATTGGATCTCTAATACCTAGGCCAAATAATAACAACAGTAGCAACAGAGATTATTTCATCTTTCCCAGGTCTGTGAGTGAAAAATAAAGAACAAATCTAAACTAGGAGGAAACTAGTTGCATCCTATCTAACAAATAAAAACACACCTAATTTTCCAGAGCAAGCAAGTGACAAGTGCTATCAAGCAATGCAGCAAAGGGTCCAATAATTCTATTGGGCTAGGCTTGCTGGGAAGGTTTCATTTTGTGTTCATTTCGGGGCAGCCCCCCACCCTGAATAATGAAAGCAGAGAAAAACAACCTCTGAGCCCAGGGCAGATGCCATGGCCACCAGGCCCTGCAGAGAGGGTGTGATACCACACGTTGAATCTTCTCAGCAGGATGGGAGGACATCAGCCAATTAGAAGGAAGGATCCCGAGCCACTCTGTTCTTAGCACAGCAAACAGAGCCCAGGGTTTTAACTCCCTGGGAGCCTTGCAGGAGAGAGCCTCACATAATTTCTTATTTAGGAAAGATTTAAAGAGATTTGTGCTGGAGTATTTAATCCAAAACCCTGGAACTGTCCCAGCAGTGGGTATAGATTAGGGGACAGTTGACTTCACACATTGATATTCAAACTAGAAAGTTGCTATTCTTCCAAAGGGGCAGGGAGATGGGTGGGTGACAGCATCCCCAGCTGTGCGGGAGCTCGGATCTCGCTCTCTCAAAACATTCAGGAGTTTCTGTAGCTCTTGGCAAGCTAGCTTCCCACTTGATGGAGGACTCCCCTGAGCCCTTGGATGCCCGGGACTTTGCAAAATCAACCACAGACTCGATTGCTTTCAAGAAAGGAGCTCTATCATCTCTTTCTCTCTCTCTACCCTCTCTCGCTATCACTCTCTCTCGGTTACCTTTTCTGTTCTATCTCACTGGATTTTCATGCCACAGACTAGGAACACTTGTCAGGGAGCCCTCAGTCATAAAACCCAAGAAGGGTTGTCTATTTATAAGCCTTCTGCAGTTAGGGTAAGTTCAAGAGAATGTTTCCACTGAAAGTAAGCAAGAAGCTTCAGGTGAGCCATCACTGATTTATATTTTACACTGAGGGAACAGCATTTATCACTCTCTGCAAAGAGCCGCACACTCCCTCTCAGTGTTCTGCCAAGTCAAATACCCAGCCGGTGAACGTTAGACAACACTGAGAGGAAGTGAATGCATAAATCAAGTCTCGGGGGTTCGTAGACGACAAGCAGAGAGCCACAGGAGATGCCCACAGAACCTGGAAAGAAGGTGACCCCCTGATATCCAAAGTTAGAAGGATTGATTCATCATGCTTTATATTTAGCCTCAAACAGAAGCGATTCACTGCAAGAGAATCGCAGTCTGGAAGGTGTCGTGGATGAGACCTAGGGAAACCCAAGTCCAAGCAGTGATCATGGCGGGTGATGCCAAGGAGACAGGGATGGGGGAGTGATTGATAGCAAGGGAGGCTGGTGATGTGCCCTGCCTGTAGGAACACTGTACGAACAAAGAGGGGAACAGACAGCACAAGGACAAAGAAAGGGGCCCAAAGAACGGGGTGTGGGTTAGTCCAAGAGCACCAGTCCTAGCTCCTGGGTTGGTAGACCAATGGATGAGAACCCAGTCACAGAAACCTCAGCAGAGTAATGCATCCCATTCCTGATACAAGTCTGGACAGCCAGATAGCCCAGTCTCATCCTTCCTTCTTCTTTGTCTCATCTCTGTGAAGAGTTGATGGCTTCTATTTTCACTCCATAACCCCCACCCACTCACCTAATCCCAATCTACCGCCATAAATCTACATGATGTCATTCTAGAGGAATAACTCAAAATGGGATGGATCTTGGGCAAGTACTTATAACCAAATGGAGAAGAAAGGCAGAGGCATGGCCAAGGTCTAGACTCACCCTGGCCCTGGGGTAAAATACATCACAATATTAACAGGAGTAATCTTATGCATGGTTCTGGTTGTTTTCTATATATTCCAAATATGACTATGATACCTAGTGAAAAAAATAACAAGGTTTAAAAGCATGATAAGCAAAAAGATAATAAAGTCCAGAAAGCAATTTAAAAAGGGGCTGGTGTTTAGTGGTACAGGAGGAGAACTTCTATGATGACAGTGAGTAGAGCTAGGAGCAGATTGGGGAATATCCCCAAAGATATTAAGGTAAGTGAAGAATCAACTGTCAACACACAGTAAACCTAGCCAATGGATCTGGCGTTGGGCGTAGCCATAATCCATGGGAGGAAGAATGAAGGAGACATGGCAAGACTCCAGTTCGAATTAGACATGGGGATACAAGGCAGGTGTCCTGAATAGGAAACAGGAAAAGATGTGGAGACAAAATTAAGTCAGAGGTCAAGGGGGAGAAGAGTCTGGGGTTCCAAAATGGGATGCCAGATTCCAGCAAGAGATGGAAGCGGTGGAAGGCATGTTGTTTTGCGTAAGGGAGGAAAAATAATTTTCTCTCCACCCTTCTGAGTTCTTGGCTGGGATCCCTGGAACAAAAGACAGACTTACTAACAAGAGAAACACAAACAGAAGTCTGTTAACATGCATACCTCACGAATATATGGGAGATACCTAGAGAACAATGAGTAACTCAAAGCAGTGCCTTAGAACTCTGGCTCATAAAACATCTTCAACAAAGAACAATAATTTGTAAAGAAATGGCAGGACAAAGGAAAGCAGTTTTGGGCTTCCAAGTGCAAAGATAAATGCTGGTTATTAAAGTTTGTTATGTAGCTTCCTCTGGTGCTGTCTCAAGGTTGATGGGGTCTAAAGTTGTCTCCAGTGATTAGCTCTTATCTTTCCTGGTAGAGAGGGAAGGAGAGACACCTTTGTCAATTGACATCTTGTTTTATGACCCATAGGAAGAGGGAAGGGAGCTTTTCTTGTATCTGCTTCTTCTCAATTGCCTTCAGCTCAAAATAACCCTTGTGCCAAAGTGGCACATTTTAGGGTGGCATATCTGCTACCTTTAATTTGCCTCCGATATTTTAGTTACTTTTGTGTAACAAGCAACCACAGAAATCTCAGTGGCGTAGAAAAGTTTGCATTTATTTAGTTCACACATCTGCGGATTCAACAGAAAGTCAGCTGTTGTAGGCTGATCTCCGCTGGGTGGCTCCCCCAGTCTTGGGAAGATGCCCCACACAACTGCAGATCAGCTGAGGTCTGACTGAGGTAGGCTTGTCCTGGCTGGGCCGTCAGGCTGGTGTCCCTCTGCTCCACGTGTCTGCTATCCTCCTCCTGGGACCAGTGGGCTAGCCCAGACATGCTCTTCCCACAGTGCAAGTACAAGTGCCAAAGAGTAAGCCCAATGGCGCTGGACATTTTTTAAACTTTTGGTACCGCTGGCCCCCTAACATTCCAGCGGCCAAGGAAAGGGATTACCATACCCAATGTCAGAGGGTAGAGAAGTATACTTCACCCTTGGAGGGTGGAGGAAGGGGGATGGCAATGAGAGGAATATATACTTCTGAACGACAACTCACCAGCCCTCAGGTTTTAAGACAATACATTCAGAAACAATGAGGAATAAAAAGAAAGATTCAGAAGGCAAGAACAAGGCTAGGTCTGATTCAATCGCCACTTTTGTCGGACAAACCACAGGTTCCCCAACCTCTCCTCCAAGATAACAGGAGACAGAAGTCAGATATTAATATTTTTTTTTTCTTACCATAACTGAGACCACATGACCCCCATTTGCACGTCTAGCTTTGCCCTAAAGAGAGAGTTTTAAAGCAGGGCTTCGGGGCTTCCCTGGTGGCGCAGTGGTTGAGAGTCCGCCTGTCGATGCAGGGTACGTGGGTTCGTGCCCCGGTCCGGGAAGATCCCACATGCCGCGGAGCGGCTGGGCCCGTGAGCCATGGCCGCTGAGCCTGCGCGTCCGGAGCCTGTGCTCCGCAACGGGAGAGGCCACAACAGTGAGAGGCCCGCGTACCGCAATAAAAAAAAAAAAAAAGCTAACCTCACTTTCAAAACTTGAACATCCGTGGTAATCCTATGATGCAAACTGCTCAGCTGTCACCATCCAAATAGTTGGCCCATTTCCCAGAAATGATTATTCTTTAAGTGGGGAGTAGACATACATTCTTTTTCTATCAGTTAAAGGTCAAGTATGAATAGAAACCAACATAAGGACTTGGGATCAGGATAACATAGTGATTAGTGCGAGAGAAGGACTTCCACACACTTGCTCGGCTAAGAACACTTAACGGTGATAAAGTACAGAAGTAGGTAAGTCAAATGACATAACTCAACTCAGAATGAATCAAGTCTCCATGGATCCGAAGTGGAGCAGAAGCCTGAGGTAATGAACAGAAATGAAGTGGAGGAACTGTTGGGTTTGGGATCCAAGAGAAGATAGCAATGAAAATGAATGAATGTATGCATCAATGTGGGTGGGTGTCAAAAATGTAACGATATGTGAAAGAAGTCAGACACGAAAGCATACGAACGGTAACAATCTGGTATAAATAATGTTCAAAAACAGGTAAGACCTATCTACAGAAATCAGGATCATGTTTACCTCGGAGAGAAATGGAAAAGGTAGTGGCTGTTAGGGGGCCTCAGAATGATTTCTAGGATGCTATTAAAGTTCTACCTCCTGATCCGGGCGGTGGTTACACACGAATGCTCACTTTGTAAAAAATTAATTTGTTGTGTACTTATGATTTGACCAATACACTATATGTACATTATGCTTCCATCAAAAAGTCCACCAAAAATTTTAAATTGTAACCATTCTGCTTTCAGCAATCATGGACCATGTTATTTGAGACTGACTGACCCGTCCACTAAGCAATATTTATTTTTAAGTCTAAATGCATCAGAGAGCTACCAAGGCAGGGGCTAAGGTACTGGAGAGATAGAAAGACTGAGTGAGCTCTGGCTGAATCCGGCACTGCATTCCACGGGTGGCGAGAAAGTGGTTAAAGTTTTAAGTTCTATTATATTTTAATAAGCCAGGATTCCATGGTGTACATGCTAGAGTAACCACAAAAAGTATAATAAATGGATTGAATAGTCCAGTCAAAAGACAAAGATTTAAAGCCAACATCAGTTGTATTTCACAGATTTGGATTCTCATTTGGGTAGGGAAAAAAATAGTGGAGTACAGCACTGTGACTATAGTTTACAGCACTACGTTATACACTTGAAAGTTGGTAAGCGAGTAGATCTTAAATGTTCTCATCGCAAAAAATAAAAAGAATTATGTTAGATGATGGAGGTGTTAACGAACCGTATTGTGGTAATCATTTCACAATATACACATGTATCAAGTGATCGTACACCTTAAACTTACACAATGTTATATGTCCACTATATCTCAATAAAGCTGGGAATGGAAAAAGGAGCAGAGACAGGAATATAATCCTAAATTGCTAGTTCATAGTAGGTCAACAATTATAAAAAGAATGTGGGAAACCCATATGGATGGATGGATGGATGGATAGATAGATGGGTGGATGGATGGATGGATAGATAGATAGATAGATAGAGAAGAAATGTTTACAGATAAAACTAAAAATTTTCCATTCATAAAATGAGGCACTGAGGACTGTACAGAGAGAAACTTGAAAAACATCTACTGTAGATTGAGGATCCACGAGTTTAGAATCCTGAGAACAAAAGATTTGACCACAGGTTACACCGTCCTGGCTGGCCTGTACCGCAGAGCCATTTTCACTGAGCAGTTTGTCGATTTAGTAATAGACAGTTTCTCCAAGCACTAACGGAAAGTAACCTCTAGAAACACTTCATTGACCTGTACAAGAAGGACAACCATGTTTTCTTTTATTCAGAATGGACTGGAGGGGGAAAAAAAATAAGGAGAAATTACTTCAGAGAGTATTGCAAAGTAAATACTGACCTTACATGATCAGGTACCAGGTAGGAAGCATAATTCATGACTTCTGTGTATGTGAAATGGAATTCAATATGTGTCACCAGCCACCCCTCTCTATAAGGAAATAGCATGAATACTCTGGCCCTTCTTCTGTAGTGGAGACATTTCCACATGTGCTATAGCACAGAAACATGCTGTTCCTCTAAAATCATTTAGGGTTTGTGGGTACAGCAGGTGCCCATGTGCAAGCAACATTATAATATTTATTATTTAATTTATTTTTATGATTTTTGGCTGTGTCCGTCTTAGTTGTGGCACGTGGGCTCTCTAGTTGAGGCGAGTGGGCTTAGTTGCCCCGTGGCATGTGGGATCTTAGTTCCCCGACCAGGGATCGAACCCGCATCCCCTGCATTGGAAAGCGGATTCTTTACCACTGGACCACCAGGGAAGTCCCACAGGCAACATTATAAAATGTAAAGTTTAGCACTGGGATAAATCCATCAGAACAGGCTCAACCACAACCCCAGGCTATTATCCATCCAAGCTCAAATTATTTTGACACCTTTGTGAAATATTCATATGTCTCTTTTCAAAGTGCTTACAATTCTAAACCAGATTCATGTTAAGGAAAGAAAATGTGGCCCATGTTTCTCTCCTCTTCCCACCCACCCTGACTAATGTGGGATTGTAGCCCATGGCGAAGTCTACCCACCCGCCTCCCCAAACATCATAAACACATTTGCACACCCAACATGCCCAATTAATTTTGGAAGAACCCAGGAAGGTTCTCATGGGTATTTGCAACATGTTCCAGGCATTACCATGTGCCAGCTGCAGTTTCAGCTCTCTTGTCCTGCAATGGCCCTCTCTGTGAGTACGTCCAGAATACACCCAGCACCTACGAAGACAAGTCCTCCCTCCCTCTAATTATGCTGCACCCCCTTATCTGTTTATGCCCCCAAAAGTCTGGCAGAGCTTTGCCTGAACCAGCGCTTTCAGATTTTATGGCTGGCCCTCCACCTTCCTCCCTAGCACTCAGTTGAGTGAACCGGGAGACAAGCCTAAGTAAAAATACAGCAGGCTTGACTCAGAATGGACCTTCCTCATTGATGACAGTTTCTCTTACTTGGCCAAGATTATTCTCTTTCTTTAATTTGGTTGCTCTTCCATTAAGGTGTTTTCTGTGCCAGGGGGCTTCTTCATCCCTCGTGCATGCCAGTTCCTGACAGGGCTACCCTGCAGTTCTCTAGATGAACAGGGGCAGGTCTGAAGCCCAGTGATGGGCATCGCTGAGGCTCAGACTGAGTTCTCACTGCCAGTCATCATCATCGTATCAACATTTGTTTTAAAATTAGGCCAAAAGAATTTTTTTAATGAATTGTTTGGGGTTGCAATCTTTGTACTGAAGGAATTTAAAATACCTATTTACAATAGCCAAGACGTGGAAGCAACCTAAATGTCCATCGACAGAGGAGTGGATAAAGAAGATGTGGTACATATATACAATGGCATATTACTCAGCCATAAAAAGAATGAAATAATGCCATTTGCAGCAACATGGATGGACCTAGAGATAGTCATACTGAATGAAGTAAGTCAGACAGAGAAAGACAAATATCACATGACATCGCATATGTGGAATCTTAAAAAAAATGGTACAAATCAACTTATTTACAAAACAGAAATAGAATCACAGATGTAGGAAACAAACTTATGGTTACTGGGGGAAAGTAGGGGAGAGGGATGAATTGGGAGATCGGGATTGACATATACATACTACTATGTATAAAATAGATAACTAATAAGGACCTACTGTATAGCACAGGAAACTCTACTCAATATTCTGTAATGACCCATATGGGAAAGGAATCTAAAAAAGAGTGGATATATGTATATGTATAACTGATTCACTTTGCTGTACACCTGAAGCTAACACAGCATTGTAAATCAACAATGCTCCAATAAAGATTTTAAAACAGAAAACAAAAACCAGACCTCTTGTGGGAAGCTTTTTAAAACCTAAAATAGACAAATTGCTCTGGCCTACTTTTCAACAAGTCCTAACAAGGCACCGACAGTTAAAAAAACTGGTAGTTTTCTTTTGGTCTTCACCAGACTAGGAAAGTGTTGAGGTTTGGTTTGCAATTTTCCACTGGTCAAAAAGACCACTTTCCTAAAGGACAGCCTAGAGCTATTGGCACCTACGGTGGTCCCAGACTCTGAGTCTTCACTCCCCGCCCCGCAAAAGGGAAAGTGTTGCAAGTGATCTTTCTGCCCATAGCTAATACATTTATCATCTAAAAGAGATGTATCTTTGTTGGCCAGATCAATGACTTCCCTAATGAAAAGCACATTTCTAGACATAGTCCTACTGAGATCTCATGGAGGGCCTATGAAGGCTGGAGAAGCCGAAGCCCGCACAGCTTTCAAAGCTAACTGCGTCCAGGCGAACGAAGAATACGACCTGAGCGCAGCTGAGCTCAGCTGGCGCTCTTTTCAACCTAGTGCCTGAGTGTCTTTGTTCTTACACGTGTAAAGTTTCCCTCATTCTCCTTTTTATGGCCACAGGTTTCTGGCTGGCCTAACACCCAATAAGAGAGCACAAAAGGGCTTAGTTTTATTGTTTTGCTGTGTTTTATTGACTCCATGTTTTATTCAACTAATGTGTGCCAGAGAGGCAATAACAGTTCAATTACACCATTCAGGCTCTTCCTCTCCTCCCAGAGCCCGACCACGACCCAGTGCACTTTTATTACATCCACATGCAGATGTGAAAGGGAAGAAGAAAGGAATGACTGGGAGGCGCTTGGTTAAAGTATTAAAGCTGGAACCACTCGTTTCCCAAATGATCCTTGAAGGCCAAGAGCTTTCCAAAGAATAGCAGTTTGTTCCTTCTGTGGCCATGGCATCCGTCACCCGATCTCTTCTTGGGAGAAGAATTCTATTGCTCTTTGGAGAAGACCCAGACGAAAATTTGCCTATTTGAAGGATTGGGGGCATTGCGATGGTTTCATAAGGGCCCAGCAATCCTGGAGCCGATGGTCCAGTCTTGGAACCAGTAGCATCTCAGTGGACGTGGAGGAACTCACTCACACCTCCTTAGATTTTGCTAATATTAATTTTCATGGTGTTTGAAGTAATTCACAAGAGGTCATAGAACCTAAGCTTTAGAATCAAAGAAACCAGGGTTCAAATCTAGGCTCTGTCACTTCCTAGCTCTGTGAACGTGAATAAGGTACTTAAATTCTCTAAGCTTCTGTTTCTTCACCTGTAAAGTAGGAATAACGTTACTCACCTCAGGGTTGCTGTGGGTAGTTAGTGAGAGAATTATAAAGCACGTGACGTATCACCTGAATGCACATAAACTGGTAGCATGTTACCTTTCATACATACATACAGTTGTAAAAAAATGCCCTCAATTTTTGTAGTTTGTTTGTTGTCACTAAAACCATATCTGTGGTCTTACACATCTTTGTTAACATTATTTTCATTGTATCATAATGTCCCACTGAGTAGAGGTATCATAAATTTTTCGCCATTCCTCATTGCTAAATATGGAAGATTTCCCCAGTACCTATGTAAATAATGCTATAATGTATACATTTGTGCATAAATTAATCAGCATTAATTACTATGTCCTAAAATAGATTCATAGCTGAGGACTTACAGGGTCAAAAGTTGGTAACATTTTTAAGATTCAATACGTATTACTAAATTATTTTCCAAGAAGGGTCCCCTTACGTTTCACAATGATGCTAATAACATCTCTTATTGGCCATCAGAAATGGGAAGAAATAGCCCAATTTTGGCTTCTTTTATGAAAGATGCATAGTTGGGCAAAGTTCACTTTCCCTTCTACATAACAAAGGAAGTGGAAAATAGTGGTAACTGTACAGCTAACAAGAATTACCCAGAAAATTGAACGAAAATGAAAATTGAGTTGTCTGAATATTTTCTTGATTCTCAACATTTCATTTCCAGACATAATCTCAGTAGCACAGAACTAGTTTCTACATTTTGCAGTCCAAATGCTTTTGTCCTAAATTAGAAGAGTTACAAGCTAAGACATCCAGTCACTTTATGGAGTCTTAAGTACTCAATAGGTAGAACATGGGTGCCCAATTAATGAATTCTGAACAGTTTAAAGGCTGCAGAGGACATAGTGTTTTCAATGCAACCATTAGCATAAGGTTAGCATCACTGTGGGACAGAGCTTATGGATGAGCTATCGAAACATTCTCATTTTTGCAAGTGAGCAAAATGAAACCAAGAGAATTTAAAGGATTCGTCCAGTTGCCCAGCTGGCAAGCTGCAGGACCAGACCCACCCACAAGCAATGCTTGTCCCCATGCTGCTTCCTCTTCCTACGGCATCCATACCACCACTAGATGGTAACCCTTCCTCGAGATGGCCCAGTTCTCAACAACAGTAACCACCTGAAGGACACATCCTGATGGGAGCCGAGCAATGTGCCCTAATGAGAAACAGCAGGAAACCATTAGTCTACGCGTTAGAATCATATACTGTTAGATTCTGTTTCACCAACAGAAGACGTGTGACTTAGCCAAAGCCCCACATTCACTCTCTCATCACCCCACGTTGGACCTCCTGCCACCTCTATGCAGATAGGAGAGGAGAAGGACTGTTTCCAATGGAGCAAAGACCCCCACAAGCATCCCGGTCAGGTGAACTCTTGCTCCAGAAATCCGGAAAGCACAGGCTCCTCGTCTTTGATCGCTCTGTGGTCTAGCAGACCAGCACCCGAATCCAGCTAGCAGTCTCTTTTCATAAGGCCTGTGAGCTAAGAATGATTTTTATATTTTTGTAAGCGTTGAGGAAAAAAATAAAACAGAATAAGTGACAGAGACCATATGGCCCACAAAGCCTAAAATATTTACTATCTGGCCCTTTACTGAAAAAGGTTGCCAACCCCACTGTAGATTACAGCTCATTACTGATTTATCAAGCATAGTTTCACGGTTCCGACTCTATGTTTGCACCTCAATTTCCCCCTTGTCTGTCAGAACACCTCTTCTCAAATACTGTAAAGGGTGATATTTGGAAACACGATGCCCAGGGGTTAGCAGTGCTGCTTTCAGAGTAAGTGGGTCTGAGTTTGAACCTCAGTGACTCCATCATCTGTGAGCTGTCAGACTGTGGGCAAACTGCTTTACTTCTGGGAATCATAATTTTCTCACCTATGAAATGGAAGAAATACTAGTAACTGCCTCATAGGATTGTAGTGAGGATGAAATGAGATTATATATATGTTCATATATATTTTTATAACCTATAAATTATATTTATATAAATACATTTATGTTATCTTCATATATACATAAATTAGATTACATATATATATATTTAAATAACCTGTAAAGTCCTACGGAGATAAAGGTATTTTAACTCATAATATCGGATCTGAAATGAGATTCTTTTTTAGACTTGCCCATTTTTAAAAATACGTTATATCTTTTCATCTTTTTTTATTGAGGTATAATTGGCATATAACATATTCGTTTCCAGTGTACAATATAATGATTCAGTATTTGTAGTTATTGTAAAATGATCACCACAGTAAGTCTCTAAGTAACATCTATCACCATACGTAGTCACAATATTTTCTTTTTTGTGTGATGAGAACTTCTAAGATCTACTTTCTTAGCAACTTTCAAACATGCAATACAGCATTATTAACTAGAGTCACCCGCTGCACGTCACATTCCCAGGACTTATTTATTTTATAGCTGAAAGTCTATACCTTGGGCTGCCTTCACCCATTTCGCCCATCCCTCACTTTATTAAAGTAATAAAAAAGCATGTTTATTTTTCTCTTCAGATCACCTGTAATGACTTGCCCTTTGAACTGAAGCAATGTAAGGAAGGCAAACGTACCAAAGGGTGTGTTTTTCGACAAAGCTCAAAGATATCCCTGCAGCGTTGAGCCTGTGGACAAAATAAAGATAGTCAAAGCGAGGGGAGAAGAGTCGAGAGAGAATATGAGATTCCTGGGATAATTAATACTCACTGATTCATCGACTCATGTAACAAATGAGTTTTGTACCTGAAAGAATTAAATTAGGCTGTAAAAAATGACAAGCATATAAGGATTTGTTTTTTTCTTGTAACGAGAATTGACAAGCTACCCAGAAGATGGCCACTCAGGCCCCTTTTATGTCCCAGCTCTGCCACCTGCTGCATCTGGCTTTCATGCTCATGGTCACAGGATGACTGACTACTCAAAGCATCAGGTTCATGGAAGTAAAGAGGGCAAATAGCCAAGGGTCCAACCAGCTGAGCTTTACTTTTAAATGAAGCTCTCCTCGTGACCTCAGCATACATCTCGTGGACTTCTGCTTCCAAGAAGTAAATGTATTTCTCCCTATTCCTCCAGCTAAATACAAATAAAAATCTTGGACGTTGTACAGCAAGTCCCCTACATGGGGACCTTCAAGTTGCGAACTTTCAAAGATGCGAACATGCATCTGGTTCCAGCAAGGAACCGATCGTGTTTGTTGGGTACCTAGGCTAACTTTGTTGGACTTACAAACAAATAGGACTTATGAACCCACTCTCGGAATGGAACTCGTTCGTATGTAGGGGACTTACTGTATTTAAAATGAATGTAAGAAGACTCCGAAACATGGAGACAAGAAGACAGACCAGCTGGGGATTTCGGGACTCAAGGAACGAAACAGTGGTGGGTTCTCTGGGTTTTCTTTTTGTCCTGTATCTCCCAGATTGGGAGCCAAAGAAGCTGACAACCAAGAAATGCCAACAAGAACAGGCAAAAAACCCCACAAAAGCCTGTTCTCTCTAGCCAAAGGATCAGGAAAAGGCAACCTAGAAAAACAAATCTTTTAGACAATAACCTCTCTACTCCAGCCAAATACCCTGGAAAAGAAAAACGTGTCACAAAGTGGCAACAAGGTGCCCCAATAAACACACACACACACAGGATGGTGTCAGAGAAGGCCAAGTGGTGACCCACAACCTCCATCACTGCCAACTGATCATGAGCCCCCAGCCCACAGTGTCAGAGAGGACCATTTCAGGTGCCAGAACCCTCCCTACCCAGCAGTAAATAGGACTCCCTCCACAACCACTGGGTGTCAACAGAGGCCAAGGGGAGAACCTGGGTTCCTACCTTCACCCGACTGTAACCAGGAGGGCCCTCCTTCCCCTGCCAGCATGGTGTCAGAAAAAGACATCTAAAACAGATTTAAACAAGACCACCTGGTGTCTTGTAACATAATACCCAAATGCCCAGGAGTCAATCAAAAGTCTTCTGTCATACCAACAACCAGGAATACCTCAACATGAATGAAAAAGGTTATCAGTAGATACCACCACTGACATGAAAGAAATGTGAGTTGTCTGACAAAGATTTTAAAGCAAGATAAAAATGCTCCAACTAGCAACTGCCCATGAACACACTTGAAAGGGATCTAAAAGGCAAAGCCTCAGCAAAGAAATCAGAAGCCTCAGCAGAAGATACCTCATTGGCCAGGATGGGTCACAGAGCCATCCCTAACTGCAAGGGAATGGAGAAAATGTGTCAGAGTAGAGGGGAAAAGGGAAAACAGGGCTCGTGAGTGGTTCGGAATAAGCAATCTGTAACGTATTCTGCAAACCTCCTTACAAAATATCTTTGAAGCCAACTGCTGTATTCTCCAAACCAAACTTAGCATTTTCTGTGGATCTTTTGAGCTTTCCTTCTAGTGTTTATTGCATAAGTGTGTGTATACGGCTCCTATTCCTTTGTGAAAATAATAAGTAAATGAATTATTCCTTCACCGTTGAGCGGTGATTGATGACTATTGGCAAATGGTCTCTGTAGAAAAAGACTATGAAGACTAGAATGCTTTCATTTTCACACTGATATTCTAATTACTGCTTTTAAGCAAGCTACAAAAAGGTCAATATTTCAGGGGACACATAAAAATGTTTTCTGAAGTTGCCGTAATATCAAAGGTTGTGTGTTTTCTAAGACAGTAGATGCCATCACAGATGTTTTCTTTCAAAGTGACTTAGAAATACATGCACTCAAACAAATTAATGTTCCCCTGACTGACTCCTTTTGCCAGGAGTGATATCACAAGCCAATTTGGATAGACAAGGAGGGATGGCACAGGCAGAAACTGGAGATACCCTTTACCACCGTGTAAGATACGTGCAGTGACACCTCATTCAAAAAAAAGAAAGAAAGAAAGAAAAGAAAAAAGGTGTTCTGCGTAACTAGTATTTAACCAAAGGAGTGGGGACTGGGTGGTGAGTGAGAATATAGCAGAATATTTCCAAGAACAGAAGGAGCCCCGTGGGTCCAGATTGAAGCCCTGGTTTCATGGTGAGACACACTGTTCCAGGAGCAGAGTGAGGTGGGCTCAGAACAAGAAGGCTGCTCATTAAAAAAAAATTAACAGTAATAAAGGATGCAGTAAAAATAGTTCACCGATTCAATTTCTTATTAGGTTCTGGGTTCACATGCCTTCAAAATTTTATTTTGAGAAAGATGTATTTCTCATATATGGTACTTGTGATACAGGAGGTTGGGAGGGAGGGGCTGCAGAGGGAGAGGATAATAAAGAAGGGGCTTGGGGCAAGAGTTTTCTGTGGAAAATAAAATAAAACTAGAAGGAGTGGTAGGTGCAGAGAGAGTTCTAGAAGTGGAAAGAGCTGCTGGGTGACCTTGATCGTGCTCTGAATCCAGAGGCATTTCCACCTCCCTCTGGTCTTCCAGAGTCTTTGGCTTTGCCAGGTGGTAGAGGAAGGCCAGGGCAGTCAGACAATTTGACCTCCTCTTGGACACTCATCCTTGGAGCTAAGGAGAGCTGGAGGCCTGATTCTGGTCATGTCACTTTGAACGCAGGTTACAGGAATAGCCTCCAGCTATAGAAACACTAATAGGAATTTTGTGCAAGAGACCTCATCTGAATACATCAGCTCCAGCTGTCTTCCTTCAAGATTTAAATGCCTGGGGGGAGCACATAATCAGCCCCCTGTGGATCACATGCCCACCTGCTCACCAAGGACCCCTGGTTTGGCAATCCCATTAAGATTAAAAGAATGTTGGAACAGTGATGGTCAAAAATGGGGTCATTAATGCCAAACAGGCAAAATCCACAGAAGTCCAGTACACGAGCAGAAGTCTCGGAGGAGTGAGGCAGTTCTGAGAAATGTAAAATCACAACGTTTTCAGTCAATGGGATTAGAAATGAAAATCAGAGTAAGTAGAGAAGATTGACACTGGGAAGAAGGAGGAAAGAGGTGATCTCTCGTCCTACTCTGAGTGCACATACCAGGCACCGTGCCCTGAACTTTGGGGGCATTACCTCTTCTGTCTTTAAGAAAACCCAGGAAGGAAAATTCTAATATTTATCCCTATTATACAGATGAGGAATGTGAGTTTCAAAGCAAAAATGGGGATTTTCTTAAGGTCACACAATGGGTAAACAGATGAGGGAGTTGGAATCAGAGAGCTGATTCTCTCTTGTTAAGAGTCACAGAATTAACAAGTCACAGAGCAAATGCACAGAACCAAGGGTAACTCCATCACAGCCTTCCTTATCTATCCCACAGGCCTGGCCCTGAGCCACTGTGTTCTATGGAAGATTTCTTCTTGCTCAAGACACAATAAACACACCCATGTTTTTAAAGCCTCTGATGGAGGTCAGGAGTATAGAGACTTCCAGATTCCAGCCTATGAAGAAATGATAGGCATCACATAAGACTTCTATAATGTACTGCTGAAATATATGGGTTGAAGTACTTCTTCGACAATAAGTATAATCACAGAAATTGGTTTCAGCAAGCATTTTATGCCATGGTGGCAGGGGGAAAAAAATCTGTAATTGGTTAAACTCCCATGTTAATTCCTTACAATTTGGCCGTTGCTACAGTACATGAGTCACTGAGCATATTTTCGTTTTCAGTCCTAAGCACAGTAATGTATTATATAGTTTAAAGTTGGAACTTTTAAAGACAGAGTCAAAATTAAAACCATTTTTAATAAAAAGGCTGAAAATTATTGCACGTCATCTTGATGGTTTAAACTATATATTTAATGTTTTAGTTCTTATATCAATCATTGTTATGAAATGTTATTTATTTAGCACCATTTTTCAACTCAGTGCACCCAAACTATATTCTTTAGTCCTCCTATTAATTGGAAATATCCCGCTATATCTGATTTTGTGTGCGGGAACTGTACTCTTGTAACAATGACAGGATTCAATTTTAAAGACTCTACTGTATTATTGCATAGGGTATAATTTGTGCCCAAAAGCTTTTGTTACTATTTCTACAAACTATTACTCTTTTACGTGGGTTTCATCATAGCGTTGATCTCGGAAAACTGAAATGCCTGTCCATGTCTTTCCTGTCTTTACCAAACAATTCAGCTTTTAGAGTTACTATTTCTGAGTCTAATTTCACCAAAGGAAACCCTCACCTAGCCGTGACACAGAGTGGCCCATACGTAGCCTCAGAGGGAAGGGGATGGGGAACAATAGGTCTGTGACTGCTGCATTTTCTTCCTGGAGTCTCTAAGATCATTTCTAAATGTGTAATGCAGTAGAGGAAACATGATTGAGGGTTGGAAACTCAGAGTTTAGCAAGCCATCTCCATGGCTAAGCTCCTTGGGCTTCAGTCACTTACTCTGTGAAATAGGGATTCCAACTTCTCAGCTCTGTTCTAGCAGATCAGCTCCCTGGAGCTCTCTGGAGCTCTGTTGTAGCAGATCTACAATTTCTGCAATTTTTTTTAAGAAAGTGAGTTATGAAGAGGAACTAAAATAAAGTTGAGATACTACATGGTGAATAACAATACCGAAGCACATTTGCATGATGCTTCCTTCCCAGGTGACAAAGCGATATGACATGCACGTTCCTTTTTCAAGGATTCAATAATTCTGTGTGGTAGAGAGAAGACACAGCTGAGAACGTGGATTCACACTCTTCCTCCACTGTTGACAGCATTGTAACTTTGGATCAGTTACATAACTGCTGTGCACCTTAATTTTGCCCTCTCTAAAATGAAAATTATAATAATGGAAACATTTTTATAATTTAAGTGAGTAAAGACACGTAAAGGATGTCAAACAGCACACGGCAATGCTAAGTGCATTAATGACAGTTGATCATCACTGTCGTCACCACCATTATTTTTATGCCTTCTGTGGTTGTATGGAATCTGAGAGGCTGAGTGGTGGATGCTGTGGGTTGCCTCATTCAATTTCCATTACAACCTACTTCTCGTCTGTCTCCCCAGAGTCAGAGTCTGAAAGCTAAAAATATTTCCCAGATTTCACTAGGCTAGAGTCCTGAGTAGGATTTTGGTTACACCTTTCGGATGAATTTACAAGTGGGGAGAGAGGCAAGGCTGAAGACATTCACTTTCCTGGTGCAGTTAAACAGAGGAGTGCAATTCTGGAGTGGGAAGCTGTGGTGGAAATTTCCAGATTGGGCAGCTTTTTAACTACATAGAGGCAGAAGCTCCTCTGGTGGCGTGGCTCAGTGGTATGGTTTTTGGAGTTGTTCCCCAAAGCTGAAGCCTCTGTTTCTTCCACACCCCCTATGATACTGTGAGCTATGTATATGTCTTACTACATCTCATTTTCTTAGACTAAGTAGAGAGGATTCAGTTGTCTGCAACTAAGAAGACTCATCAATGTGGAGGGTACAAGCCACTTTGCCTAAACCACAGGCATGAACCATAGAAGGCTGGGTTTATGACTCCAATTTTAATGGTCATTTCATTACCTCACAGTAAGAGAAAGGAAAATCAGCCAACTTTAATCTGATCGTATCTCTAAATATGATCATATCTCTTCTACATTCTAGAAACTGGGCTAGGCACTAGAAATGTTTCTGAGTTAACATGTAGCTAAATGACATCACCTCAAGGAGCTTTTAATCAGTGGAAAAGACAAAACAAAAGCAAATAATATGTAATATAAGTGCTTTAATAAAGACAAATACTGTACAGCAGGAACATGATGGAGAAAGCAATTATCCCAGGAAGCCATAGTATGGGTTTCTCAGGTGAGGAGGCCAGACAGAGTATGTGGGGAGGAAGTAATTCCATGCAAAGGCAATAGCGTTTGCAGAGGCACAGGAGACATAACCATTTATGGCATTTTTAGGGTTGTTTTAATATTCAGATACAAATCAGTATAATTTTGGGCTTCCCTGGTGGCTCAGCGGTTGAGAGTCCGCCTGCCGATGCAGGGGACACGGGTTCGTGCCCCGGTCCGGAAAGATCCCACGTGCCGCGGAGTGGCTGGGCCCGTGAGCCATGGCCCCTGAGCCTGCGCATCCGGAGCCTGTGCTCCACAACGGGAGAGGCCACAACAGTGAGAGGCCCACGTACCGCAAAAATAAATAAATAAATAAATAAAATAAAATGAAATAAAAATTGTAAAGAGCCTTTATTCAGTCCACAAGTATTCCTAAGAACTTGCAATGTGCCACGTGCTGTGCTAGACCAGAACCCAGCAAGATCCTTGCCCTGGAGAAACTGACGTTCTGAGATTGAAGGGGAAAGAGCTCTTTGTTTTATTGTTTTTTTAATATCCATTGACTATTAATAGGAAGAAAAATTTTGTAACTTCCCCTCCACGTTCCTTTGCCTGTGCCCAGGACTTTGGACATCTATTATTCCAAAAAACACTCATATCTTTCTCAATCCCTGGGGTCAACATTTCTACTGCTAACAGACTTCCCAGCCTTTTCTTTCTACCCTCTTCCCTACCTGCCCTCCAATTTTTAAGTATCTCTCAAAAGCTTCCCTTGATTTCTCTGCCCAACTCTTTTTTACCCATCTCTTGCTTAAGATCTCAGAGGACTCCATAGCATATTGTGATGGAAATTGCAAAGAAATGGGAGTCAGAAATTCTGGGTTCTCACATTTTTGCATCCTTGGAAAAGTCACACCCCCTCTCTGGGTCCCCATGTCCCAACTGTAAAACAAACCTCCTGAGAGAGATGACCTCCAGAGTTCCTCTAGTACCAACAACTTGAACACTTGTGCCTTTCTGAGCCAGGGAAGTTTCTTTCAGATGCAGATATAATTATGTTTGCTGAGGATAATTGAGATGGAACATGAGTGGTAGAACATTTGTTTTTTAAACTTGTTTATAACTAAATGAGGTTGAACTAAATATGGAGTTTCTCTACCTCTGGTCTAAGGAATATAGGGGGAAAAAACACAGACAAATTCTGAAAATGCCCGCTGTGGAAGCATCTGATGGTCAACCAGATGGAATGACTTGTATGCATAATTCCTATAGAATAAATAACCAAAAAACTGATAACTATTAGTAATGAAGCACAAATGTAATTTCTAATTTGGCCAGCTGGTTTTACAGGCTTCTGTCATCATCTTGAGGATACAGAACATTTTTCAAATCTAAAGCTGAATAACACAGGTTGAAATTAAATTACAAGCGTAGAGTCTGGACATCATGATTTCCAGGGACTGATGAGGACAGGGAAGTAGTCATAAAATCTGGTTCTGCTTCTGGTTCTGGTTCCTGTTGCATCCCTACTCACTGAGTAATTCCAGGTAAGTCACCCAAACTTTTTGAATTCATGCCAGCCCTAATGACAGGGCTTTTGTGGGGTTCAACGGAGACTGTGAAAGTGGGAACATTTTGCAAACTGTCAACCACTGTACATCCTTGGGGAATTCTTACTGTCTGAGAATCCTGAACATCTGTGTTTTCTCTTGTACTTAAAAGGAACTTTAATACGTGATCTCCCATTGTTCCAGATATGGAGCTAAGGGCTTTAAATACATTTTAATTCTCACAACAGTCCTATCTTCATTTTACAGATGAGGAGACAGAGATTCAGAAAGATAAAGTAACTTGTCCAAGTTCACACAGCTAGTTAGTAAAAACAGAGCCAAGACTCAAACTCAGACCTAGTTGAGTCTAGAGCAACTAGAAGTTGTTTTGTTTGTGAAGATACCTTCATAAGATATCCCATAGATAGCCAATAATAGGGGAGGCATCTTTATCAGAATAAAACATGAGGATTCTTTATCCATTTCCCAGCAATGAAGAAGGCAAGAAATATTCTTTGTCTATAGATCGTCCAACTTTCTGGCATCTTTCCAGCCTGCACATTCTGATCATCTTCTCAACTCCAACAGAAAGTTACTGTTCCGTCCTCTCGGGTGCCATGGGTGCTACTCTGGCCTGGGTATCACAGGGAGACTGCAATGTCCTGGCCTCTTAAAAGTGCCCTCTGAGAAAATCATAATTCAAAAAGACACATGCACCCTGAGTTCACTGCCAGCACTATTTACAATAGCCAGGACATGGAAGCAACCTAAATGTCCATCAGCAGAGGAATGGATAAAGAAGATGTAGCACATATATACAATGGAATATTACTCAGCCATTGAAAGGAATGAAATTGGGTCATTTGTAGAGACATGGATGGACCTAGAGTCTGTCATACAGACACTGAAGTAAGTCAGAAAGAGAAAAACAAATATCATATATTAACACATATATGTGGAAGCTAGAAGAAGGGTACAGATGAAACTATTTGCAGGGCAGGAATAGAGATGCAGACATAGAGAACAGATGTGTGGACATGGAGGGGAGGGTGGTGGGACAGAGGATGAACTGGGAGATTGGGATTGACATATACACACTACCATGTGTAAAATAGATAGCTGGTGGGAACCTGCTACATAGCACAGGGAGGTCAGCTCGGTGCTCTGTGATGACCTAGATGGGTGGGATGGGGGGTGGGGCATAGGAGGGAGGTCCAAGAGGGAGGGGATAGATGTATACGTAGAGCCGATTCACTTCATTGTACAGAAGAAACTAACACAACGTTTTAAAGCCACTGTACTCCAATTAAAAAAAAAAAAAGCGCCCTCTGCCTTTCCGTGTCTGAGCTGTCATATTGGCTTGGAGATCTTTGGCTCCCTGGGCTGTTACCACGTTAGTATCTCTCACAAGCACAGACTCGGCAGAGCAGGCCTGTTGGTAAGTAGCTGGAGGAGTCAAAAATGCTCCGACTCAGACAGACAAAGACAAATAGCATCACTTACACGTGCAATCTAAAAAAAATGATACAAATGAACCTACTTACAAAACAGAAACAGACTCACTGACATGGAAAACAAACTTATAGTTACTGAAGGGGAAAGGCCGGTGGGAGGGATAAATTAGGAGGTTTGGATTAGCAGATACACATTACTGTATATAAAATAGACAATCAACAAGATCCCACTATATAGCACAGGGAACTATATTCAGTATCGTATAATAACCTATAATGGAAAAGAATCTGAAAAAGAATATCTATATGTATATCTGAATCACTTTGCTCTACACCTGAAACTAACACAACCTTGTCAATCAACTGTAATTTAATTAAAATAAAAAATGCTCCGACTCGATGAAGAGAAGCTAAGAAAAGCCAAGGGCCAGTATAGTCAGGCTTCCTCCTTCCAGTCATTCAACCATTATTTCCCCAGGCTGTCCCCACATCACAGGTTCTGGGGAGGATACAAGTTA
The DNA here is from genome assembly GCF_039906515.1 of Pseudorca crassidens. NCBI lineage: Eukaryota > Metazoa > Chordata > Mammalia > Artiodactyla > Delphinidae > Pseudorca > Pseudorca crassidens. Next base: position 148,199,213 of record NC_090296.1, on the reverse strand, counting down.
CACCTAGCACTTGCTCCTGCTCTCCAAGAGTTCACCTTCAAGGAACAGAGATAAGACAGAGACGCAATTTCTCTTCAAAGAATGCAGCAATTTCTGGGTGTGAATGCATCTCATTTGTATACACGTGCTATTAAAGGTGTGGGAGAGTTAACAGAATGAAAGAAGAAATTTGTTTTATAAACTGATAAACAGCACATTGTCTGGGCTGGGGAGTTGGTCTGACTTTCATCTTTATGCTTGGTTCAAAATCCAAGGCAAGGATTTACAGCTGTTTCTGCAGATTGGAGAATAGTGTATGGCCAACACCACTTCTCATTTGCACCACAGAACGTAGGAGGCTGTAACCATGGGTAAATCCAGTATATATAATGTTCACTGTTCTTATTTCTTTCTCAGAACCCTAGGAGTCTTTATAGGATAGAGTGAGAAGAAAAGAAAAAGGTAAGAAATCCTGTTTCTAGAATCATAGCATCCTTCCCTACTGGAATGTTTGTAGACGTTTTTATAGAATGCCTGGTGGCAACTTGTCATGGGGCAAATGAGGAAACTGAGGCTGTGGGAAAAGTGGTGGCTTGCCAGAGTCACACAGCTAACAGCGAGGGCTAGGGCATCCTGACCCTGTGAATTCAGATGGCCCAAAAGTTAGTTTCTGTCAACCTAAAAAGAGAGAGGAAAGAAAGAAGGAAGAAGGGAGAGAGGGAGGGTGGGAGGAAGGGAGGGAGCAAGGAAGGAAGGATAAAAAGGGAAGGAGGGAGGGAAGGAGGAAGAGAGAGCAAAAGAGAAAGAAAGAATTTATATTTGGCTCTATTATTTTAATGATCACCAATAGATGCCACATTTTAACGTAGGGAGAAGATAGTATTTTTGAGACCTACGTTATTTGCAGTTCCCCATAGATAAGGGGCTTTTATTGGAACTTGTAGCTTGAGGCTTATTTAGCCTAGCCTTGCTGCTGTGATGTTGAAAATTAAATCCTGTCTACTCCTTACCCTCTATGTCCTACTCCTGCCCTAGCCCCTAACCAGTACCACCCTTAAACCCAGGAAAGAGGGGCCCCTGCCCAGAGCCCTGAGCTTTAGAAGGTCCCTTCCAGCCCTCCTCTAGCCACGCCTTTCCCTATGAGGACAGGAGTCCCCAGGACCACGGGGGCACACCCCTTCTCAGAACTTGTATTCCACCTTCTAGACCATGCACACAGTACCCAGGACCACACAATTCTCTGCCCAAGTGTCCCTGAGCCCACATGCCACCAGTGTGAAAATCACCATGCCCTAGAGGTGACCAAAGTGGGGCTGTGACTGGCATGGGTTGAGCTTGGAAGCCCAGGTCAAACCCAGAGGTATGGGCAGAGCTGGGTCACAGGCCAAAGTCTGGAGACCAAATCTTGACTGCCACGTTCTGAGGACACCATCAATCCAAGGAATCCCGATTTCCTTCAACTCTAAATTCTAACCTGGCCTTCCAGTTCATTATGAAGGAATATTTCTCATGGTATGAAGAGAGAACATTGATTTAATAATGTGTTAGCTTGACCTATAATGTTTTAACATGGAGACATAGGGTAAGTGGCTCTCCATTTATACTCTTGCTCTGGGCCCCATACATGAAGTTCTAAGCTGTATTTTGCCTGAAAATGCCTTTCCCCTGTGCAGAAAGCATTGACTTGATGCTTTCAAGCCTAAAACCAGCCACAATGGAGGGGTAGGTGTCTGGAGGCATGTTTCTTCCTACTGTTGGTGTTTTCTCTCATGGGAAGAAAGTTCCATTAGTAATACGCCTAGCCTCTCTCTAATCTTTAACTCAGCCCAGCCCAGGAGAGATGGAGTGAGTGCACTGATAGATTTAGAAAGATCTAAATATGTATCTAAATACATTAGAATATGTACCAGATTCCTTTTTGGGAAGAGTCTAAGTGTAAAGATATCAGATCAGTCCTCCCCAAAATAACTCATTAATTCAAAATGATTCCAGTCTAAATTTCTAAGAGATTTTAAAAATTTTGTCCAAAAAAATTTCTAATATTCATCTTGAAGAGCAAATAAGACCAAAAGAAATCTTTAAACATTAAATAAATAAAGGAGATAGCTTGCTAGATATTAAAATCTAATATAACTGCAATAATTAAAACATTGTGACACTGGTGCTGGACGAGACAAAGAACACAGGCCAGAAACAGAACAAAAAATACAGAAAGAGTTACGAATTTAGTACAACCAAAAGATTTCATTCAAGTAAACAAGCAAACAAAAAAAACGAATGTATTGAATTAAATATGGTCTTGGGGCTACTGACTAATATGGAAAATAGGAAATGTAAATCCCTCCATCTTCTCATATTTTTTAAATAAATTTTCAACAAAAATAAAATTTAAATATAAAAAATATGTTCACATATACTTCAAGTAAAATGGATTTTAAAGCAGGATAACAAAAATAGAAATAATAAAGGAAAAGATAAGTACAGATTTAAAATTGAATATCTAATTTATCAACTACCTCTTGAATGTCTACTGTGTCAGGCAGTGTACCAGACACTGGCCTTGCTGGGTTTTCCCTAAGTAAGTAGACTCTACTCCCAAGCTGCTTTCCATCTGGATGGAGCCACGTGACTAGTTGGGACAATAAAATGTGTCTGGAAGAGATGCAAGCCAATTCATCGGCCTGACTCTACTCAGTCTTCCTCTCACTCCCCTGTTTGCAGCAATCTTAGAGCCACACGTTGAGGATGCTATCACGTGATAGAAGCAAACTTGATCCCACAGTCACCACTTGGAGAAGGAGCCCAGACAGGAAGGCTACCTATCCATGAACATCCCCTTGGAACTTTGTAGGAGCAAAGAAGAAATCGTTCTTATATTAAGCCATTGAGACTTGAGGTTGTTTGTTACAGCACTTTGTCTTAACTGACTAATACAATTATTGCTGAAAGTGGGATGGGCTGAGCAGGCAGGGGCAGTGAGGATGCCCACGGCGGGCTGGGAGGCTGGATATCCATGCTATACAGAGGCAAAATATTCAGAAAGACTGTCTTAAAAGATAGACCAGGAGACTGTTGATCCTGGAGGAGAAGATAGAAGACACATTAGCTGTGTACATTGGTTGTCACTTGCTGACTTTGGCAAGGTCTGATAGGAAAGGGCTGCACCCAGGAAAGAAGAGCCTAGTTTATAAGCAAAACCAAAAGGGAACAGAAAGATTTCAAACATTTGCAACAATGAAGGGTGAAAAAGCCAACTGCTTCTAGATTCCAAATAAGAACAAGATGGGATTGTACAAAATCTTTAAGTGGCAAAAATCCAGGAAAAATTCTCAAGGAATCAAATGACCCCAGGCAGTGATTGCAGGAAAGGTGTACACTTCTTCTCAAATGCTGTTTTAGATAGACTCAAGGTGGCTACCTAAATCAAGACTGTGTATGGGTGGGGAAGCAGAGAGACCAAGAAAGAAATTGGCGGGGGCCTGGGATGGGGGGTGGGGGAGATTGCTAGCACCGAGTACTGAACGAAAGCAAAGAAATCAGAAGTCTTCTAAGTCTTAAAGGGAATTATGAATTGCTAAAGAAATTAATATTTTTTTTTAAAAGGAGCTTTGTTCAAGATACAAAACTTGGGGATTCGAGTTGCAGGAAGAGGAAGAAGGCAGCAAAGATGTATAGCTCCCAAAATAGTCCATCACCTCCACGTTCACTTCCTATTTGGCCAAGGAGCATAACAGAAAAAGGAAAGGTTTTCCAGAGGATGGAGTCAGGGGCCCCAGACAGCAAAGCAAGGCAAGGCACCCACTAGCTCTCTCTCTCTCTCTCTCTCTCTCTCCTTTCCCAGCTAGGTTCCCTTCCAGGACAGAATTAAGTCTTAAAGCCCCAAGGCATTACTTACCTTGTAAGGAATGAATTAACTTCTTTCCCATGTATCTGCAATGGTTCTAACTATGACCCAACCAAGGAAGAATTGGAAACAGTCACACAAGTCATTTTCTGTGTGGCTTATTCTCTCTTGGAACCCCAGCTGAGAAAGGATTCCAGGGAGTTCCTTCCAGAGAGTCAAACCTGGGTCTAATTAGGAAACCTCCTCTACCACCAAGGCAGGGGACTTCAGGATTTCGCCATTGACAGGGACAAGAAACTGCTGTGTGGAAAGGGAACACTCAAATTATACTGACAGGTGAGGAAAAATGACAATATCATTTGAGTATAATGTAAAAGGCCTTTAAAATATATGTATCTTTTTCAGCCCAGCAATTCCACTTTTAGGGTTGCATCTCAAGAAAATAATTGTAGATAGGTCCAAAGATGTTCATTCACTGAAATGTTAGTCATGGAGCAAGTTTCTTACTGTGCAGATTTGAATATGCAAGAAATATCAATATATTTTATAATTTTTAATAGAAATCAGGGTGAGGGGAAGGGATAGTTAGGGAGTTTGGGACTGACATGTACACACTGCTATATTTAACTTGGATAACCAACAAGGACCTACTGTATAGCACAGGGCACTCTGCTCAATATTCTGTAACAACCTAAAAGGGAAAAGAATTTGAAAAAGAATAGATCCATGTGCATGTGTAACGGAATCCCCTTGCTGTACACCTGAAACTATCACAACATTGTTAATCAACTCTACTCCAATATAAAATAAAAAGTTAAAAAAAATAACTAAACGCATAAATAAATAGAAATAAACATGGCATCCCCACCCAATCATACCAGGAAGGGGGGAAACCAGTCTTGGCTCCTTTTGAAGACTCCTCTTTCTTCTTGGGGTCTCCAGTCAAAGGAATCAGGAAGCTTACATTGAGTCCAACCTTGGTGGACATGGGTGACTTCCTTTTCCAAGCTGGCAGAGCCTCGTGTAGGCCGCGTCCCCCTGCTTCTGTGCCTTGCTTGGAGACGGGAATACTTGCCCAGGCTTAGAGCCTAACCCCCGCCCCGGCCCTCACCCAATATCAGCCCTCAGCAGCCATTCGCAGTGATGCCTGCGCCCCCTCCCAACCCCTGGGGCACTGCCAGGCCCAGACTCAATCCTTCCACTCTCTCGTCTCCCTTTTATGACTCCAAAACTCCTCTCTCACACAAAGCCACTTTGCCCTTGCTCTTTGCATAATCCCCTCAATAAACTCAGACTTAACCAACAAAAGCCAGGAAGAGAGAGCTGTCTTCCTGCCTGGTCACAAAGGATCTCAGGGGCTTTGGGCTCCCTTCTTAAAAGGAGGAAGAGTGAAAACTGGGGAGAAGGAACACAAAGAACTTGCGTCCTTTCACATTCTCTACCGAGGCAAAAAGAACACGCCAAATTGTCTTTGTCAATTGTTCTGCCCCTTTATGCCAGCAAAGCAACTGGACATAAACTGTACGATTTACAAAGTGAGGCTATTAAAGGCGTTACCATCTATTCAGTGCAAGAAATGAAACAAAATGCTAGAGAAGATTTAACAACAGAAAAAAGTTATTTAAAAACAGTAAAAGGGGGGGGACAGGAAAGGTGAAAATCGGGTGACAAAAATGTTTTTAAATATACCCCACTTCTAAACACCCAGAATTTATAATGTAAGGGGGTGTGTGTAGGTAAATGAGCCTGTACCCACAAAGACATGACATGCTAAGACACAGGGCATGCACTGCAGTGTGTGGTACAATTTTACATCTTTTGTCTTTTTGCTTGCGCGTATGTAATGCGGTTTTTAGAATGACGCTCGTTTTCATGATCACATGTATCTAAGGAACCCGTACCCCTCCCTCCGCTGCGACCCTCTCTCTGGTCCTGCTTGGCTTGCAGCTCCAGCAGCTGCCAGCAGCTTTTGCTCACTCAGACTTCGAAAGAGCAAAGCCCAAGCCCTGTGAATTATAATTGAAAACATTCTTCAAGGGCTTTAAAAGCATTATTGGCTCAGGCGTTCGTGCTGAGGATGAGCCAGCCTGGGCTTCATGAGGACTGAAGGGAAGACAGAGAGCCCTGTCAGATCTGGAGGACCTTGAGGGAAGTGGGGGGTTGTGGGAGAGAAAGGAGGTGAGGAAGTTGGGGGTGGTGAGGCAGAGGGCAGGGCCAGGTGTTTCCTTGGAGTGTCTCCTTTAAAGAAGAAGCAAAATATGTGGAAGGGCCCGGGCGTGGATGCTTGTGTGTCTACCTTAAATAAGGCCTGATTCATCGTGTGGTGATGAGGATTTTACCAGAGTGTAATTCTGGACATCTAGCCTTTACCCTGCTCCCAGATTCATCTTACTGTGCATTAACCTGTGGTCCCTTAAGGCTCACCAATGGATCCTTAGGGCCAAACCAAATTAAAGATCTCTGAAGTGTGGTCCAGGAAAATGAAGGTTGGCAGGGCACCCTGAGGAGCAAGATAGGCTCTGCCACTAATAAGATGCCACCTTCTGCAGACTTTCTCCCCCAGATGAGGAGACCCCAGCCAGGCTAAATTATGCTGATCAGGGTCACCTGCAGAGACCCCTGAGGGCGGGGATGGGGTGAGGGGTGTCACCTCTCCACTTGGGCAGCTCCTGCTTGGCTGGCTCTGTGTGTGTGTGTCTCCCTGAGTGTGTGTGTCTCCCTGTGTGTGTGTGTCTCCCTGAGTGTGTGTGTCTCCCTGTGTGTGTGTGTCTGTGTGTGTCTCGGCATCTCTCTCTCACACTTCGTAAATGCTTTCATGTCATTTTTTTTTTATGTTCTACAGCTGAAAAATGGTTCGGAAACTATGACCCTTGATTTTTGCATTCCCTTTCTCTTCTATCATTTGGTGATTTTTTTTTTTTCTTTTAATCAGTGTAGTAGCAACAACCAGGTAATTCAATACCAGTATGGGAAACACACCTAACACAATACAGGAACAGCATGGGGGTCCCTGCCATGGTCAGCCCTGTGCTTCTCCATCTCCTTAGAGAGGTTAGCACCTCCTGTTTGGGTGTTAAACAAGGGTTTATTAGAAGAAAGAGAGAAATAAAGAGGGAGGTAGAGAGAGAGTGCCAGGCAGGAGGAAAAGAGGGAGAGGGGAGTGAGCCTGCGGCCTTGGGCAGTGATAAAACACGAGCGGTATTATCACCTCCATGGGCCCTGGGCACTTTTGACATCCTGGGCCCCTTCCTCCAAAAAATGATATTAAAAATTTTATTTTACAGCTGCATTGTTATAAAGACAAATTTAATCTAGCTTTGATTATAGTCACATCGTCTTTCTTCTGACTCCTGATTTTAAAAGAAATAAAGGTATTTCGACGGCTCCTAAAATGATCACGGGCCCCGGGCACTGGGCTTGCTCTTGCCTGATGGGGAATCAGACCCTAAGCCCCGCCTACCTCTGCCCCTTGTCCGTGGTCAGCTCCTTCTGGGATGGGCCTGTCCCTACCCTGACCCCACGCTTGGTGCAAATTCCTAAAAGAGGGATCTAGTTTTTGCACACCTGAGAGATGGAAAGTTAAACATAACGTTCTGTAGGAATTTTTAAGGCCTCTCTGGAAGAAAAACAAACTGCCCCTCCTCTTCCCATCTCAACCCCTGCACCATCATCAAGAGAAAAGCAGGCGAATAAATAAACAATAGCTTGGAAGAAATTAGCAGATCGTCATTGGGTGATTTTGCTCGGTTTTAGTAAAGTGCAGTTGGCATTCTTTCTGGTGTAACAGGCAATTAACTGCACAGTGGTGACAAGAGGCAGAGGCTCATTATAAAAATAAAAGAAACGTGTGACCCGGGCACCAAAAGGGAAGAGACAGGGCTGCATATCTTTCCATTCGGGGCTTTGTAAAATAACTGGCCCTCAGTCCAAACGTCTAACACACAAAGTGAGCTGGGGGGGTCTCGGAAGGGCCCCATTTAAGAGCAAGGAGTCGACCATGGATGATCGAAGAAAAAAGAAGCCCAGCAAGGTGAGGGGACAAAGAAAGAGGAAGGAGGGAGGTGCCTGTGGAATGTCAGGGTGAAATCGGGAACTCGGTCCCCACGTTTGATTTATGACATCAAGCACAGTGTCATTGCTCAATCTTGAGAAGGAAGCAGACACTGGGGGTACAGCTGCAGATGGAGGTAGGGCATGGCTCTGCAGGGCCCCTTGGACAAACGGGCTTTCAGCACCATCACAAGGTCGCTGGGTGACCTTGGGTGAGTCAGCTCAGCTCTCTGTGCCTCAGTTGCCCCATCTGTAAAATGGGGAGGATTACCTGCCTCTCAGGGTTCCTGTGAAGATGGAACAAGAGCACACGTGGACACCGCCTGGTTAGAATATGAACTCACTAAGGGTTTGCTGTGACTGCCATCACCAGTCTTCTTATTGTGGTCAGCATCTTTAGACAGCTCCTGGGGTGTCATGGAGACGGGGCGGGCAGAGTCAGGGTTTGGCTGTGAGGGGTTCCCACTAAAGAGGTGTGTTTTGGGGACTTCCCCGGCAGTCCAGTGGTTAAGACTCCGCCTTCCAATGCAAGGTGCATAGGCTCATCCCTGGTCGGGGAACTCCCGCATGCCCCAGGGCGTGGCTAAAATTTTTTTTAGAAAAAGAGGTGTGTTTTTAAGATTTGGGGGATTGGAGGAGAATAGAATTGGTGAGGACCCATTAAGTTTTAGTGATTGTTTCTCTCTCTTTCTCACACACACACACACACACACACACACTACCTCGCACAAGTTCTTCATGGCTTTTTACATCAAAGTCAGGAGATGAAGCCTCATGTAACCTACATCCAGATATAACCCATTCTCAAACTAGAGCAGGACCCCAGGTTTCCTGTACAGACGCTGACATACCCGCTGACCCCACGCCCTCCCCTCACTCCCAAGGCCCTCTGGCCATCTCCAGCTCCGAGCTCTGAGAGCTGGCATTTCTGTGGCACAAGTGCATAAAGGAAAGTAAAGAAAGCCCTGGCTCAGCTGAGGGGGCCGGATGCTGGGAACAGTCCATGGAACCCCTGCTGGCAGGGCAGAGGCGGCATCTTCAAAAGGCAGCCCTGCTAAGTGAGGTGCTGCTGTCCCCCCGGCCCCGAGCCCCGCATGTCTGAGCTCCTTCGGGGCACATTGGAGTAGCTTTCACTGGATCTCCCTACCACTGTTCTCATTAGATTTGCCTCCTAAGTGCCAGCCGTGAAGGTTCATGTAACTTTGTAGCTATAATTTCTTCTGAGAAAAAAAATTAGCCATTTCTTGTTTGCTTTTTCTACGTTAGCCAACTTCCAACTTTTCCCTTCATCACCTGCCCAGCTCCAGGGTTAACCTGCTTTTCCACACTCTGTCCATTGTGAGGCTTACACTACATCGATAGCCAAAGTTGATGGCATGCTTACTATGTGCGGCACTGTGTAAGCATCCTATGTGCATTAACCCTATTATGTTTACAAATGATGGAGGTGACACTCAGAGAGGTGAAGTCACTTGCCCAAAGTCACACAGCAGAAATGAGTTTACCCAAAAGTCAAGGCTGTCTGATTCCAGAGCCCATGCTTAGAGCGCCAACGCTCTACTGAAATGGAGAAGGACCCTATGGTCTATGCCCCCCATGTCCTCCGCCTGCCTTCTGTCTGTGGAAAAACTTCAGCCAAAGGATCAGTTTAATCAGAGAAGTGAGAAAATGCAGAAACAAAAGAAAAGCAAACACAAAACAGTCATAGTTTAGTCAGTAAGCAAAGTCAAGGACCTTTAGTTCCTTCTCAAGGGCTATAGATAATATTCTGAGCCATATCCTGTGAGTTGTCTTATAGATATTGAAATAGCCACCAGGTGGAAGAAGTTACTACATGATGACCCGACAGTAGTCATGACATAAGCTGCCACAATGCAGAGAACTGGTCTCAAGGAAATGGGAACAAACCAGCCCTGGAACTGAAGATTAACTGTACCTAAAACAATCAAGATGACACTGATCAGACCACCGACAACCAAGTTCAAGATGACTGTCAGACCTGACTGTGCTGTTTCTGCATGTATATATTTCTCCCTCCGTCTATAAAAGCTCTTGCCCACTGATTGTCAGTGGGGGGAGTCAGCCTTTGGACAGAAGAAGTCCTCCCTCCACCCCCAGCTCCTTTCCCGGTTGCCAGCAACCAAAATAAAGCAAACTTTCCTTTCCACCAACCTTGCCTCTTTATTGGCTTTTTAGTGGCGAGCAGCCGGACCCCACTTTCGGTTACACTACTAGTTCATTCGAGGCAACTTGGGAAATGCAGAAATAGATGTGCTGTTGATAAAATCCATAATTAAAGCACATGCTAGGGTAATTTAAATAGTTAAATGAGGACGTATTATGCTAAGTCTGACCTACACACAGGATTGACCGCAGTACAGCCTCAGAGAACCCAGCCAAGCAGCACGCTAAGCAGACGCCTGGTGAAAGTGAAAAGAGGTGGACGGTTTCCACTCTCTGAGCTTAGGTCGACCAAGCAGGAGCAGGATAAAGGCTTAACTCTGAAAATAAACAAACAAATCCTCAGCTATATAAAGTCAACAGCATCGAATAGAAGTCAGTGGGCTGGGCGAAACCCGGATACGGATAAACTCTGAGGATGAAAATAACAGGGGAGGCACACCGTCTTAGGGGACCCAGTGCCTATGTGGTGTCACCCATCTGTCAGCTTTCTCCCAAGACTCTTTTTTTTTTTTTTCTTCGGTACGCGGGCCTCTCACCGCTGCGGCCTCTCCCGTTGCGGAGCACAGGCTCCGGACGCGCAGGCTCCACGGCCATGGCTCACGGGCCCAGCTGCTCCGCGGCATGTGGGATCTTCCCGGACCGGGGCACGAACCCGTGTGCCCTGCATCGGCAGGCAGACTCTCAACCACTGCGCCACCAGGGAAGCCCTCTCCCAAGACTCTTTAACCAATCTCAAAAGAGGTTAGATTTTGTCCTCTTTCAAGAGCATGGCTGTAAGAAGCTTGAATTGCTTCCCCAGAGGACCGGGGACTCCGAGGGGCTCCTCAGGCTGAGTGAGACCCGCCTTTTAGTTTCTCTATACCGGTTTTTACTGCCTGCAATGTCACTTGAAGAAAGGTCTCCACCTTGTTAAAGAGGTTGAAAACCCGTGGGCCATAGGGTCAACAAGTCCCTTCCAGCTGTTGCCGCCCATCTTCTATGACAAGTCCCTTCAGCCAGTAATCACAGGCACCAGGTGTGAGGGCCCTGCCGGCACCGGCCAGCCTGTATTGATTTCTCTCTGGCCCCTACCAGGACCTGGCTCAGACACTGCACGCCAATGCTCCAGGGACCAGCCCTGAGGGATGCTCTGGCTAGCTTTCCAGCTGATGGGCAACAGCTGGCCATATGCCGGCAGCAATCTCATGGTCCTGATGGCTCATCCTCTCCCCTCCCCCATCGTCACCCAGGCCACCAAGCCAAGGTCAGTTTCCTCTTTGTCTATGGAACCTCGGCAAAGTTCGAGAAGACAGACCCAGTGGGAGGCTTCCTGGGGTGGCCAGAATAGCCACTACGTCCCGGGGAGGGACAGGTGAACCTGGCGCAGCAGCCTGCTGGCAGCCGCAGCCTCCTGCAGCTTGCACAGTCTCGGGAAACCACCACGATCAGCGGCGTCCTCGTGCTCAGCCAGTCTCAAGTGGGAAGCCCGGCCGAGGACAGGACCACCAGCCGGTGGCCCCTTTCCCATGTGGAGGGCAAGGCCAAGGCTCAGGATCACATTCAGCCTGCTCGCCTGTGTGGCCTCACACAGACCTGCATTTGGACGAGATGCATTTGCATCCTGGTTCCCCGGCTTACTAATTAGAGGACCATGAGAATTTGTTCAGCCTCTCTGCGCGTCCTTTCCCTCATCTGTAAAACAGAGGTACTAACCCCTACCTGGCTGGGTTGCTTGAGGATCTGCTGAACTATTGTAAGAGCATAACACAATGCTTGCACCTTGTAGTGGGGGGTTTTATTCTTATTAAATTTTTAACGAGGTGTGTGCATCTGATGCTGTTCAAAAACGCAAAATCTCTCTCCAGGTGCATGCTGGGGAAGAATCTATCATTTAAGTGTTTATCACAGAATCCAGGTGACCTCACTGCCCTATCCACCTCCAATTCCATCTCTGCCACTTACAAGCTGAATGACCTGGATCAAGTCTCTAAAATGAAGGGCTTGAACTAGTCAGTGGTTCTCACATGTCAGCATGGCTGTCTGGGGCCCACCCACAGAGTTCCTAATTCAGAAGGTCTGGGTTGGGGCCTGAGAATCTGTATTTCTAGTTTCCAGGGGACGCTGATACTACTGCTGGTCTGCGCTACACTCTGAGAACTACTGGATCTTAAATGTCCTTTCCAGTTCAAATGTTTTCTATTTTATCTATTTATATTACATATTTATATTTTATGCTTTTAGGATTTTATAGTCTAAGACTATATCGGGGTCTTGACTGGATAAGTTTTCCAGGAAGGCACTGCAATGTAGTATTAAAGAACTGACAACTGGAGTTCATGAGTCGGCCTGTGGAATCCTGCCTGCTTACAAAGGTGTGTGCGTGTGACCTTGGAAAAATTACTTACCCTCTTACTACATCTTTCTCATCTGGAAAATGGGGGTAATAACACTATCCTACTTTATATAATTTGAGGTAGAGACTGATCCTTGTCCCCCTGAACCCCCACAAAAGAATACTGGTTTTGTGCCCAACCCCAAGATATGGGTCATACTTGGTCAAAGCCAGTTACATTCTCCTTTGCCAGAAACTGTTGGGGGGATGGGCACAGGACACAATTCTATAAAGGGGAAGTCTGCTGGGACCTTCTAGGAAAGATGTTCATCCCTAATTAATGACAAGAATTTCTCAAGGGAAATTCTTTTTTCCCTGTCCTTTTTTCCACTGCTTTCCTGCTCAGGTTGATGTCTTATGAAGATATAATGCTGGAGCTGCAGCAGCCACTTTGCAATCATGAGGCCATCCACCAATGACTCGCTGAAGATGGCTGAATGGAAAGACAGAAAGGACTCGAGTCCTTGAGGGGAACTTTGAGCTGCTGGGCCAACCTTGAGGCCATCAACTTCCCGATTCTTGTTCATAAGAGGACACATTGGCGAGCACTTACTATATTTACTATACACCAGATATGCTATTATATCATATGATACATGTGAAGCAAGTTTTTATACAATGCCTGGGACGAAGTTCATAATCAGTAAATATAAGTTCTGGGCAATAATGAAAAATCTCAACATTTTCCTGTTGGTAGCATCTTCTTTAATTTTTAATAAAATCTCTGGCTCAAGGAAACAGAGAGGCAGTGTACATTTACTAAGTGCCCACCTGATACCCTTTTTGCCCCTGAGGACACTATACAAAGTGCATGCACAGTCCTGTCCTTAAAGACATTACAATCTAATGAAGAAGAACAAACTAACATTTTGGAAAAAAATAAGTTTTAAAAATCATTATGTATAGCACTAAGATATTTTTAATTTTTTATTTATAAATAAAAGTAATAAAAGTAAATGGCTTAAAAACTTTAACACCTTAGAAGGTAGCAAATGAAAAGTACAAGTCTTCCTCAGCCTCTCTTTTTTGCCAAGGGTCACCAGTGTTTACAATTTCTTGTATATCTTATCAGGAAAAAAATTATGTACTAACACTTACACACATATTTATCAGTTTTATTGAGATATAATTTACAAACCATACAATTCACCCATTTAATTTGAATTCAGAGTTGTGCAACCTATATTGCAATCAATTTTAGAACATTTTCATCACCCCAAAAAGAAACCCCATCACGCTCCATTTCCCCCTCTCCCCACGCCCTGGCAACCTCTAATCTACATTCTTGCTCTATAGATTTCATATACATGGAATCATACAATAAATGGCCTTTTGTGTCTGGCTTAATTCACTGAGCATAATGTTTTCATGACTCATCCATGTTATAGAATGTATCAGTTCTTCATTTCTTTTTATTTCTGAATAATAATTTTATTTCTGAATAATATTCCCCTGTATGGATATACCACACCCACTCATCAGTTGATGAACATTTGCATTATTTCCATTGGGGGCTCTTATGAATAATGCTGTTGGGAACATTCAAACATACAAGCTTTTAAAAATTACAGAAAGGGGCTCATCCTGCTATACTTCACAGTTCGTTTTTCACTTAAAAATCCATTTCAAAGATCTTTTTATATTAGCACATTCAGATTGCCGGGTAGAAAAATACGTGCGTTGGAAGTTTGATAAATGCACTGAGGAGAAGGAATTTGTGAGAGGAAAAAGCCATCTTTTATTTTGAATGAAGCAAATTTATAGAGAAAGGAAACAGCTAAGAAGAGATGACACACAGGCAACCAGAAAAGGTGTTGATGAGGTAAATGCTGTTATCACCTACTCTGGTAAATACGGTAGCTTCTCTTGCCATCTCTAGCCTGATTTCTTACCAGAAAAGCACCGACAGTGGGTGAATTGTCAGAACTGACAGATTGAATTGACAGGTGACTCTGCTTGGTTCACATGACCCTGGCCAGACGTACCCACAGCCCACCATCATTAGAGCCAGCACCTTCCCCCACCCACCTCCTCTCACTGCATCTCTTGTCTTCATCTTTTCCCAACCCAGTCCTGCAACTATCCTCCTAATCTCAGCAGATAGAAGGTAAACCCCTCACATGCCCAATCCTTGACTATCTCCCAGTGTCTTTTTCTTTTTAACTTTTTATTTTATATTGGGGTATAGTTGATTAAAAATATTGTGTTTGTGTCAGGTGTACAGCCAAGTGATTCAGTTATACGTATACCTGTATCTATTCTCTTTCAAATTCTTTTCCCATTTAGGTTGTTACATAATATCGAGCAGAGTTCCCTGTGCTATACAGTAGGTCCTTGTTGGTCATCCATTTTAAATACAGCAGTGTGTATATGTCAATCCCAAACTCCCTATCTGTCCCCCACCACCCATCCCCCCTGGTAACCATAAGTTCGTTCTCTAAGTCTGTGAGTCTGTTTCTGTTTTGTAAGCCATTTCATTTGTATCATTTCTTTTTAGATTCCACTTATAAGTGATATCATACGATATTTCTCTTTCTCTGTCTGACTTACTTCACTCAGTATGACAATCTCTAGGTTCATCCATGTTGCTGCAAATGGCATTATTTCATTCTTTTTAATTGGACTATCTCCCATTTTCTTTATGAATGAACCCCAGAAGTACCCTGGAGTGTCTGCATTTTTAACCACAGGTACAGCCTGGGATGCTGAGAGCAGCTAAAGGATGGGGAGAAGGTAAGTAAAGGGAAGACTTAGGCTCCACATTTTTTCCCTTTGTTAACTGTTATTAAGGTAGCTGACACTAGCCTACTCATCCTGAATGCCCACCCACCCTCAGGGCAAACCTCATGCATGATAATGCAGGATCTTCTTATTTCCCACTTTAACACCCAAAGCTGTTATTTTTTCCCCCCTAAGTCAGAATTGGTTGCTGTATTTGTAAGAATCCATTACGGAGGTATTCCACCTGGCGACCAAATCAGACTGTCAGCGGAGTAAGGCTGATTATACAAAAACCCATCTGTCCTCATTAATCTGGGTAATGATGTGCAGAACCCCAGCCAGGTACCCTGGAAGCTGGCGCTGAGGACCTATGTGCGGGCGAGAGCAGGCGGTGACACTGTTCTACACAGCCTCCTTCTTTGATCTGCAGGAACCACATCAGAGGCGATGACAGCCTGAGGTCTAAACACAGCCATGGAGACAAATCATTAGCTGGTGTCAGAGGGGACAGGACCAGTTTTCTACAAAATTCAAGTCTGTCCCATTTCCAAAGGCTCAGGTGACTCAGTTAATCTCTCCTTCCTTTCCCCTGTTCCGCCATCACCAACCATCACCCTTTCTTAGATGTGAAAAAAATAATCTAGCTTTTTTAAAACGTGGTTTTATAACATTGTGGATGTTTGGAAGTAAAGAATACAAATTTGTGTGTTGCAAACTTTATCATCTCCCTCGCTGACCAGCTCACATGCAGACTCTAAATTCTGGAATGACCCCATGGGCGGACATAGGCTGCCATGGTTGGGATTTGGCTGACAGGCACGTCTACCATATGCTCACGACCCCAGCTCCAAAAGAGCTCAGAGCTCTCCCTTCCCGGCAGCAAAATCATTACCCGCACAGCTCCCCGGCACCGCTTCACTGGACGCATTGTATTTGTTCAATACAAACCCAGACTTGGTACTAAGAGGGCTGAAAATACCTTTGGTTTCAAAGGGAGCAGCTGTCTATCTAAAGTAAGGATTTGGGTACTTCCCTGGTGGCGCAGTGGTTAAGAATCTGCCTGCCAATGCAGGGGACACAGGTTCAAGTCCTGGTCCGGGACGATCCCACATGCTGTGGAACAACTAAGCCCATGCCCCACAACTACTGAACCTGCGCTCCAGAGCCTGCAAGCCACAACTACTGAGCCCGCATGCTGCAACTACTGAAGCCACATGCCTAGAGCCCATGCTCCACCACAAGAGAAGCACCTCAATAAGCCCACGCACCGCAACGAAGAGTAGCCCCCGCTCGCCTCAATTAGAGAAAGCCCGCTCGCAGCAATGAAGACCCAATGCAGCCAAAACTAAATAAATTTATTTAAAAATAAATAAATAAATTAAGGATTTGTCCTAATCTGCAATTACCCAGAAGTCTGAGGACTCGCCACTTGAATATCCCCTGGGACCATCAACTTCACCTAAAACTGAACTCCTTCTTTCCCCTCCCAACATCCAAATGAAGTTCTCTTCCCAACACTTGAATTTATATTCTGGCACCATTCTCCTCACGTTCACCTTCTCACACTCCTCTCTTCCCTTCCAAAGCTGCTGTCTCCACTGGATTGGCTTCGAAGCTCTGATGGTCATTCAGCAGCTTCCATTGATTGCTACAAAGTTCAGCAATTCATTATCTCCTATCAGATGAGTGCACATGCTTCTTAATAGGGGTCCAGTCACCAATCTCTCCAACCTCCAATACAATCAAATAAAACAAGAAAGAAGATATTCGAGGGTATTAATATTGGAAAGGAAAAGACAAGAGTCATTATTTTCATAGGATATGGTTGTTGCTCCTAAGTTCCAAATAAGCCACTTGGAAGCTATTAAACTAGTGAGAGAGTTCAGGAATATATCACACACATGATGAGTAAACAAAAAATTCCATAACCAATCCATACACATGCAATAATTAAACAAAATATAACAAAAAGAGATTGCCTCCTCAAAAGCAACAAAAATGTAAATGCTTAGAATTAACACTAAACTAGAAGCACACAAGACTTACATGAAAATTACAACACTTTACTAAAGAAGCAGAAGAATACTGCATATTCTTGGATAGGAAGACTTATTGTAAAGATGGTAATTTATCTCCCAACTTAATCTATGAATTCAATTCAATCCCAGTAAAAAAAATCACCACCAAAACTAATTATAGAATGTAGTTATTCAACAATTCTATAAAAGTCTATATAAATCTGAAATCATAGTGAAGAAAAACAAAAATAATGAAGAAAGTTTTGAAAATAATAACAATTTGACAGAACCAGTTCTATAAGAATTTGAAATGTATTACAGAATTATAGTAACGTGTGTCTTTTTGTGTCAGCAGAAAAAGACAAAGAGATCAGTGGAACAAAATTATGACAGAAATCCAGCAATATAGGAACTTAGTTTATGATATTCTGTAGAGAGTGAGCGCGTTAAAGATGGGAGATAAAATAATCAATAAACGCCATTTGGAAAAATTGTCTATCCATTTGGAAAAGCATGAGGATTCAACCTTACCTCACACCACACATAGGACTAAAGATAGAATAATATCTCAAGTGTAAAAGTCAAAACTTTGGGAAAAAAAAATATATGAGAATATTTGTACAATCTCCAGAAGCCATTAAGTATAAGACTAACTAATTTAACCAAAATTTAAATTTAACCCAAAAGTAAAACTTGTTATAAAAGAGACATAGTAACAAAGTTAAAAGATAATGTACAAATGTACATACTGGGAGAAAAAACTGCAACAAAGAGAATGGGGGACATGGTATGAGATAAGAGATAAGGCAAACCATGGAGGACCTCAAAGGCCACGGTAAGGAATTTCATCTTTACCCCTGGTCAACCACAAAAGGGAAATATACAAGACAATGACAATATGCTTGGAGATTTGCATTTAGAAAGATCATTCTGGCTGCAAGGTGGAGGGTGAATTGGAGTTTAGCTGAGGTGGATATGGGTAGACCAATTACAAGGCCTTATACTACAGTGGTCTAGGCAAGAGATGATGACCAGAGTTATGGTGGACATGGAGAGAAGAGGATAGAGGTGAGAGATACTGCAGGAGTAAAGTTAACAACTCATGGTCCTGGATTGTCATGGGGCCAAGGGTGAGGGAGAGGAAGGTGTCAGGAATTACTGCTAAGTTCTGGGCTTATGACACTGGATGGGTGGTGGTTCCATGCAATGAGATAGGAAACAACAGAAGAACATGCTTGGGAAGAAAAGTCAGAGGTTCAGCTTGGGATGTGTAAGGTGAAGATAGGTTTGAGACGTCATTGCCAATGTATCTATCTGAGTTCCATGGATCCTGGTTAACAGGACAATACAAAGATGTGGCGAAGTGTGGGTCCAGGAATGAAACAAAAAGACACCAGTCCTTGACTTCAACTAGTGTGTCCTCCAATGGGGAAGTGAGATCCTCCTTCCATGAGTGATAAACAGCTTGTTCTCCCATGTGGAGACACTTCATTTGACTCTGACTGAATCTGTGGAAAGTCTTAGGAACAGGATCAGCATGAGGTCACAACCAGGTCACCAGGGTCCCTGGCTGTTTTATTACAGAAATCATGATGGTGGGATTACAAGTAAACAGTATTTTCTGCTTGTTGTTTATAACTTCTAAATTTTCTCTAATGAACTTATTTTATTAGGAGACCAAAGACTCAGTAGAGATAAAATTTTTAATGTGCTTTACAAAGAAAGAAAAATGGAAAACTGAAGACGGTAGAAGGTTATTTTTTCCTTTTTATTTCCTTTAACACATACTATTTTGAAGAATAATAAAGGTTGGGGGGGAAAACAAGAGTGGAGGGGGGCCTGGAAGGCCACCAGTGTCCCAGGTTGTATTATGACTCTGTGGGAAGGAAAGGAAGGAGGGAGAAAGAACCCTAAGAGCTGCAGGAGACAGAAAATCCACAAACACCCACTTTTAAGACTAGTGAAATCACTTCACTGTACAGCAGAAACTAACACAATATTGTAAAGTAGATATAACTCAATTAAAAAAAAAAAGACTAGTGAAAAATTACAGGTGACGTCCCACCTCACAGTAAATGAGAACACCATTTCTTAACAAAAATGTTTTCCAAAAAATGTCATTGATGTTCTTGTTCTGTTCATCAGAATCACCCAATGTGGTTTCCAATTTAGAGTCTTTAGTACTTAAACTTAACGACATCACTGAGATTAAACAAACTTCTTCCTTTCCACTGCCAGTTCTCTTATTCTCTCTCTCTCTCTCTCTCTCTCTCTCTTTTGATGTGTACCTAGTAGTATAGGTGCTCAAAAAAATATTTGTTACTGACTAGCTGACTCTGATTCCCTGGCCCTGTGGGATGTGGGCAGGAATGTCGACATTTCCTCAAGTGCAGCCAGGGTTGCTGGGCTGGCGAGGGCTTCCCCAGCTCAGTTCTGCTGAGCGCCAAATCTCCTCTGCTTGGGCGTTTGTACCTTTTGTGTCTTTCTGAGCCTTCCTTGTCCCTGAGAAATCCCTCTCAGTGCCACTCCGAGCTGTGTTTCACAGTGTGAAAAGCAGATTCTCTGATACCTGCTTCCTGAGTTTGAATCTGTAGGCTCATTTTGATCTCCAGCAGCCTAAAATTAGATGATATCACTGGGAAGAAAAGCCATCTGGCCAGCAACCCAGCCCCCAACTCTCAAGCCACCCTTCTGTCTCTAAGAGACAGCACCCAACTCGGACGAAAAGAGGGGAGAATTGCCTTGGGAAATCAACCACATCAGTGGTTCAGTGTACCACCCTTCCCCAAAAGGGAACTTGGGACTTTTGTTACATGGTGCAGTACCTTTCAATTCCAGAGAGTTCAAGTCATGTTCAAATTTGGGGTCAGAGTCCCTAACGTTCACAGCAGCACAAAATATAAAACCTGGAGCTGCATTAGCCCGTTTCGTCTGATTAGAAATTGCCTGAAAGCAGCTGATTGTAACAACATTAGAAACATCCCTTCTCTGATCCACATAAACAATAGATATAAATATGTTTGTGTGTATAAATATGTGTGTGCAGCTATAGATATAGTTATAAACATATATCAGACTAAAGAAACTAAGGAAAGTAGTCTCATTTGCTATTTTCCCCCTCTAATCAAGATGCATTTTTTGGAGTCTGCATTCAATTCCAATTAAGGGATGTTTTTATACCTTTATAGAGGAACGACTATATTAACACTACCATTCACTTTACGTAGTAATTGAATTTGATAAGGTATGAAGCTTTTAATGCTACCTTGAGTCTCAAAAACTTCTCTCTCCTGCTCATGAGCCAGGTGGCTGAGCTCAAAGTACAAAGGCGCTATTACAGGAGCTACCCAGGCACCAGAGAACCCGTATCACATCTCTGTGCACAGAGATGTGGCTGATTTTCACATCCAACATCCAACAGAGGAAGCAATTCCCTTAAAACAAACAAACAAAAAAGTAATTTGAGGGAATTGGCCTACTGAATTTTTTAAGAATTCAGAATTAGGTTTTAAACATGACAGCTGTAAAGAAGGAAGAGGAGAAATATGAAGAAATATTTTCTGTTGGAAAATATATCAGTTAGGAGGAAAAAAAGGAGGACTTTTGCAATCTCGATTGAAATTAATCATGATGCGTCCCATCTCTGTCTGCTTTTTTTTTTTATTGGATAGTATCTCTTTTTTTAATACACTTAAAAAAAAATTAAGGTATAACATGCATACAGAAAAGTATGCAGATCCTAAGTGTACAGCTCCATGAGTTTTCAAAGTAAACACACCCATATAACGAGTAACCAGGTCAAGCAACAAAATATTAACACCATTTCAGAAATCTCTCTTGTTCCTCTCACTTCACTGCCCTCACTCTCACACAAGTGTCCACTATACTGACATTTTTTTTAACAGCCTTATTGAGATATAATTGTCTGTCTGCTTTCATGACAACAAATCAGAATTTCTATAACGTCACAAAACAATTATCTGTACAAAACTTCAAAGAAGTCAGAATGAAACATCAATTGTGTCAACAGGATGAGTTAAAAAAAAAATTAACCCTTCAGATGTGAACCTGCCCTTATTACAGCCCAGGCATCTGCTAGGGCGCCCATTTTCCTCCACAGGGTATTCACGAGTTGATGGACAAAAATGCATCAAAACAGATTTTCTGGATCCTGGGAAGATGGTGGTGTAGGAAGCACCAAGAATCTGTCTCCCCATCTAGACAAAAATTGCACTGGCAGAATTTGTCTGCTATAATTATTTTGGAACTCTGGAGTTTATTGAAAGCTTGCAACTTCCAGAAGAAGACTTGAAAGGTAAATTGCATTTAAGTCCTGTCAATTTCAGATCTTAGCTCATCAGCAGTTACCCATCCCCACCCCAGCCCCATGGTAGGCAGCTGTGCACCTATTCCTAGAGCAATTGGCATAAGGTTTTCAGAAGCCAGAGTGGGCAATAAGTACCTTGTCCTCCAACAATCAGGTATCCATGCTCTGATCACAGATTGCTGATTCTGGTCATATAGGTGCAAACACAGAGGCAGGCAGCCATGGTTATGCCTCCATCATTGATGTAAGCTCTTCCCCATCCAGCTGAAGTAACTTCCAGAGGATTTAAAAGGCTGACACCTTTCCCCCCATTCATTTTTCTCTTTTTCTCCTTCAGGGAACCAGGCATTAAGGACTAGATCATTCAAAAGCAACTACCATATACAGAGGAAATAAGAAAGTCACTGAGTATTCCCAGGGAAAGATTTAGGCTCAGAAAAGGCCTGAGAAGACCTTAAGTGTACACCTCAGGCTGATCCTCAACATGACGAGAACTTACAAAAAATTTTTTAAGGTAAAACAAAAATAGCAAACCCTAGAGAAAGGGAAGAATTCTGACTTACAGAGTTATCACATTATTAGATTCAAATGTCCAGCTTTTAACAAAAAATCACAAGGAATACAAAGAAACAGGAAAATATGGCTCATTCAAAGGAAAAAAAATTAACCAACAGAAACTCCCAGAGAAAGAACAGATGACTCACCAACTAGACAAAGATTTAAAACAACTGTCTTAAAAGTGCTCAGAGAACTGAAGGAAGATGTGGAGAAAGTCAAGAAAATTATCTATGAACAAAATTGAAATATTAATAAAGAGATAGGAAACCTAAAAAGAAATGAAAAAGAAATTCTAGAAAGTCTAGAGTTAAAGATACAATAACTGAAATGAAAAATTTACTAATCAAAGGCATATTTGAGCAGACAGAAGAATCAGTAAACTTAAAAATAGGACAGTTGAACTTATTGCATCTGAAGAACTGAAAGAAAAATATTGAAGAAAAATAAACAGTGTCTAAGGGACCTGTGGGACACCATCAAGTAGACCAACACATGCATTGTAGGAGTCCCAGAAGGTGAAGAGAGAGAGAAAAGAGCAGAGAGATTATTTGAAAAAATAGTAGCTGAAAACTTCCCAAGCTTTATGAAAGACATAAATATAAACATTCAAGAAGCTCAACAAACCTCAAGTATGATGAACTCAAAGAGACCCACACTGAAACATACAAACTATCAAAAGGCAATGATAAAGAAAGAATCTTGAAGCAGGAGAGAAGCAACTCATCACATACAAGAGATCCGTAGTAATAATATCAGCATATTTCTCATCAAAAACCTTGCAGGCCAGAAAACCATGAGCTAATATATTCAAAGTGCTAAAAGAAAAAAACTATCAACCAAGAATCCTATATTTGGCAAAACTGTCCTTCAAATGTGAGGGAGAAATTAAGACATTTCCAGACAATTCCCAAAGGTGAAGGAGTTTGTTACCACTAGATCTGCCCTGTAAGAACGACTAAAAGAAGTCCTGCAGGACTTGAAATGAAAGGACACTAGAGAGAAACTCAAAGCCATATGAAGAAATAAAGATTTCAGTAAAGGTAAATACATGGACAATCATAAAAGATAGAATTGTTGTAACAATGATTTGTAACTCTGCTTTTTATTTTCTATATGGTTTAAGAGACTAATATATTTTTTTTAAAAAATCACTTATTAGTTTATGCTTTTGGACACACAATGAAAATGTAATCTTATGACATAAACAATTGAAAGAGATGGGGACAGAGCTGTGAAGGAGGTTTTGCATGTTATTGAAGTTAAGCTGCTATAAATTCAAACTAGAGCTGTGTAACTTTAGGATGTAATCCCCATTATAACCACACGGAAATAGGTATAAAATTACACACAGAAGGAAGTAAGAGAATTAAATTACCACAAAAATCAACTAAGCACAAAAGAAGACAGAAATTTAAGAAAAGGAGGACAAAAAGATCTATAAGGCATATGGAAACAACTAGCAAAATGACAGAGCTCCCTCTTTATCAATAATTACTTTAAATATAAATGGATTAAACTATCTGAGCAATCAAAAGATAGAAATTGGTACAATGGATTAAAAAAAAACAAACAACACATGATCCAACTATATGCTGTCTATAAGAGACTCATTTTAGGTCCAAAGACAGAAACAGGTTGAAAGTGAAAGATTGAAAAAGATTTTTCCATGCACATGATAACCAAAAGAGAGCAGAGATAACTATATTAATGAGACAAAATAGACTTTAAATCAAAAAAAAGGTTACAAGAGATAAAGACATTATGTATTAATAAAAGTTTCAATACAGCAAAACAATATAACAGTTATAAACATTTGTGCACATAATAACGGACCATCAAAATATAAGAAGCAAAAATTTACCTAACTGAAGAGAGAAATAGCCAATTTTACAATAATAGTCTCAATAGAGTTAAACAGATAGACAATATACAAAGTATCTTCTCCAACAACAAAATGAAGTTAGAAATCAATAATAGAAGGAAAACTGGAAAATTCTCAAATTTATGGAAATTAAACCACACACTCTTAAACAACCAATGGATCAAAGAAGACATGACAAGGGAAACTAGAAACATCAAAAAGTTAAAAATAGGATCACCATATGCTCTAGCAATTCCATTTTGGGGTATATACCCAAAAGAATTAAGAGCAGGGACTCAAAGAGATATCTGTACACCTATGTTCACAGCAGCATTATTCACAATACCCAAAAAGTGGAAGCAATCCAAGTGTCCATCAGTGGACGAATGGATAAACAAAATGTGCTCTATATGTCAATGGAATATCTTCAACCTTAAAGAAGAAAGAAATTCCCACACATGATACAATATGGGTGAAACTTGAGGACATTTTACTAAGTGAAATAAGAGAATCACAAAGACAAATACTGTATGATTCCACTTATATGAGGTACCTGGAGTAGTCACATTTATAGAGACAGGAAGTAGAACGGTGTTTGCCAAGGGCTAGGGGAGAGGGGAGAATGGGGAGTTTTTCTTTAATTGCAACATGAAAAACGTTCTGAAAATGAATGGTGGTGATGTTTGGGCATCAGTATAAATGTACTTAATTCCACTGAACTGCACACTTAAACGTGGTTAAGATGGTAAATTTTATGTTACATATATTTTACCACAATAAAAAAAATGAAAAAAGAAAACAGATTTGCTGGTGTTGGGCTAAGCTCACAGAGTTTATGAACCCAATTCCACACCCTCCCACAATGTCATTTCCCCCTTCTCTTTATTTCATCTTAATCTGGATTTCATTACCTGGAAGTATTGCAGCTGAAGGATACCGCACCCACCCCAATTCTCCCAAGGTTCATTCTCTGTGGAATATGTTTTTCAGGGGCTAAGAGGACTGGCCCTTGGAGCTCGACCACCTGGGTTTGAATCCCAGCTCTGGAACTCAGTAACTGGGTAACATTGAGTAATTCATTTATTCCCTCTATGCCCTCAGTTTTCCTATTTGTAAAATGCAGATGATAGAAAGTCCTTTTCTAACAGAGTATTTCTAAGAATTAAATGTTAAATTGTAAGTGCAAAGCTGATCAGAATTCCCAGCTCACACTGGCTGCTCAATTATTCATGTTACCAACATTCCATTAAAACAAGCATTAAAAAAAAATCAATGAGGAACCAAAACCCATGGATTTGACATTCTTTTATTTCCCAGAGCCACCCACCTTAGCTTTGGTAGTCTAAATCATCTCCCTTCCTCCAGTCTTGGCCCTTTCCAATCCATTATCCACCTCCAGGCTAAGGAGATCTTTCTGAAAGACAAATCTGACCATTGCCCTCTCCTGTCTAAAATTGTTCAGCCACCATGGCCATGATCTGGTCCCTGTCTTTTGCTGTTCTCCAAGGCTTCACTCGCACTCCGATTGCACTGAACTGCTTGCAGTTCCTTGAGTTCGCATTTTTTATTTCACATCTCAGTGTTTTATCCACACAGCTCCCCCTCCTGGAAAGTTCTTTCATGCTTGGTCCACCTGGCAAACATCAGGCATCTTTTAAAGCCCAGCTTTGAGGTCACTTTTCCATGAGTTGTTTCCTGGTCACCTTGGTATCTGATCCCAGAGGTCCTAATGCTTGAGTGCCCTTACTTGTCTCCATCTGGTGGGACCGATGCTTATTCCACCTCGTGTTCCCAGTACCCAACAAGATTCTGGCTCAAAATAGATAAATAATGTGGGATGAATGAACCTACTGTGCACCAGCAGACAAGGGGACGTGAGTTATGGTGTCTGCTCTCAAAGAACTTGGAATTAAATAAGCTTAGAGAATACAATCAATGTGCTGTTAAATGTCTCGTTAGGGGTGCAGATATAGCCTCACCTTCAAAATAAGGAGATTTGGGGAGATTTTAGAAACAAATCTCATTTGGGGAGATTTTAGAAACATTAAAATAGTAGCCAGTATCTCTTGAGCACACCTATTGTGTGTCATGTTAATTGTGTTAAGGTCATTATGTCATTTAAGCCTCATTGATTGATTAAAACAACAGTTTGAGCAGACAGAAATCAGACACTAATGCACATAACTGCAGCAGCTCTTAGTTACTGCACTCATTTACTCTTCATATTGCGTGGGTCAGTTTGTATTTACTGACCCTGTTCCAGAAGGAATGCAGAGAGAAAAACAGAGTTAATATAACCTCTGATCCCACAGCAAGACAATGGTTTTGAAAGCCAAGCTTTAAATAAATAAGAAGGGGGCGCAGGGGGGCAGGGAGAGAATCTTAACTCCAAATGCTTCTTTTTACTTAGAGGCAAGCCAGGTCACCTTGTAGACCATAGGGCTTTCCTGTAAACCATGGAATTCAGATATGAAGTAAAGAAGTTTCTGCCATAATGAAAGGGTGGAATTCCACCTTTTCTGGTGCACAGAACGTGGAGAGGAGAGAGATGAAATGAGACGTGAATCCAGGATGCAAAGGCACTTGCCGAACTTCTCTAGGGTGACTGCTGGGACTAAAAGGTCAGTATCGTTAGATGGTTATGGAGGAGTTCAAGGATAGGATACTGTGGCTAATGGTCTGCTTCCCTGGGTGTAGCTTGAGGAAGCCTGCAGAGCTAGGAAAAGTCCTACATTTAGCCTAAAAACACATCTGAAAGGGGGTAAAATGAGAAGGCAGCACTGAGAAAGAAAACTTCTAATTGCCTAGCCATGAAGGAGACCTGGAAGTTCATGTGCCCCAGAGAAGGTCATGAGGGCAGAGGTATAGACGTGGGACAAAGACACTGCAGAACGCGAGCCTCAGAATAAAAGGAAAATGACCCAGCATCAGGTGCTCATTCAAGGTCCCAAAGTAGCACAGGACCCAGCACATCCGAGCGGAAACTGGGCAGTGATCCAGGGGCAGGACCACGCCAGCCACCCAACAGAGAAATCACTCAGGACACAGAAGCCAGCATCAGGTCCCATACCCACACAGATCTAAGATGACCCCTCACTTCCTCAGGGGTCATTTGAGGAGAAGCAAGAGGGAAGAGAAAAAAGTCTGAATGACCGAACATTTATCTAAAAGGGATTCATCCATTCAGTCTACAGATATTAAGCTCCTACCACCTGCAGGGCAATGCTGTGGACACTGGGAACACAAGCAGGGAACCATGAGGAAAAGAACCTGAACTCAGAGACCTCTCATTCTCATAGATAAACACACCTCCCGCAAATAAACAAGATGTGTCCTATATCAGAGGATAAGTGCCAAAGAAGGGAATGGGAGTAGGGGTTACAGTTTGTTTTTTTGTTTTTGTTTTTGTTTTTGAGGTACGCGGGCCTCTCACTGCTGTGGCCTCTCCCATTGCGGAGCACAGGCTCCAGACGCGCAGGCTCAGTGGCCATGGCTCACGGGCCCAGCCGCTCTGCGGCATGTGGGATCTTCCCGGACCGGGGCACGAACCCGTGCCTGCATCGGCAGGCGGACTCTCAACCACTGCACCACCAGGGAAGCCCGGGGTTGCAGTTTTATGTAGAGTGATCAGGAAAGGCCTCAATGGTGATATATGAGCACAGATCTGATAAAAGGAGTCGTGGGCCACAAGGATGTCTGGGAGAAGATGGCTCTGGGTAAAAGAGACAGCAGGTGCAAAGATCCGGCCCCAGGAGGATGTTCAAGGAAAGTCAAGGAGGCCAGTGTGTCTAGAACAGACAGAGCAAGGGAGAGGGTGGTCAGAGAAGAGCAAGGGGCCGAATCATGTTGGCCTTACAGGCTTTCAAAAGAACTTTGGCTTTTATCCTGAGAGAAAAGAGAAAGACTTGACAGGTTTTGAGCAGCAGAGTGACTTTACCTGACTTGTATTGTGAATGGCTCACCTCTTGGCTAAGGAATACACAAAGAGGTTATAACTTCCTAACTCATTGAAGGGAAGAAATGAAAAAAGGAAAGAAAAAAAAAAGAGAGAGAGGTACACAGTAAATATACAGTAGTGATTGATGTGATTATACACACACACACACGCACACACACACGCACCAGTAAGCATGAACAATATAAATGGACTAAAATCTCCAGCTAAAACCAAATATTGTCAGGAAGGATAAAAGATTTAGTTGCATGTTGTTTATAACACATATGTTTTAAACAGGAGGACACAGAAAATTTTGAGAGAAAAAAGACAAAAAGAGAAAATGCTAACCAAAAGTATATTGGTTAAAAATTTACTTTAAAACAGAAAGCGTCACTGAAGATAAAGAAAACTGTAGATGATTAAAGATTCCATTCTCCAGTAAGATATTAACAATTCTGCTGCCCTCAGTGCTTTGAAGATGAATGAAAGCCTCTCTAGAGGAGGGCACATCCAGGCCTTGGGGAGTCCTGTCAATGGCATTTCAAGGGAAATGACCAACACACAGTCAATGGTACCAGGAATATAAGGAAAGGACAAAGAATATTGATAAAAACATCCTCTTCATAGGAGGCAGCTAAAACTAAAAATATAGAACGATTGAAAGTAAAAAAGATGCCACTTACAATAGCAGCTAAAAATATAAAGAATATAGGAACAAATCTAGCAAAAGATGGGCAAGACTTGGATGGGATAATTTGCAAGACTTTATTGAAAAACAATTTTTAAAAGCTTAATGATTGGAGAAATACGCCACACTCTTGGATAGGATGACTCAATATTTTAAATATCACTTCTCACCTAAATTATCTGTAGATTCCATGCAATACACAACTAAAATCCAAGCAGATGTTTTTTACAACTTTTATGAGGCAAAGCACTATTGAAGAAGAAGACAAGAGACATGTGTCACAATGTATTATTAAACTGAGTAACTAAGACAATAGGCAATCAGTGAGAACAAATAAATAAAAAGACTAGAGAGTCTAGGAACATACTTATACCTATATGAAACCTATTATAAGACCAAGTAAGCATTGCCAATTAGGAGAAAAAAGAGGTGTACTTTTTTTTTTAAGTAAATCTGTTCTTTTTATTTATTTATTTATTTATTTATTTTTTGGCTGCATTGGATCTTCATTGCTGTGCATGGGCTTTCTCTAGTTGCGGCCAGTGGGGGCTACTCTTCACTGTGGTGCATGGGCTTCTCATTGCGGTGGCTTCTCTTGTTGCGGAACACGGGCTCTAGGCGTGAGGGCTTCAGTAGTTGTGATGCACAGGCTCGGTAGTTGTGGCACACGGGCTTAGTTTGCTCCGCGGCCTGTGGGACCCTCCTGGACCAGGGCTCGAACCCATGTCCCCTGCATTGGCAGGTGGATTCTTAACCACTGTACCACCAGGGAAGTCCTGAGGTGTACTTTTTAATGAATGGCATGGAGACAACTGATATCCATATGGAAAAAAATAATATTGGATACTTACACCATACCAGACATAAAAATCAATTCCAAGTGGACTCAAGACTTGATTATGAAAAGAAAATTTTAAAATTTTCAGAAGATAACATACATGAACATCTTTCTGACTTGGGGATAAAGAAGGGTCTCCCCAAATAAAAAATATTTGTGACAAATATCATATATTAACGCATATATGTGGAACCTAGAAAAATGGAACAGATGAACCGGTTTGCAGGGCAGAAATTGAGACACAGATGTAGAGAACAAATGTATGGAAACCAAGCGGGGAACGTGGCGAAGGGGTGGTGGTGGTGGTGGTGGTGGTGTGGTGAGTTCGGAGATTGGGATTGACATATATACACTAATACGTATAAAATGGATAACTAATGAGAACCTGCTGTATAAAAAAAATA
The DNA here is from genome assembly GCF_039906515.1 of Pseudorca crassidens. Classification (NCBI taxonomy): domain Eukaryota; kingdom Metazoa; phylum Chordata; class Mammalia; order Artiodactyla; family Delphinidae; genus Pseudorca; species Pseudorca crassidens. The sequence goes on along the minus strand of NC_090296.1, from coordinate 148,169,433 downwards.
AATTAAATTAAATTTTAAAAAATATGAACATTACAGTAAATTAAATCAAAAGAAAAAAACTAAATATTTTACAGTCTCAAAAAAAATCAGGGCTTCCCTGGTGGCGCAGTGGTTGAGAGTCCGCCTGCCGACGCAGGGGACACGGGTTCATGCCCCGGTCTGGGAAGATCTCACATGCCGCGGAGCGGCTGGGCCCATGAGCCATGGCCGCTGAGGCTGTGCGTCCGGAGCCTGTGCTCCGCAACGGGAGAGGCCACAACAGTGAGAGGCCCGCGTACCACACACACACAAAAAAAATCAAAAAGTAGAATATTTAAAATTCAGCTACATTAAAATTAAGTACTTCTATTTTTGTATATTATTGAAATTTTCTATAACAAAATATTTTAACTTCTGTTAATCAAAAAACAAAATAAAGATAAATAAAAATGGGCCATAAATTAAATGATATATTTAATTCAATTAATTAAATGATAAAGGATTAATATATAAAATACATAAAGAACTTCCCTGAGTCAATCAAGAAAAAGACAAACCCAAGAGAAAATGGATAAAAAAGAGTAACGTCATCGAAGGAAAATACAAATGGGCCATAAGCCTATATTCAATTTCATTAGTTTCATCAGGCATTAAAAAAATGCTCACTAAAACCACAAGCAGAAAACTTTTCACATCCACCCAAATGGTAAAAATTGAAAAGTTGGACAATACCAAGTGCTGACAGGAGTGTGATACAACTGTAAATCTATATCCACCACTGGAAGAAGAGAAAATTACTATAATCACTTTGGTAAACAGTCTGGCATCACCTAATAAAGTTAAACATGTATATTTCATATGGCCCGTATATTCCACTCCCAGGACTATATCCTGAGTAATCCTCACACATACGCACCAGAAGATTATTTCATAGCAAGATTATTTATAGCAGGGGTCAGCCAACTTTTTCTGTAAAAGGCCAAATGGTAAATATTTTATTCTTTGCAGGTTATCTAGTGTAGCAGGACAGCAATCATTAGGCAATATATAAACAAATGAACATGACTGTCTTCCAAAAGAATTTTTTTATGGACACTGAAATTTGAATTTCACATATCCACATGCCATGAAATATTATACTTCCCTTGATTTTTTTTTACCATTTAAAAATGTAAAACCTTTTTTATGTTGAGAGCCATACAGAATCAGGTGGATTTGACCCATAGGACACTGTTTTCCTGTCTCTGTTTATAATGTAAAAAAAAGATAAAGGTAAAAAGAAACAATACAATGTCCATCAACAGATAAAGAGCTAAGTAAGTTGGGAGGTATAAACAATGGATACTATACTGTTGAGAAAATGAATGAAATTGACACATCAACACAGATGAAACTCAGCAAAGAAATGTTCAGCAAAAGAAATAAGCCAAAAAATGCCACTACGCTAGCCAAGTCTTCCAAGAGGCAGACACCAAGATGGAATTCAGCGTGCAAGGATTTTTGTTAGGGAAAATGCCTATGTGAGAGAAAGTCTGGCAGAGAGAAGGTTGAGTAGAAGCATCCTGGGCTGCCTCCATGCCATCTCAGAAAGGTGCTCCAGGGAGTCCTTGAGCCAAAGTTGGCCCACAAAGGGTCTGTCTCCCACACAGGTCTCCATTAGTATCCTCATGAGCGAGCTGTGTGTGCGAAGTGGCCTTGGCACTAACACCCATGAATTTCAGAGTTTAGAGCTAAGCATTAGGTCAATTACACTCCTGTAGAAGGAAGTGCAAGGCATGTTCTCATGGCCACCATTATCACCCATGGTATACATCCCACTTACACAAAGTTCTAAAACAGGCAAAACTAAATACAGTTTTGTTGTTGATTTATACAGAGGTAATGAAACATAAAGATAAGCAAATGAGGGACTTCCCTGGTGGTCCAGTGGTTAAGACTCCATGCTTCCACTGCAGGGGGCATGGGTTCGATCCCTGGTCAGGAACTAGGATCCTGCATGCTGTGTGGCACGGCCAACAAAAAGAAAGATGAGCAGATGAATGACATACACTCAGGTGGTGGTTTGGTCTGGGGGGGAGGGTGGGGAAGTAATTGAAGAAGTTCACACCACAGCTCAGCACTAAGGCACTGGAAATGCTTCTTCAGCTGGATAGACGGCACATGGGTGTACATTTTGTTAGTATTCACTAAGCTGCACAAGGATGTTTTATGTACTCTTTTGTATGTATGGCATATTGCCCGATAATTTTTATTGAAAAGTATCTTTTGCATATCTAAGTAATAGTATGCGTCAGTATTCAACCATGTTACAGATATAAAGCCTTTGTGCTTGGATATTGTAAGCATTAGAGATTATGTATGTAAAGTCACCTTGCTGAAGCTCAATAAATAATGGCTCTTTCCCTCCTTTCCTTCCTGCAGAAGTCATCAGCACCTGTCTGCATTTCTTCAAGTTCTTTTAGGACATGTCACGGCAGTTTCACTAAGGAAGTCTGTCAGTGGAAGTAAATCATAGCTTTTCAAAAGGACCTCAGAGAGGATCCTCTCCATCTTTCTCCTTCTCTCATCCCTGTGGGGTGTCATGACTATTATCTTAATTTCTGCCACCTTCCTGATCAACAGTCACAGGTGCAAAGGAGTCCATCAAGGATAGATCAGCCTGTATTGGTAAAATGCTCTGTGTGATTCTGGCCTGTTCCTCTATCAACTTCCTCTGAAATTCACAAGTGCCTACATTGTATTCACACAGAGCTTTATATTCTCCACCAGCCAAATTCATTGTAATAGTCACTAAAGTGACTGCATTGGACTAGAAGTTAAGACTCCTGGCTTGAGAGAGAGCAACTTGATAAGATAGAAACTTAATAATGTTAAGGAAGAATTTTCCATTTCTAGTTCATTATTATTCATCAGTAATTGAATTTAAATTTTAACAAATTCCATTTTTGCTACCACTGAGGGGTTTTTTTTTACCTGTGGATATATATTATAGTAACATATTTCTGATATCAAATCATAATTGTATTTCTGTAGTGTTGCTAATTTGGTCATGAATTCATCTTCATTTAATGGAATGCTGGTCTCAAATTTGCTTATTTTCATAATTCAAATTGAACTTTTTTTTTTTTTGGATTGAGGTAGGCATCATGTCAATTCTGTTACCCAGGCTATTAACACATGAATAAGAAAAATTTCCATGTATTTCCTTCCTCTGTTTCTTGTACATTTAATGAAACCAACCAATAAAACCATCCATCTAGGCCCACGCGTCCTTTTTTAAGTGTAAATTTTGGCATCTCTGGAAATTGGTCCTAGGTTATTATATCCTTCAAGATTTCACTTCTAATGTAAATTTTTATGGGTATACTTTCCTTAAAATTAGGCTATTTTGAGATGTTCAAATTTTCTTTTTTAATTACACAGAAAGTGTTCTATATCCTTTTCTTTCTCCCTTCACCAAAAAAGAATTAAAGAGAGATGAGATTAATTTCTTTATAATTTCCATAGTTTACTGTCTTTTCATTGTTAATTTCTGGCTTAATACAGGCTTACCTAGAAGATCTTGTGGGTTCAGTTCCAGATCACCGCAATAAAGCAGATATCAGAATAAAACGAGTCACCATTTCTTTGGTTTCTCAGTGCATGAAAAGCTATGTTTACACGATACTGTAGTCTCTTAAGTATGCAATACCATTACGTCTAAAACCAATTTACATACCTTAATTTAAAAATACTTTATTGATAAAAAACGCTAACCATCACCTGAGCCTTCAGCAAGTCCTAATCTTTTTGCTGGTGGAGGGTCTTGCCTCGATGTTAGTGGTTGCTGACTGGTCAGGGTGGCGTTTGCTGAAGGCTGGGAGGCTGTGACAACGTCTTAAAATAAGACAATTAAGTTTACAGCATCTATTCGCTCTTCCTTTCACTAATGATTTCTCTACTGCATACAATGCTATTGGATAGCATTTTACCCACAGTAGAACTTCTTTCAAAATTGGAGTCAATCCTCTCAAAACCTGCTGCGGTTTTATCAACTAAGTTTTATAATATTTAAATCCTTTGTTGTCATGTCAACAATCTTCACAGCATCTTCACCAGGAGGAGCTCCCATCTCAAGAAACCACTTTCTTTGCTCATCCATAAGAAGCAACTCCTCACCTCGTTAAAGTTTTTTTTTTTTTTTTTTTTTTTTTTTTTGCGGTACGCGGGCCTCTCACTGTTGTGGCCTCTCCCGTTGTGGGGCACAGGCTCCGGACGCACAGGCTCAGCGGCCATGGCTCACGGGCCCAGCCACTCCGCGACATGTGAGATCCTTCCAGACCGGGGCACGAACCCGTGTCCCCTGCATCGGCAGGTGGACTCTCAACCACTGCACCACCAGGGAAGCCCACCTTGTTAAAGTTTTATCATGAGATTGCAGCAATTCAGTCACATCTTTAGGCTCCACTTCTAATTCTAGTTCTCTTGCTATTTCCACCACATCTGTGGTTACTTCCTCCACTGAAATCTTGAACCCCTCAAAGTCATCTGTGAGGGTTGGAATGCACTTCTTCCAAACTCCTGTTAATGTTGATATTTTGACCTCTTCCCATGAATCACAAATGTTTTTAATGACATCGGAATGGTGAATGGAATGGTGAACCCTTTTCAGAAGGTTTTCAAGTGGCTCTGTCCAGATACATCAGAGGAATCAACATCTATGACAGCTATCACCTTAAGAAACATATTTCTTAAATAATAAAACTTGAAGTCAAAATATTCCTTGATCCATGGGCTGCAGAATGGATGTTGTGTTAGCAGGCATGAAAATAACATTGATCTCATTGTGCATCTCCATCAGAGGTCTTGGATGACCAGGGCATTGTCAACGAGCAGTAATATTTTGAAAGGAATTTTTTTTTCTGAGCAGTAAGACTTAACAGTAGGCTTTAAATATTAGTAAACCATGTTGTAAACAGATGTGCTGTCATCTAGGCTTTGTTGTTCCATTTCTAGAGCACAGGCAAAGTATATTTAGCGTAATTCTTAAGGGCTTTCAGATTTCCAGAATGGTCAATGATCATTGGCTTCAACTGAAAGTCACCAGCTGCATTAGCCCCTAACAAGAGTCAGCGGGTCCTTTAAAGCCCTGAAGCCAGGCATTGACTTCTCCTCTCTAGCTATGAAAGTCCTTGATGGCATCTTCCAATAGAAGGCTGTTTCATCTGCATTGAGAACCTGTTGTTTGGTGTAGCCACCTTCATCAATTATCTTAGCTAGATCTGGATAACTTGCTGCTGCTTCCCCTTGCACGTTTACATCATGGAAGCAGCTTCTTTCCTTAAACCTCATGAACAACTTCTGCTAGCTTCCTCACCTCTCTTTATATAACTGAAGAGAGTTAGGGCCTTGCTCTGGATTAGGCTTTGGTTTAAGGGAATGTTGTGGCTGGTTTGATCTTCTATCCAGATCACTACAGCTTTCTCTGTATCAGCAGTAAGGCTGTTTCTCTAGCTTATTATTCGTGTGTTCACTGGAGTAGCGCTTCTAATTTCCTTCAAGAACTTTTCCTCTGCATTCACAAGTTGGCTAACTATTTGGTGCAAGAGGCCTAGCTTTCGGCCTATCCCAGCTTTCGACATGCCTTCCTCACCAAGCTTAATCATTTCTAGCTGATTTAAAGTGAGAGATGCACGACTGTTCCTTTCACTTGAACACTTAAGAGGCTGTTGTAGGGTTGTTAATTGGCCTAACTTCGATATTGTTGTGTCTCAGGGAATAGGGAGGCCTGAGGAGGAGAGAGATGGGGGACGGCAGGTCGGTGGAACAGTCAGATCACGCATAACATTTATGAAGTTTGCCAGCATGGTGCTCCAAAACAATTACCATAGTAACCAAAGATTACTGATTACAAATCACCATAAAAAATAGAATAATAAAGAAAAAGTTTGAACTATTGTGAGAATTACCAAAATGTGACACAGAGACAAGAAGTGAGCAAATGATGTTGGGAAAATGGTGCCGATAGACTTGCTCTACGTAAAGTTGCCACCGACCTGCAATTTATAAAAAATTCAGCATCTGTGAAGTGCAATAAAATGATGTATTCCTGTACTATACTTTCCTCATGTTTTCTTCAGATTTAGCTTGCCTTTCCTTTTCTAACTTGGATTGAATCTTCGATCAGTTGAATTCACTTCTCATTCCTATCATTTACTTTCCTTTTTGAGCCATAACCCTTCCTTTTTCATCACTGCTTCCATAGCACTTTTATGTCTGACATGGAGAATTCTCCTTTTCACTGTTTTTTAAGATGCTTGAAATCACAGGTTCAAGTTGACTATTTTTTTTTTAGGTGATTGCAATTTTTTTTCCATGTGATTGATATTTGTGGTCACAGAAAATGGGCTATATAATTTCTCCCATTTGAAATGTATTAAGATTTTCTTTGTCATCTAATTACATTTTATAGTTGTTCAATGAACTCTTACCAAAGGGTATTCAACTATTTGTAAGGTACAAATTCCAATTTGGTCTATTTAATTAAAGCCAGTAATGCTATTATCCAGATTCTCTATATTCTCACTTAGTTTTGGCTGGTTGAACTTTCAGAGATGTAGGAAACTGTGCCAAAGTCTTTCTCTTCTTCTAGCTTTCAAACTTTTTCTTCTTGTGCACCTTATACAGAAATATTTTGTATTATAAGTCAATGACTTGCTAGTCATTGCATGTATATTCCCTTATGTCTGTAGGGAGCCTTGTACTTTTTCTCAAAATAAAATAACCTCCATCAATTTTAATGTTTTTATACTTTTAATTCTTAATTATATATTGATAGTACTAATATAGCAGTCTTCTGAGATTTTTGCTTTTTTGTTAGTTTATTTACCTGTGCATATTAGCCCAGCATTTTGGTTTTACTCTTCTCATTTTCTTTTTTTCTTCTTCCTTCCTTTCTTAGATACAGACATACCTCAGTGATGTTGTAGCTTTGAATCCAGACCACAGCAATAAAGCAAGTTACAGAAATTTTGGAGCTTCCCAGTGTATATAAAAGTTGTGTTTACACTGCACTGTAGTCTATTAAGTGTGCACCAGCATTATGTCTAAAAAAGCAATGTACATACCTTAATTTTAAAATATTTTATTGCTAAAAAATCTTAACCATCTTCTGAGCCTTCAGCGAGTTGTAGTAGTAACATCAAAGATCACTGATCAGAGATGACCATAACAAACAGAATAATAATTTTTAAAGTTTGAAATAATGTGAAAATTACCAAAATGTGACACAGAGACACAAAGTGAGCAAATGCTGTTGGAAAAATGGTGCTTGCTCGACACAGCTGCCACAAATCTTCAATTTGTCAAAAACGCAGTGTCTGTGAAGTGCAATAAAATGAGGTATGCCTTCCTATACAGGTAACACATGTGATTTTGTTTGCTATTTTATTGCTGTTTTTCGTATAGTTTTACACCATGTTTCATTTATTTTGTCTTCTTATTGAAACTGGTCATTTAAAAAATTCATACCAGAGACTCCTCCTAAATTTTGTAAAACCATATGTAAAATATATATATATATACATATATATATATTTCTCTAATGATCAGAATCAAAAATAAAATCTCTTGCATGGTTAGATGGACCTATCCAACTATCCTATCTATAGGTGATAAAACAAGTATAGTAAAATGTTAATGGTAGAATCTAGGTGGTGGGTGTATTGATGTTCATTGTAAAATTCTTCCAACTTTATGTTTGAACATGTTCAGAAATAAAATATTGGAAACTTAATTAATTCATTAATGAATGAATGAATAAATAAATAAAACCTCTTTCACTATTCCTCTATTAGATGGCACATTTTGTTCACAATTACCTGTCTGTGACTCTCACTTACCTCTCCACAGTTTAGGTAATAATCCTCAGAATTTTTTGAAACATTATAATGATGAAATTATAATTTTTACATTATGTTTGTTCTGGTTTCTTGCACTTAGTTTACAGAGTATATATAAAACAATTCTATTTAACTAGTTTAATTCTCCAAGTCAGTACTTCCATACTGTAACAAGCTCATTTTTACTTATTTTGATTCATCTCTTGGCCAACTTAACTGTTTTGTGAAATAATATTCCTCAAAGAGAGTTTATGGATATTTTACTTTCTGGAAACTTTCAGTATCCCTCTCCCACCCCAAAACACACTACCAAATGTAAAATAGACAGCTAGTGGGAAGCAGCACAGCACACAGAGAGATCAGCTCGATGCTTTGTGACCACCTAGAGGGGTGGGATGGGGAGGGTGGGAGGGAGGCCCAAGAGGGAGGGGATATGGGGATATATGTATATGTATAGCTGATTCACTTTGTTATAAAGCAGAAGCTAACACACCATTGTAAAGCAACTATACTCCAATGAAGATGTTAAAAATAAATAAATAAAATAAAATTCAAACAAACAAACAAAAAGATCTTATGGATACCCTTCACTTATGAATAATTTTGCTAATATAAAAATTAGAGGCTAAAAGATTTTTCTTTCAAAAGAGTAATTTGAAGAAGTTTGAATTAAATAAATTTTTAATTTATTTTTTTATTTTATTATTTATTTTATTATTACTGTAAGCCTGAGTATAAATAAACTGCTATTTGTTATTTTACTCCCTACGTAGATGATTTTATATCTATTTATAAAGTACCACAACATACGATGGATCTGGTCTTTCCTTACCTTTCTTTTATTAATTGTACTTAGTGATTACTTATTCAGCTTCAGACAGGTTTTCTTCTGTCTTTATTATTATTTTCCTCTTTTCCTCTTCTCCAGGGATTCTGTTCCATACATGTAGTTTCAATATGGTATTGTACTCCATGTCATCTCCTCTCACTATTTTTATTTCTTTGTAATTTTCCTCCAAATTTTGGGAACTTTTCTCAATTTGATTCAACATCAAGAGTTTTCAGACTGCTTTAGCCATGGAAAACAATTTCAACCAAAATCTAAGATGACCCAATTATAAAGAATTATTCAAAAAAAAAAAAAAGATTACCTGCTCCGTTTGAAGTGGGGATAAGGAGCCCTTACCCCACTCCCTAAAACATGTACACCCCTTACACCAGCCTCTGGGACACCCTCATGAGGACCTAGGGTGCTCAGTTCAAAAACCACTGCTCTGCATTTCTCATTAAATTTTCTGCAGCATTAACTTGTTCCTTTACTACTTCTATTATTGATTTTGATTTGATGATTTTATTTTTAATGCAAAATACTATATTTAGTTTATTAGACTCATTCTAAACTTTGTAAAGCTGTGTACCTAATTCCTCTGTACATCTGTAACTTTACAAAGCTTAAACTCTACATTTAATTGGCAGCACAGACCAAAACGTTTAAAAGTCAGACTTATTAACATTTGGAGCAATTTTAATAGCACATTTGGCATTCATTGATGTTAGGTCTCTTTGAAAAGCCAAAATAGTAAAGAAGGAATTTAATTTATAATTTTCTCCTTTAAAAAAAAGTTAAATATACATTTTAAAAATAAATTTTGAACTACTGAAAACATCTGTCCCAAGGTGGGAGGGGTGCAAGATGTGGATTCAGCTCTGGTGACCACATAAATTGAAAAAGAATGCAATATTCTGTGCATTTTTATAAGTTTTTGTGTCCAGATCTGTTATCAACTATTTTTAAAAGTCATTAAATTTTAGTTTCCTTAAAAGCTGTACTTATCACAGTAATCTCTCTTTTCATCAAAGTCTATTGTGTTTTTATCTCATCCTTGGCTTCCTGAAGTTTATAGAGCTCAAGTTAGATATTGTCTAAAAGTTTTCTGCTCTTTCCTATCATAAACTTTTTTCCAAAGTACACTGTTCCTCAGCCTCTTAAGTCCCATGTTCATTTTCTTCCATGTTCAATCCTTTGATGAGAGAGAGAGATCTCAGTCTTGATATTTGCTCATAAAAAGTGTGTGTGATTCTGCTTTGGCCCCCTCCCTATCTTTGTGGTTTCTGTAGGACTTCACATCTCTGCCTATTCCAAACCAACTTGCCTGTGATTTGCAGTTTATTTAACCTGAGGAAGGATCTACCTGGTCAACTTGCTAGTCTGAAGCAGTGTATATTTACCTCCTTGTCAAAACATTAAATGAAAAACACAGTCTCCTGTTTGCGCTAATACCACAGTTTTTCCAGTTGCTAAATTCTCATTTCTCCATTAGCATATTGGGAATTGTAGCCCAGGAGTCAGTTGGAGAGAGGGAGAGCCTGAAAGAAAGACTCTATAATGAGGAAGAATTTCCTATGACCTCTTTTTCCCTACACAGCCTTACTTTGTTTCTTAGAACTTCTTCTAAGTTCAGTAAAGTAGAAATTCCTCCTGGCTTCTAGTAAGATTTTTAATAATATTTCTGGTTTCCAGCTTTGTTGGAAATTTGAATCTCCTTCTATATTTTTATAATTATGTCAGTGGGAAACTAGGGGATGGTAAATTAAGAGTCACTGGTTTCCTGCCATCATAACCCACAAACGAGTACCGTTATTCAAATGCATTAGGCCACTGATCAAAACTGCAATCGTCCCTGAAATTATTTGGAATGACTGGTAGTGCTGAGAGTGAATTTGTCCCTTGAGTACTAAGGAGTCAGTGGAGGTCTTGTGCATATACATATGCATGTGTGTGCCTATGTGTGGCATGTGGACATGTACATGTGTACACATGATGTGGAAGTGGTAAAATAATCAAGGGATGGACAAGCAAGAAATTTCATTGAATTTAAAATTGGAGAGATTGTTTACTAATTTCTGGGGTATTCCATATAGCAACTGTTAGTGGTCACTTATTTTATCTCCCCTCTAGATTCAATTCTACTTGGTGCATGGAATTGTAAGGGGCTTTTAGAGGTTAGGTATTCATCATCTACTCACTTCTTCTTCCATGCTAACACTACCCAGTTTTATTTCAGCTTTTCAATGTCTTTATTATTCCCTTCTGCTTTGGGGAAAGTTGATGCAACCCTCAGTGCCCCGCTTGGATCCCAATTGATCTAATCCATTCGGGGTCAGACCATCTCCCCTACCACAGGGTTATTGACCTGTGGTAACTGACCTGTGGCTCAGGTAATTGACTTAAACCAATCAGTGCCTGGCTTTCCCCAGCCTTAGGGACTGATCTAAAATAAGCAGGTGACCCGGTGAGATGTGAGGAGAGGTTTGCTGAGGAATTACAGGAACAAAAAAGAGAGAACATACTGAAAGATATGGTTTCTCTTTAGTTATATGGTGTATCTATATCAAACCTGGAACAGTGATGACAATTTGCTAACGTGAAGGGAAGTCACCTTGAAGCTGAAGTTGACGCTGCGAAAAGTTGAGCAGAAATGGGAAAAATGGCTACGTCCTTGAGAAACTGTCGAGTGACTAAATCGATCCCATCCTGAGGTCACCCCACCTTTGGAATTTTCAGTTTCATGAACCATCAACCATGGCTTTTGTCACTTAAGCCACTTGGAGTTGGATTTTCATTATCTCCAAACAAAGAGTCCCAACTAACTCAGGGATCACGGGTCATGTTCACCTCTGTATTCCTTCCTTTAAACATGACAACAGCTGTTTCACTCTATCTGTTTCCAAAGTGGTTAGCCTTAAAGGAGTGAAAAGCACAGTGGTTCAGAGAAGCCAGCAGTGGAGGTCAGCACCAGGGTGTCGACCATCTCTGCTGGACTGAACCATGCCAGCTGTCCCACCCAGAGGACAGCCTTGTGATCACTTCAGTCACCTGGGGTTTCTATTTCATGGCACACATGGCATCATCAGTTGAGACCATAGTCCGTCCCAAAGCAAGAGTACCTGTCTTATCTTTGACACTTCCCTCCAGGGTATTCTTGAGGGCCCTCTCACAGAAAAGGAGGTAACTGATCCTGTAAGTGAAGATTTCCTCTGATTGTACTAGGACAACTGCCTATGGGGTACATTCCTATGTCCCTAGCACTAAACCTAAGACCTGATTCACAGACTGCTTCCCAAGTGTTTTGTCAGTGATGGCACAGGAAAAACAGCCTTCTGGAAAATGACTGAACTCTGCCTAAATAACTAAATATCCCTTCTTACAATGCTCACAGTGACCTAATAAAAGCTAATTAATTGTCTCCAAATTGTAGGATTTATTGCACAGATGTTGTAAGAAAAAGGAACAAAAAGTGGTCAACCCAATTAGGAGTAACCAGACTGGTGAAGAGGCAACCAGGAGGGCCTCCAGATAGATCACAGAAGGGGACACATGGTCAGGGGGTCTGGTTCACCCTGATCTTTCTGTTGACAAGCTGTGTAATTGTGGATGGTAACACTTCTCATTCTCCCACCAGGCAGGAGTTTCCAAAGAGCCATATAGGATTGTGGATACAAAAAAGAGTTTCAATGGCAGCATGAGTTAGAATCAATTCTAGGTTCTGGGGGCAGGCAAGGTGAATAAGGCCCTCCAGGGAACTCTCAGTCCAAAGAAATGACCATTCAGAAACTTCCATGTGACACTGGAAAATTGAATGAACAGCTTTTTCCATTTCCATACACGTTGCCCAACTAGATTCCTGTTAAAATAACAAATGGAAAATAAATTAAAAGAGATGAATATCTTAAACGTATGGAACACTGACATCCATAGTTCAGTATTTCATGATATATTCTAGTATAACTACTTGGGAAAACATAAAATTAAATCCTTACCTCAAATGATTCTTCAAAATAAATTACAAATTTACATTATATTAAGTATGTTACAATAAATGAAATCAAACAACTAGGAGACAAGATAGCCCTATATTTTTCCAGTCTTGTTTTCTTTAGTTTTATTATTTTTTAAATTTATTTTATTGAAGTATAGTTTATTTACAATGTTGTGTTAATTTCTGCTGTACAGCAAAGTGATTCTGTTACATATATATATATTCTTTTTCATATTCTTTTCCATTATGGTTTATCACAAGATATTGAATACAATTCCCTGTGCTATACAGTAGGACCTTGTTGCTTATCCTATTTTTCCAGTTTTATAACAGATAAATGCTTCTATAAACACAAAAGAAAACAAAAATTTCAGAAGAGAAAAAAAGACTGAGAAGTGTCACTGTATTTTAAAGAACTATCATATTTCATCTGTTATATGATATTTTTAAACAGCTCTAAAATTGGGATCGATTACATCATGAAATTATTTTCAGACATGAAGTAGTTTTGAAGTAGTTGTCATGACTTACATGTGCCCTAGCTTGGTTATCACTATTTGTCTTACCTTTACTTCAACTGAGTCTGTTCATTATTTGTACTACATGGCCAAGTAACGTAAGCTGAAAATAGAAAAAACGTTGCCAAATGTTCAAAGCATCGAGAGGCTGGTACTACAAATTAACACATCAAGCAGGACTATAGTTAAGGTGTTGAACACTGGAAACTTCCTGCAGACTTTGAATAGAATCTAAGTTTAACTTTAGTGACATGAGATTCAATTAAAGAAAGCACCAAGTCATGAGTTAATTCAAATAGAAAAGTGACAACATAAAAACTTGCAGATTTGGCAAAGTGGGCAGAGTGGATAACAGCTTGGAAGAAAATCATAAAGATAGTCATGGGGTATGTTTTTTAAACTACTGCATCACCAATTGGTCTTGATGACACAAAGGATGATATTGTGTAGAAAACCATAGATATCAATGAAAAACTTCAGATTCTTTGAAAAAATACAACTTATCAAAACTGACACTAAGGAGATATAAAAAATTAGAATATCCCTATATCTATAAAAGAAGTTGAATGCCTAATTGTTTTTAATTTATTTTCTTTATTTTGGGGAGGACATTGGGTCTTAGTTGCTGCACTCAGGATCTTTTATTGCACCATGTGGGCTCTACATTTCAGCATGTGGGTTTCTCTCTAGTTGTGGAGCACAGGTTTTCTCTTTCTAGTTGTGGCACATGGGCTCCAGAGCACGTGGGCTCTGTAGTTGTAGCGCACAAGCTTAGTTGCCCTGAGGCATGTGGGATCTTAGTTCCCTGACCAGGGATTGAACCCACATCCCCTGCATTGGAAGGTGGATTCTTTACCACTGGACCACTAGAGAAGTCTCTGAATGCCTAATTTTAAACCCTCCCATAAAGAAATCTCCAAGCTCAAATAGCTTCAACAGTAAGTTCTTCAAATATTTAAAAAAGAACTTCTATCTTACACAAACTTTTCCAGAGAACAGGAAAATAGTAGGAATACCTTCCAGCTCTTTTATTCATCATCCAGCATTTCTTTGAGTCCAAAACCTAAAAAATTTATACAAAAAAAGAGTATATAGTCCAATGAACATTGATGCAAAAATCAAAAATAAAATATTAGCAAATCAGGGCTTCCCTGGTGGCACAGTGGTTGGGAGTCCGCCTGCCGATGCAGGGGACGCGGGTTCGTGCCCTGGTCCAGAAGGATCCCACGTGCCGCAGAGCGGCTGGGCGCGTGAGCCATGGCCGCTGGGCCTGCGCGTCCGGAGCCTGTGTTTCGCGGCGGGAGAGGCCACAACAATGAGAGGCCCGCAAACCGGAAAAAAAAAAAAAATTAGCAAATCAGATGAGCCAGTGATATAAGAAAAAGAAAATTAATAAGGATCAATCAAGTTGGGTTTATTTTAAGAATGCAACTTGGTTTCACATTTAAAACTTAATCACCAGATTAACATAAAAATGGAGAAAACAGGTTTTTTCAAATAAGTGAGAAAGAAAGACATTAAGGAAATTAACCACCCATTCGTGATTTTTCCTTCAATTTTAGCAAATTGGGAATTAAAGGAAACTTCTTTAACTTCCTGATCAAAGGAATCTGCAAAATAAATATACAGTAAACTTAATTAATGGTGAAATATTGAAACCGATTCACCTAAGTTTGGAAATGAGACAGATGCCACTATCACCATTTCTATTCAACATTGTACTAGAAATCCTAGTTAGTATAAATAAGTAAAGCAAGAAAAAAATAAAGTTCAAAGTATTAAAGAAAGTATTGGAAATCAGTATCCTTATGCACACATGATGTAACATCCAAAGAATCTACGGATAAGAAGTAAGAGCCCTCTATACAGAAAATGTTAAAAATGTTACTGAAAGGAATTTTTGAAAGACCTAAATATTTGGAAGAGTACACCATGTCCATGGACTTGAAGATTCAATATTATAAGGATGTCGGTTCACCCAAACTTATCAATAGATACAACGTAATCTTAATCAGATTCTGGCAGATCTTCCTGTAGAAATTGACAAGCTGATCGCAGAATTTATATGGAAATGCAAAAGGAGCAAGAACGTTGGAAAACAAACTTGAAGACAAAGAACATGTTTAAATGACTTATGTTTCCAGATATGACAACTTATTATAAAGCTCCAGTAAGTAGCACTGCATGGTACTGGCACAAAACTAGACAAAAGAACTAATGGAACTGAACTGAGAGTCCAGAAGTACGTATATATGTTCACGTAAATTTTGACACAGACTAACTTGCAATACATTGAGGAAAGGATGATCTGTTCCATAAATGTTGCTGGGTCAGTTTGCCATCCAGAAAAATTAAAATATCTGAATCCCTTACTCTTACTATAAAACAAATCAATTCCACGTGGGTCATAGACCCAAATATAATAAGTAAAACAATAAAGTTTCTAGGCAGTAGCATAAGAGAACACAAAGTCTTCATGACCTAGGGGTAGGCTGGTATTTCTTTAAAAAGACACCATCTGCCCTCTCCCCCAAAAAAGCACAAACATAAAAAAGAATAGCAAATAGAACTTCATTTAAGAATTCCTATTTATCCAAAGACACCAATGAGAATGTGAAAGGCAAGCCAATGAGTGGGAGAAGAGGATTTTTACCCAGCATGTATAAAGGACCCTTACATGTCAATTTAAAAAGAGTTAACAGATCCCTGTTCAACCCTAGAAAACAGTCTTAAACAGGAGATTCACAGAAGAGAACCTCCAAATGGCTAATAAGTATACGGAAATGTTCTCAACATTATTAGTCATCAGGAAAATACATATTAAAAACACAGAGACACTGCTATACACCTGCTAGAACATTTAAAAACAATTTTAATGTAACAATGCCAATTGTTGTCAAAGACATAGGACAGCTGGAACTCTGATAGGCACCTGATAGAAGTGTAAACTAACATAACCACTTCAGAAAACTGTTAATATGTACTAAAGTATAATTTACAGCTTTAGCTATAATTTACACATAGCATATGACCCTTTAGTGTTATAGTGTTTTTTATATATATATATATATCCCAAAGAATTGCATACGTATATGCACAAAATACATTATAAGAATATCCCAGGGCTTCCCTGGTGGCGCAGTGGTTGAGAGTCCGCCTGCCGATGCAGGAGACTTGGGTTCGTGCCCCGGTCCAGGAGGATCCCACATGCCGCGGAGCAGCTAGGCCCATGAGCCATGACCGCTGAGCCTGCGTGTCCAGAGCCTGTGCTCCACAACGGGAGAGACCACAACAGTGAAAGGCCCACGTACAGAAAAAAAAAAAAGAATATCCCTAGGGCTTCCCTGGTGGCGCGGTGGTTAAGAATCCGCCTGCCAATACAGGGGACACGGGTTCAATCCCTGGTCAGGGAAGATCCCACATGCCACGGAGCAACTAAGCCCGTGTGCCACAACCACTGAGCCCGCGTGCTACAACTACTGAAAACCACACACCTAGAGCCTGCACACCAGAACAAGAGAAGCCACTGCAATGAGAAGCCTGCACACTGCAACTAAGAGTAGCCCCCACTCGCCACAACCAGAGAAAGCCTGCACACAGCAATGAAGACCCAACGCAGCCAAAAATGAAAATAAAAATAAATTAATTTATTTAAAAGAAAGAATATCCCTAGTATCATATTTTAATAGCCCCAAACTGGAAACAAAAAAATATTCATCAATAGTATATTGTATAGATAGCAGTATAATTGCCCAATGGAATACTATATTTTAGTGAAAAATAAACCAACACACAGGAAGATGGATGAATCTCAAAAGCATAATAGTAAGCAAAAGAAGAGAGACACAAAAGAGTACATACTGTATGACTCCATTTACACTAAGCTCAAAAAATTGCAAAACAAATGTATGGTGAAAGAAGTCAAGATAGTGTTTCTCTTGAGGGGTATGATGTCTTGGTGAAGGCAAAGGAAGGCATCTGGGGTGCTGGTAATATTCCATTTCTTTTTTTTTTTTTTTAATAAATTTATTTATGGCTGCATTGGGTCTTTGTTGCTGCGCGCTGGCTTTCTCTAGTTTCAGTGAGTGGGGGCTACTCTGCGTTCAGTGCACGAGCTTCTCATTGCAGTGGCTTCTCTTGTTGTGGAGCACGGGCTCTATGCGCACAGGCT
Source organism: Pseudorca crassidens (assembly GCF_039906515.1). NCBI lineage: Eukaryota > Metazoa > Chordata > Mammalia > Artiodactyla > Delphinidae > Pseudorca > Pseudorca crassidens. The sequence goes on along the minus strand of NC_090296.1, from coordinate 148,152,065 downwards.
TCAGTAGTTGTGGCTCGTGGGCTCTAGAGCGCAGGCTCAGTAGTTGTGGTGCACGGGCTTAGTTGCTCCACGGCATGTGGGATCTTCCCGGACCAGGGCTCGAACGTGTGTCCCCTGCATTGGTGGGTGGATTCTCAACCACTGTGCCACCAGGGAAGTCCCAATATTCCACTTTTTTTTTTTTAATTTGCACAATCTTTTGATCTATAATTTTTACTGTTACTTTATAAACCATGTAAAAATTAATACATTAAATTTAATGGTGAAACATTTGCCCTTGAAAATTTTTAAATGTTTACACAAAGAGGAGCAAGAGTTTTTCACTTTGAAGAGTCACACATGGTACAGGAAGACAGTATTCAGGTCTTTTAGCTAAAAATATAATTACAAAGGTATGTTTCATGAGGTGTGGTGTGTGTGTGTGTATTTTGGGCAAAATGAATACCCCATTCCATAAATAAATTAATGCAAATATTAATATTGAAGTGAATCAAGAAAGGACTCTATATAAGTACTAAAAGTCAACCCACACTTAAATCACAGAACATACCCTATTATGATTAGGGAAGAAAGAGTTCTGTTGTGAATTGGAGTAAACTTTACTTTGACAGATTTCATTTCTCCAGGTTTTAAAATTAGTTTTAAAATTAAATGTTGGGAGAGGTGCTCTGTAAATCCTGATGAACTCTGCAGTGGATGAGTCTTGAATCATTGGATAAACAAATGGGAGTCATATGTATATTCTCTGGAAAAAATGTTTGCCCTTTACCCCATCCACAGCCCAGTATTAGTTTCTTGAATTGATCAACTATATAAAAAATTTTATCCCTGATGATTTAGAGGCTGGATAGCTGACAAGGAGAGCTGGGCAACCAATGATGATACTTTATATTCTGCATTAAGTCCCAGAAAGGACTTTGCTCCCCAGGTCACCAAAGTCTTCATGTTTGTACTAAGCACTTGTTTTTGTGTACAGATCTTTTTCTTTTTAACTTTAAATGTTTTGAAACATGACACAAAAACAGAAAAGGACACAAACCTAAGAGATGTGTAGCTCAGTGTTTTAGCACAAAGCAAACAGCTGCCAATATTCCACTTCTTGATTTGGGTGTTGGTTACACAGGGCCTGCCCAAGTTGGTCTAAAAAGTGAAAAGATTCAAACTCAAGTATATCTGACTTCAAAGCTGTGTTCATTAAACTATTTCTATAAATGTGTGTCTGTGGTGGTGATAAGGAGGTCTACTTTAAAATGGCTATGAATAAGAAAATGTTCAAATTACCTCTTCTTTTATCACCCATTTGGTGACTAAAATCAAAGAACCATGACTAAGAAACCACTGCCACCTAGTGGCTTCCTGCCCTAATTGCAGGATCAGGTATTTGGGGCATGATTCAATTTCCAAGCAGTCTACTGCCAATTCAAAATAGCAGGATGGGGCTTCCCTGGTGGCGCAGTGGTTGAGAGTCCTCCCGCGGATGCAGGGGACACGGGTTCGTGTCCCAGTCCGGGAGGATCCCACATGCCGCAGAGCGGCTGGGCCTGTGAGCCATGGCCACTGGGCCTGCGTGTCTGGGGCCTGTGCTCTGCAATTGGAGAGGCCACAGCAGTGAGAGGCCCGTGTACCGCCAAAAAAAAAAAAAAATAGCAGGATGACAGCAAAAACTTGTTTGATCTCCCCACACACACCAAATATTTCTTTCTCAAGCAATCATTTATAGAAAGCAGTCACTTTCCTTCAGACTGCTTATCTTAGTAACATAAATATTCAATCTTTATCCTATATTCATAAAAATAACAAGAACATTACCTACTAATCATTGAGCAGTTACAACATGCTAGACACTGTATTAATCTCGTTGCATAAATTATGTCGTTTACCACTCATAACAATTCTATGAGGATTCCACTATTCTTTTTTTTTTTTTTTTTTTTTACGATACACAGGCCTCTCACTGCTGTGGCCTCTCCCGCTGCGGAGCACAGGATCTGGACGCGCAGGCTCAGCAGCCATGGCTCACAGGCCCAGCTGCTCTGTGGCACGTGGGATCCTCCTGTACTGGGGCACGAACCCGTGTCCCCTGCATTGGCAGGCAGACTCTCAACCACTGTGCCACCAGGGAAACGTGATTCCACTATTCTTATACTCATTTTAGAAATGAGTAGACTGAGATATACAGAGATTTCCCAAGGTCTGCACAGACACTAATCAAGTTGAGATTTTATTCCAGATCCCTAGGATTCCAAATATCCTGCTCTCCTATTTTCCAAGCATGAAAGTTGGACCTTTCCTCCTCACAGTAGGAAATCCACAGTTGTGAGTTCCAGTGCTAGAGATGCCAAGGACTCACTGTGGACCAAAAGCAAATCCTTTTACTTCTCAGGAACTCAGTTTTCTTATCTGTAAACTTAAAGTCTTGCCCAGATGATCTCTAAGGCTCCTTCCTGCGCCATCACCTAATGGCTCCTGAACACAGAAGAAAGGCATTAATCTAAGTCACTTGCAATATGTTTTTGTGGTTTGGTATGACTATTTTTAGACAATCACAGAATAAGAGCTCATTTCATGGAGCCAGCCACAGATTTCCCACAATCTTTGGGGGAAATCCAGGCATGAGGGATTCTAGTGCTTAATGAGATGAGGTAATACAGGAAAATATATAGCTGGAAGAAAATTTTATTAGTGTGAGTAAATGTACATTTTCAAGTGAATTACAAGACCTTAAGAAGTAAATGTATATGCCCCATGGGGAAAATCACCTAAGACTTTAAAACAGAGCATGTAGTGTTCATTTTCAAGCATTCCGAGAACTTCTGCCGATGTGAGTAAAAAGGAAAATTGTGCAGGACTTTTAACCCTAGAAAGAAAAACAAATGACCTCAGAAAAATATCTTTAGTTAAGCAAATTGAGGATACTCTGTGACAGGTGCAATTGTTAGATAAAGGGGCTTTATAACACAACATGAATTAATGTATTCATTCAGCAGAATCGCACTTATGTGAAATCTACAGGATTAGCAACATTTAAGAATAATGCATGAAACTGGCCTGGCATTCAAATAGTAAAGCATGCGCCCTCCAGCTCAACATGACTATTTTCCAAAAAAATAAAGAAAAACAGCATGTCGGCTCATGCAAATACAAGACATAACATTCTGGGTCATATAATTCCTCAAAGTATTTCTAAGTTGTCACATACCTATAACATGTTCGACACATGCATCCTAGCAAATTCCAATCCTGTGATGTTGATTTCAGAATTTACATCTGTGACAGAACTGTTAGGGAATAGGATGTCTGGTTCTTTCCATAATTATTTCAATAGCCAACCTTAAATGAATAAAATAACAGAGGTAAGACACAGAGGTACAATGAGAAAGGTGCCCCAAAGAGATGCTCTTTTCTCCTGTCTTACCTGTTTTACCTCTGCAGAGGTGCTCCTGGTATTTTTCAGTCATTAAACAAGAACTTATCGGTGTGTAAGATAAGAATAAATTCAGAGATTAGGCATTTTAGGGAACACCTCTCAAGGATGATTTCAAAACCAAGAGTATTGCAAAGAACCAAGAGATCACAGCCTTGATGGGACTAAAGCAACTAATGCATCCCCAATCTGGGTCCCATCATGCAAAGGCCCATGTGGACACAGTCACAGATGAGGAGACTGAAGCACAGTGAGAAGGAAAAACTGTGCATGCATCCAACAGACCCAAGCGTTGGTGTCTCCAAGTGTGGCCTGAAGGTCCCTCTGTAGAATGCTCCCCTGTCCATTTTAGTCTTGTTGCTGCTGTTCACACCCAGCCCAACAGCCAACACCCCCTCCCAAGTATCACCTGGTTCCCCAGTACGTACTGCCTCCTCAAGGCTTGCTCTAACCCTAGAAGGCTTAGCTCTCCCTTGTCCAACAGTGATTCATAAATCCATGGATGCTACAGTAAGGATGGACCTTTGAGACATCTAGTCCTCTCTCTTTACATCAATTTCATCCATCCAACAAAAAAATTACGTACCCCTGGCGACTAGCACCATGCCTAACACAATAGATTATCAAAATTTATTTACTGGATATAAAGATTTGCAAATTGTTCACATTTACAAGTTGAACAAGATCCATTCCTTGCTTTCTCTGAGCTCAGAGCCCAGCTGAGGAGATGGGACATGTTCAAAAGTAACTCTAACTGAACAATAAGAAACCACAGTCATTTAGAGAGGCCTCGAGGAAGCGGCACTGGCGGTATATCTTAAAGGATGGAGATAAATTTCAACAGACAGATAAGAAAATGCTTTCTCTTTTCTTTAAAATCTTTGCCTTCTAGTTTCCTTGCTCACATTCTTCTGAGAACTTCAGCCACATGGGCTTTTACTTCCAAATATATGGGCTCATAAACAATCCCCATTGAGTGTTTATGGATTGGACAGATGGGTGGGTGGATGGGTGGATGGGTGGATGGGTGGATGGATGGATGGATGGATGGGTGGATGGGTGGGTGGATGGGTGGATGGATGGAAGGGTGGATGGGTGGATGAGTGGGTGGATGGATGGATGGATGGCAAATACTCCCTGCTCAAGTTCTGCAATAGCTCCCTATAGTCTACCATTTTGGGTTTTAGCTCATCTTGATTGACTTAATTGACCAAATCCATGTCATAGTTTAACCTTCATTGTGGTCCAGTCAATGTCCTAAATATCTTGCAGAAATCCTGTACTAGACCCAATCTTTGGATTTCCCTAAAGGGTTCTTGGGCTGTAAAATGGCCTATTTACCTTCTCAAACTCTCCATCCCCCAAAGCCCAGTTCAAGTCTCACATCTTCCAGGAAGTCATTTTGACTATAGTAGCCCATAGGGAAATCTTAATTTGAATTTCTGCAAGATTTGTAATGAGAACCACAGTTTGTTCCTCAAATACACAAAGGCTGAAATCTTCTTTAGTTCAAGTAAAATCAGATTACTGTGCAAGAGATTGCTCTTCATGCACAGAAATGCATTTTGCATTTATGATGTGTTCTTTCCTAGACACCTTGCACAGATCTTTACAAGCTGCTGAGCAAGGAGTGGGGAGGGGGTGGAGGGGGGGACAGATGGAAACTGAGCTGAGTTTGAATCCAAGCTTCCTCACTTATAAGTCATTCCTCATCTTTAAAAAAAAATGGTGGGCTCCCCTGGTGGCACAGTGGTTAAGAATCCACCTGCCAATGCAGGGGACATGGGTTCGATCCCTGGTCGGGGAAGATCCCACAAGCCGCAGAGCAACTAAGCCAGTGGGCCACAAATACTGACCCTGTGCTCTAGAGCCCACGAGTCACAACTACTGAGCCCGTGCACCTAGAGCCTGTGCTCCGCAACGAGAAGCCACTGCTATGAGAAGCCTGTGCACTGCAACGAAGAGTAGCCCCCGCTTGCCGCCCCTAGAGAAAGCCCCCGCGTAGCAACGAAGACCCAACGCAGCCAAAAATACATACATAAATAAATAATGTTTTTTAAAAAAGAGTTTAAAAAATGGGATCAAGATACCTCTATTGCATCCATGTCCTGGCTATTGTAAATAGAGCTGCAATGAACATTTTGGTACATGACTCTTTGAATTATGGTCTTCTCAGGGTATATGCCCAGTAGTGGGATTGCTGGGCCACATGGTAGTTCTGTATGACAACTGAATGAGACCCCTACGTGGATGCACTTAGTATAGCACATAGCAAACTCTAATTCTTCAATAAATGCTTGGTTCCCTCTTCTATTGGAAACTCTAAACTGTGGAGGTGGGGCTTAAGGCAAAATAGCCCCCTTTATCGAAGGGTCAATATCAAACTCTGAAACTAATAGTCTGATATTTAAATAATTTGTTGGAAGATGACTTTGAAAACGTCAAGCTTTAACTGTGAAATCTCTGTATTGCAGGGTCAGCCCTCATTCTATAAAACCCTGTCATCTGGAAGAGAACAGGATGGTGTTCTATGCAGGCAGTATAAATGTGCCACAGCCCCACAGAGTCAAGGCTTTATCAAAACAGTTCAGTTCTCTTACAAGCCGAGATCCTTGACAGCTACATTGCAGCTCTGTAATTATCTACAAAATGCCTGCAGGTCACAATGGCCCTTCATTCTTCCCTGTGTCAGTGGCAGCCTTTCCTTGCTATTTGGGGTCTTCTCTTGAGCAGGTGTGAACAGTCAGACAAGGCAATGCACTGAACTTTGAGGGTCCTGAATCAGAGGGAAGTTCATTCATCCTGGTGCCTTTCGCCAGCCCTGTTTACAAACTTCCTGTGACAGAAATCTAAACGTGCTTAAGCAAAATGATAATAATAATAAAGGGTGGGGGAGGGGATTTTTCCATTCGCCCAACTGGGAAGGACAAAGTGGAGAGTGCCAAGTACACTCTCTCCACACTTCTGGATTCTGCTTCTCCCTGGGCACCGACCACGTTTTCTCCTTTTCCATGTGGGCTTCCTCCTGGTGTCTCTTCCAGTTAGCACCTTATTTCTTTTCCCTTTGTGGTCAGATTTCATGAAATGGGAGTTGACACGAGATAGCTCTGTGTTCTCCTTTCCCTCTCCCTCCCCAAACCATCCCAGACTCATTTGTGTCCCTTCACTTCATTCTGAAACTGCTCTCATTCCCGTCACCAATAACCTCCAAATTGTCCAATTGACCGTGCCCTGAAGTCTTTGGCCTTATTGGGCTTTTTTATTGCCTTTGTTTCTCTTGGCTGGCTCTCCATCCTACATTTCCATGCAACATTCTCTCCTGGTCTCTTCCTATCCCCCTGGCTGCCCGTCCTTGGCGTCCTTTACTGGCTCCCCTTCCTCTCTCCTTCTCTTAGATTGTGTTACTCCCCAAGGTTCCACCCTCAGCTCTCCTCTCTTTTCACACCATATCTTTTCTTTGAATGTGACATATCCACATTCCTGGCTTTAATTGCCACCTCTAAGTGATGACTCTCTATCTCCAACACAGATCTTTCTCTTGAATTCCAGTCTTCTAACTGATAATTGATTATCTCCTTTCCAATGTCCAAAGGCACTTGGAATTCAACATGTCCAAACTAAACTCAGCACCTACTCCATGGCCCTCAAAGTTGTTCCCCTTCTTCTCTGTATGACGCCATCCTTCCCTCGGGATCCCAAGCTAAGACGTCTGATAACCATCCTCTGCTTCCCGGTTTAATTAACCCCAGGTCCTGTTCATCTCAAGACTATATCCTTCTCCCCCCAAAACCACTGCCACTGTGTTAGTTCAGGCCTTTGTCACTTCCCACCTGGAGGACCACAAAGACAGCCTCCCTGGTAGTACTGGTCTTCAGTCTCCCCTTCCCACCTCCTTCTAGTCCAATCTCAGAACTCCTTCAAGTGTGCTCTTTCTAAAACACAACATAATTGTGATTGAGTTACCCATCCATGCCCACTTAAAATTTAAGTTGCTTCCAGCTGTTCTCAGAACAGATCCTAGGGCAAAAATGTACTTTATCCTCTTGCCCATGCCTGTTTCACCAGCCTCATCCCTCTCTGTGAGTTCTCGTGATCCAGCCTCCCCTGCTCCATGCAGATGCTCCACTGTGGACGCTCTCTCTTACCTCTGCAAGTTGGCCTGAGGTGTTTCTCTGTACAGGGTGTTTTTCCCACTTATTCACTTGGAAAGTTCCCACTCATCCTTCAAGTCTCCATTCAGCCATCATATTAATGTCCTGGGGCTACCATAACAAACTACTGCTAGCTGGGTGGCTTCAACAAGAGAAATTTACTGTCTCTCCGTTCTGGAGGTTGGAAGTCTGAAATCAAGATGCCAGCCGGGATGGTTTCTTCTGAGGGCAGTGAGGGGGAATCTGTCTCATTCCTCTCTCCTAGCTTCGCATAAGCCGCAGACATTATTTGACGTATCCATGGCATTCTCCTTGTGAGCCCACACCATCTTCACTCTATGCATGTCTATCTCTGTGTCTAAATTTCCCCTTATTATTAGGGCACAGTCATACTGGATCAGGGCCCCCTCATGACCTTCACTTAATCACCTTCACCTGATGATCTGCAAAGACTCTACTTCCACATAAGGTCATATTGACAGGTACTATAGGTTAAGACCTCAACATCTCTTGGGGGGAATGCAATTCAATTATTGTTTCCAGTAATGATCCAGACCCTCCTAGAAACACTTCCCCACGAGGCTTTAGACACTTCTTTACCCAGCAATTCACAGGCCAAGACTAAGAAAAAGACCAGGACCCGGTGAGGTAATCTAACCCTACTCCAGCCATTTGTTCTTGCAGGGAAACTGAACTATTCTTTTCATGGCCTTCCGGGCCAAGGACCAAAGTACAGAAGTTAAAGCCAAGGGTCACCCATAGTGAGGAATCTGATATGGCCCTTCCACACCCCACATTCTGCCACAGTGATGAAAAGCTACACCCTGGGGGTAAAAGTGAGCCAGAAGTACATTGGACTCCCTTCCCCCAACTCAGCAATGCAGGGAGAGTTGCTTTGATGCTGAACAGAAAAGGGAGAGAGATGGTAAACTGACATTAGTCCTTACACAGAATCAGAGCCAGAATTCACATCACCAAGTAGTCTAAATTCCTCCTTCTCTCTCTCCCTCTCTCTCCTATTGAGACACTGAAACTAGGAAAGAACCTGTGTGCCCAAAAAGAAGATGGATGTAGGGATAAAAACGAAATGATTGGTGGAAGAAATATATAGCATCTTTAGAACAAAAAACAATTTAAATCAAAACCATGTAGTATTGATACAAGCACACTGACTTTTTTTTAAGAAAGGAGAGTGAAGAACTCCTTAGGTTTTGGGGGCTTGACGCTTTTAAAATTGATATTCTAACAGTATAGCATTTTTGTTATTGAAACTACATACATTGAAAATCCTTCACTGTTCTGACATCTGATTAAATTTCTTAACTTCTTTTGCTCTTTATGTGTTTTTTTAAAACTATTTGGGCTTTTTGGGGCGGGAGGTGTTATGACACTGGTGGAGAACATTGTATTGCTTGGAATCCAGGGGTTGTGAAAACATTAAGAAGCAGCAATGTTTTCATAATGTCACAGGCAAAACAATTCTCAGGTCTTGAGTTCTACGACCAAGGCGCCAGGCGTGGCATCTGTGGCCTCGGAAAGTATGAAACCCCTTCCTCGTCTCAACATTACAGTAGAAAGTCACCCTCTTTGTAAGAAGGCAGGTGGTAAGTGAAATAACAGGATAGCTGTCACATAAAATGAGGCATTTCAGGACTTGAAGCGGCCTTAGAAATCAACATTTGTGAAAGCTTAAATGAGTCCTTTTGTAGGACACAGTCGCTACTGAGCTGTTAGTCACGCAACAGAAGCCCAGGTGGAGGAAATCAAGGTGAACAGCTCATAGGACACCTTAGGAAGCTGTAGTGTTGCCTAAAGACTTCAGTCCACTGCTACGACAAATGTTCAGATGGTTCTTAAGCTCTAGGGTCCCTTGACCACAGAGGGCTTTACCTCTAGCCGAGAGGTACAAAGGCCAGTGGTATAAACCTCTCCTAAGAAGGACAGCCAGGGGAAGTATTTTGCAGACAGCAGGCTTTGCCAGAGGGGGCAGACCAGGTAAGCACACCTTCCCCCAACGAGGCTTATTCCTTCCTGAGTAACTTCCCAAGGAACTTTCACCTCTCTGGGCCTCAGAGTCCTCCTTTATGTAATGAATGGCCTGGACAACATCATTTGTGTAGTCCCTTTCAGCATCGCAGTTGTATTGCTGCTGTAACAAGTTACCACAAATGGAGTGACTGAGGCACCAGTTTGCAGTTGTATAGGGCAGAAGTCTGAAATGGGTCTCGCTGGGCTCAGATCAGTTTGCCTGCAGGGCTATGTTCCTTCCAGAGGCTCCAGGGGACAATCTGTTTCCACGCCTTTTCCAGCTTGTAAAGGCCTCCCACATTCCTTACTTTTCCCTCTCTTTGCAGCAATGTCAGGCTGAGTCCTTCTCACTCGGCCACCCCTCTGGTTCTCTCTTCTGATTTCCTTTTCCATTTCTCTGGACCCTTGTGATTACCTTGGGCCCTCCCAGATAACCCAGGAAGCTCTCCCCATCTTAAAGTCATCTGATTCCATTCAAGTCACCTTCTACCTGCAACCGTCATTTCTCTTTGCCACTTACCCTAACATAGGCACAGATCCTGGGGATTAGGGTATAGACATCTCTGGGCGATCGTTATTCTGCCTACCACACCAATAACACAAAATTCCGTTTCTATAATAATCATGTTGCATGCCTATCACCTACCCTTGACCTACCAAGAGCCCCAAAAGTGAGTGCCACTGAAACAAGGAATAAATACTTTGACTTCTAAACCACCTGATGCTGGGAAAGCTAGAAAAGGAGAGAGGAAACTGACATTTATTGAGAGTATAAGCTACTCTGTCACATGCTTCATCTACAGCGTCGCATTTGTTACCATTTTCATAGGAGAAAACTGAGAGTCAGGTCGTTTAATTAATATGGCTTGTAAGTGGTTGAGTGGGAATTCAAATGTATGTGCATCAGGACAACTGCAGAGTTTATGTTCTTTTTCATCCATTAGTCCTTTCCCAATTGACAGTCCCCTAACACAACTAAAAGAACCACGTGGTTGAATATACTCGGTTCAAAAGACTATCCTCTATGCTGAGATTTTGTCCTTCCTATTTTTTTTTTTGTTTTTAGAAGGATTTTTTAATTTATAGAAGTATAGAAGGATGGGGTGGAAAACAAGGGCTGTTGAACTCGTACAGACCTGGTCTTGAATCTCAGCTCTGCTGCCCACTGTCCATGTTACTGAGAAGCGCTGAGTCTCTGATTGCTTCTCTATAAAAGAGGATAATAAGGTCTATCTCATAGAGCTGTTTCACAGGTGGAGATAGTGCATAGTACCTGGCACGGTACCTAATATTGCTCTGATGTTGATATTGACATGAACTCTCCCATTCCACCATCTTTGCAATGCCAACCAATCCCTGGGCTCTATCTAGCCCTGTTATGCAAATGATGCCTGTATCCACATTCCTAGGCTGCTTTCTTCCTGGTCCTGATTTTCCCAGAGCATGTTAAGCATCTCCACCTGGATGCCTTAGCAGTGTCTCAAACTCAGTACATCCAAAGCTGAACTCTGCCCTACCCCAATGTCTGCTTTGTCTCCCATTCTCTTTGTTTCTATTAATGGTGCACAGCCACTATCCAGTCACCCAGGCCAGTAACTTGGGAGTCTTCTTTGATTCAGTTTTCCCTTAAACTGATAGCTCTTGCCTCTGTAACACCTCCTCCCGCAGGCTTCCTTCTCCCAGTTCTCACGGCCACTGTATCAGTGGTATCAGTGTTCATTGCTGCATCCCACACACATACTATGACCCATGGCCTTTCACCTCCAGCTTCCCTGCCCTGGGTTACTATTTTAGAGGTATCATCACTCCCCTGTCCAGAAGCCTTATAGTTTCCCAGTGTCTCTAAAATCACATCCAGACTCCTTAGCCTAGTTTTCAAACTCCTTTGCAAGCCCCCACCAGCTTTCCTGTGCTACCTTCTTTCCTACCACTCCCTCCATATGCCCTAAAGTCCAGCCAAATTATCAAGGACCTGCTTTTGCCTCACTTCTCCCCATTGTTGCCTGGTTCCATGCTTTTGCACACACTCCTCCTTCCACAAGATCGCCTCATGTCCTGATAAGACATCCTCCAGGATCTCCTCCCTGGGCCCTCATGTCTCCAGGCAAATGCCACCTACAACAAGCCTTCTTTTCTCTTTAGCCAGTAGACTGCTCGTTTTAGTGGTTGACGTCTATAGGTCTTCACTACAAAGCTGGGTGTTTACGATACATCATTTTGAATGTAGTGGTCAAAGCTGTATAGGAAATATAAATGCAAATTGGCTTTTAGTTATGTATTCATAAAGAATAGGTGGTCACTTTTGCCTGGGCAACTAAGCCACACAATACCTGGCCCTTCTCAATGAAAGTTAGGACTGCACCCACTTACTCTGTAAAACAGAGGTCCCAGTGGCTCTCCCAGTAATAGCTGCTTCCCTGGCACCTACCAAAATCCAGTGACAAAAGTGTGACGTCTTCCCTGGTTCCATGGGAAAGAGCCAGTTTCTTAGGGGGTCCCATGAGCTGCAGGAACACCCCCAGGATCCTCCCCTTTCCTCCCACCAGGGTCAGGGAAGACAGGAAGCGGCATTCAACTTTTCCTACATTCACATGCCCAACTTGTGAGTCCGTGATCTCTCTAGGGACCCACTGGTTTAGAAGGAAAAGAAGCAACTTCTAGCTCAACTCCTGCACCTGGAAAGCGAGTTCTTTATGAAATGACTAATCCTTCCCTTTCACCCACCCCACATGCTCACAAGCCCCACATCTACCAGGAACCAGCTGGTTTTGGAAAGCTTAGCTGACTCTCCGGCTGTCAGTCAACTTCCGCCACCCTACATCATGGTAGTTTCTAGTCCCAACTGTGCCTCAGAATTACCCATGGAGCTCTGCAAGCACAGAAATTCTGCCTCCCATCCCTAACAGACCCCATCATAACCTCCAGGGGCAGGGCCCGCATCTGTACCTTTTATTTAATTGGGGCTTCCTGATATCTAGTTTGTCATGAGGAGAATGGTCCCACCACAGAGTCCCGAATTACAATATTAACTCCCACGTTATGTGACATTTGGTCCCTCCTCTTGAGGATGCTTTCCCAATACTTATACCCACATGCCTAGGACCCTCCATGTGCTCATAAATGCAGCAGGCCCATCCCTTTCCTGGAGCTGCACCATCAGGCGTTTGTAGGCTCCACTGGTGACTGCAGCGCATGGTCAGCTCAGTTCCCTTCCAGCTTGAGGAGTTCCAGAATCCTCTTCAAGTGGCTCTCTCTGTCTTCCTGGTGGGAGTGAAGCAAAATTACTATTTCTACTCAACTCCCTGAATTGGGAAATGAAATGAATCCTGCTCTACTTAGAGAACTAAGCTGAAAGTTGAGAAAGAGAAAATGATTTTTGAAGCCCAATGCCGTACACTAAATTCATAAATTTTAAAAAATCACTTTTAGCCGCGGAGCGGCTCGGCCCGTGAGCCATGGCCGCTGGGCCTGCGCGTCCGGAGCCTGTGCTCCGCGGCGGGAGAGGCCGCAGCAGTGAGAGGCCCGCGTACCGCAAAATAAATAAATAAATAACTTTTAGATCCTTTTACTAGATTTTCTCAAGTGCTTTTTTTTACTACTGTATTTCAAATCCCTACTTCTGATGCTCCTCCTTCACTGCAGATCAATCTGTTCATTTTTTTAAAAATTCTACCTGCTTCTATTAAATGCCAGGAATGATGGATCTAAAAGACCAAAGATAAATGCATGTTATCCTGTCATTCATTTCTAGGAGGAAATCAGCTATAAATTTGGTTTGCTTCAACTCCATACCTAGTACAGTTCAGCTACCACTGATTTTCCTGATGTAAGTATTTTGCAAAAAAAAAAAAAAAAAGGGAAAACAGTCTGAGATCCTTTGCTACTTGATTTTAGTATTATGAGTATCTTGTCACAGAATTCCCAATTCCCTTTATGTGCTCTTTTTAAATAGTTTCTCTTCATTCTCAAGTGTGATTATATTTTGTCTTGGGAACAAAACATTTCCCAAGGAACATAGGTCCAACCATAGAGTGGGAGGCCATGGAAAAACCCTGTTCCATCTGTAGGTATTTGGTGTACATGGCACACATCCATCTTCAGGGGGAGGGATGCAATGATGAGAAGGAGCCATAATGGTGGTTCCCCAGTTCATCTTTCCTTTATCACAGCTTAAACACTGGGGAAGAGAAAACCAAATATTTTCGGATTCTGGCTAAGCATCAGCTGGACATTCCTGGGGACCCTGGGGAAGCCCGCTGATTTTGTAGTTCAGGGTGGATAATGGTCACTTGGTATCATTAAAGCAGGGACAGGCTGCCTATAAAAGCCATGGCACCAGAAAAATGTAGCCAACAGGGAAGGACTAAAATTCTTTAAGCTCCCATGATGTGCCGGGTGCATTCCGCTTGACCTCCCAGCACTGAGAGAAGCGGGAGGTTTGGATGCCACCCGGGGTACATTGTGAAAAGCTCTAAAAACAAATTTCAAATTTGCAGTTTACCAAAAACATTATTATTACCAAAGGCTGTGAGAAATGAAGACACTTACCCTCCTCCAGCCCTACCCACCATCACAGCTTTATTTTCTAAAGTGTGGGTGATGCCCGAGGGTGCAATGAAGCTCATTGAGGGGATACACAAGAAGCACGGTTAAGAGGGAGAGACCAACTCAAAGTGAAGGAAAGATGGGCGTTAGGGGTGCATTTTGGCTCCCTACTGCTGCCTGAAAGATCACCCCAAACTTAGTGACTGAAAACAGCAAACGGTTTTTGTCTAGCAAGTTCTGTTGAGTCAGGAATTCAGAAGTGGTATAACCAGGTGGTTTTGGCTTGGGTTTCCAGTGAGGTTGCAGCCAAGATGTCAGCTGGGATTTCAGTTATCTGAGAGCTCGACTGGGTTCCCAAGCTCACTCAGGTGCTCTTAGTAGGAAGCCTCCACTTCGTGACACCTGGCCTCTCCACAGGGCTGCTGGAGTGTCCTTAGGACGTGGTAGCTGACTGCTCCCAGAAGGAGAGATCCAAAAGAGAAAGCAAGGAGAAAGGCCTGTCGCCTTTTATGAACGAGTCTTGGAAATGGATACCAACATTACCACTTTATTCTCTTCACAAAAAATGAGTCACTAAGTCCAGCTCACACTCCCAGGAGGGAAATAAGACTCCACCTATCACAGCATTTGTTCACACAGTAAGTCCAGTACATATGAACGAGTTCTGTTCTCACAGCATGTTCTGTTCTCACAGCATGTTCGTTAAGTCCAACAAAGTTAGCCTAGGTGCCCAACTAAGACAATTGGCTTCACTGTACCAACTACATCACCACTGCTTTCACACTTTATTTCAAGCCCGGACATCCTGGGCTTGAAATAAAGATACTGTACTACTGTACTCTATACAGTTCTGCACAGTAAAGTAAACAAAAGCACGACCACTTGTAGAGGATGTGCGCACGCGACAGTGTACACCAGACACATGAGCTAACTTATGTGATTGGACCTGTGAACGCACGTTCACATGTTTGAAAGTTCGTGACTTGAAGGTTTGTAGGTAGGGGACTTACTGTATTTCAAAACCAGGATTTAGGGGATTCAGGAATGGAGTGATGGTGGAGAATTCTGCTGTGCACATTACTTGGCAATAAAAACACTATTTTTACGTTCTCACACAGTTGCTTCCAGACAGCCATTTCAAAATGGCAACTCCTTCGGAAGCGTGTGTCATCACTTGCAACTGTAGGAACCTACGGTTCCATATTAACACAGTCCTGTCAACCACCTTCTGTTTGGGTGCTCAAAGCTAATAAGCAATTGTATCGACTTATTAGGAAGGTCTTACAGGTCATGGGCCTTTTGGGAGGCCCAGGCTAAGCTCACTGCCCCCAGACTGACCCCATGGCTGCACTGAATGCAGCAAATTAAACACAATCTGTTGAACACTTTGCATATTTGCCCTGTGTATTAAATTCATATAATTTTGTAGCAAGAGATATAGCTTTGTCCCTGCAAAGGCTCCCTAACTCCATCTCAGATAAAAATAAGCAAAGCTGCTTTTAGAAGCTTTGTATACTTTTTCCCCTTCTGACAGCCTTCAAGTGGCAGCATATGATTTTGTCCCCGAGACATACAAAGTGTTTTAATTAAAGGTTGTCTAAAAATACAGAACGTTTCCACAACCACGTCTGCCATTAACTCTTCTGACATTCTGGCGGCATTAAGTCCCGGAAAATTCTTTACATATTAAAAAGTATCCAAGTGTGCCTGCACACTGCTGGCTGTCTGCACTGACAAAACCAAACGGTCTGTTTGCAGTTGGTGACCACAGTAATGAGAGGCACTGCAGGGCCCGAGGTAATTTGTTCTTACAACTTGAGAAACAAGCTTAGCGATTTTGTGGCATTTTGCTGAATGTCTCTATTTAAACATCCTAAGAGGAGAAGTAACGGCCTACGTGTCCACTAGACCAATCTGGGGAACTGTTTTTTTTTGTTTTTTTTTTTTTGTCTCAGTTGGTTGCCAACTGTTTCTGTGACCTTGAACAAATCAGTTAACCCTTATTGGCTTCAGGTTTGTTTAATCTATTGAGTTGGCCAAAAAGTTTGCTCGGGTTTTTCTGCAACATCATATGGAAATCCCGAACGAACTTTTTGACCAACCCAATATAATAATAGCAGTAGCTATTCCGCAGTGACAACGTGCCAGGGAGTATGCAAAATGCTTTATATTGATGATGACACCAATCCTTACCTCATCCCAATGAGACAGGGCCTATTATTATGCCCATTATATAAGCCTCCTTCCTCTTGCTTATTTATGTCTTATATGATGGCAAAGAAAGCTTTCCTCTGAGAGGCAATGGAGGGTCGGGGTAAACAGCAATATACTCGGAGAGAGTGCCTGGGTTCAGATGCTAGTTCTGTCATTTACTAGCTGTGTGATCTCATGCTAACATGTTAACCTCTCTGTGCCTCCTTTTTTTCCCAACAGTAAAATGTGGGTAATACTAGGACCTACCTTATAGGCTTGTTAATATGAATTAAATAAGTTAACATTTGCAAAGTACTTAGAACAGTATTTGGTACATAATAAGTTTGGTTAAAAAATTATAAATCTGGATGATCTTGGGCCAGGCTTTTACTGGAAAGAAGAGGTAGGTCGGGGAATTGGGTCCCTGATTAGTCAAGGCAGAGAGAGAAGATGTGCTTTCAAGAATGGCCTCTGTCCAGACGGGCCTCTAGAGTGCTGCCTCCCTGGAGGTAAAGAGCCTTGGGGCTGCCCTGCCCGGCCAGGCTGGAAGACAGCAGAGCCTCCCTGAGGTCTCCTCCTGCATTTGCAGACACTTGCATG
The DNA here is from genome assembly GCF_039906515.1 of Pseudorca crassidens. Lineage (NCBI taxonomy): Eukaryota > Metazoa > Chordata > Mammalia > Artiodactyla > Delphinidae > Pseudorca > Pseudorca crassidens. Next base: position 148,135,124 of record NC_090296.1, on the reverse strand, counting down.
AATGGTAGCAAAGCCCAGCCAAACACACAGCAACAAGAGCCATGTTCAGTGCAGAGCAGAAGTCACGGCACTACATGCAGAATTCCAAGCTGCTGGTCCCAATTAGGCCCAGTCATGACACCCCTTTCCTCTTTCTCTGTAATCCCTGCAGCAACCTTGCAAATAATCTATCAAGACCCAAGAGCTTAAATCCAATTTTTGCTCTGGTCCACCCTGGCCCACAGATGGACAGCAGCCATACATGAACAAAGTCTTAGCTCTTTCATTCCTTCTTCAGCCCAAATATTCTTTGCTACAAATGAGAGGCTGCTGTACATATTCCCAAGGCTACTGTGGGTAGTGTAGGAGTTCTCCTCTTTGAGATAAAAAGTTGAAGGTCTTTGTACACAGGAACATCTTTGCAGAGGCAACCAAAAACAAATCTTTCATTCATCAGAACTTAGGGAGTGAAGTGAGAAGTGTGGATTATCAAGAGAAGAGCTGTTCAAGTGGAAGATAAGGGACTTACGGCAGCTGGAGGGCATGAGGAGAAAGCAGATCTGCATTGAACAGGTTCAGGAAAATCAAAGGGAAGAGAGCAAGAGAAGAGATAGGATGTCAAAGAGAATTTGGGGCTGAGCATTGTTTCATGGGAACAGCTGCAGTCCATGTCGGGGATACTCAGAAAAGGAGACATGGAGAGAATTTTTAAGAAGTGTTGCTATGCATTAACAATGTCTCCCCTCCTTCCACCTAGCCTCTCCCTTGGAGATTTTTCAAGAGACTAAGTAAAAACTGGCAGTGTTTTCAATTCTATTATTCTGAGGGACTTTTAATTCCTGTAATTGATACTATGCAAAGATGGGGCCACATGGGGCCCCAGTTATAGTTAGGTTTTGTATGTGTATATATATGACAGACTGGCTTTCAGTAGAACCTCAACCCGGAGATTCCATAGTTCTGAGAACATAGTATCCAGGCAAATGTTACTTAAACGAGTGTGCCACGCCCTTCTAAGAAAAACGTGCCTTTTATCTTGCGGGCCCCCATGACCAATATTAGGAGTAGCTCAGAAGGAGCATTGCACAGAGTGTAAAACAGGGACATGTCAGAATCTCCTGGGGACGCCTACACTTGTGGGGAAGTAGTGGGGTTCCAGCAAACACATGTGGGTCCAGAACCAGCTGGCTGTCATTGGTTATTATTATTAGAAATCTCTGAGGACTTCCCTGGTGGTCCAGTGGTTAAGATTCCGTGCTTCCAATGCAGCCGGCACAGGTTTGATCCCTTGTTGGTGAACTAAGATCCCACATCCCGCTTGGCCGAAAAAAAAAAAAAAAAATCTCTGATACTCCTAGGCCTGGAAAGCAAGTTCTTTATGAAACAGCTAATCCCTCCCTTTCTCCCACCCCACATGAATTCTTCAGCTGTAAGCCAATGTCACTTGTAAGACACAAGAGCGCACCATTCATTTAAAAATAAATGGGAGGGGGCTTCCCTGGTGGCGCAGTGGTTGAGAATCTGCCTGCCAATGCAGGGGACATGGGTTCGAGCCCTGGTCTGGGAAGATCCCACATGCTGCAGAGCGGCTGGGCGCGTGAGCCACAACTACTGAGCCTGCACGTCTGGAGCCTGTGCTCCGCAACAAGAGAGGCCGCGATAGTGAGAGGCCCGCGCACTGCGATGAAGAGTGGCCCCCGCTCGCCGCAACTAGAGAAAGCCTTCGCACAGAAATGAAGACCCAACACAGCCATAAATAAATAAATAAATAAATTTAAAAAAATAAATAAATGGGAGGAGCTGAGTCAGAGACCACATAGGCTTCCATGGCTGGGGGAGGGATTGAATGAGCTCTGTCCCCTCTCCTTCATAGCACTTCCTCATCTCCCCTTCGCTCACAAACTCCCAGAGTTGTTTATGAGCCCATCATCCCATCAGTGATATCAAGAAGCCCCACGGAGATTCCTGAGCCCGCTGCTAACCAGGCTTCACAGCCACCTTCCGTGCTGGTGGGGACACTCTCTCCTCGGAAACATCGGCCCCTCCCCACTCGACTTCAATGATGTCACACCGACTTCAGTTGTCCTCCTAATCCACTGGCTGTGCCTTCTCTACCTAGTCGCAGGCCTACATTCCTCTACATCCCCATTTTATTTTTCCTCAGGGACTCCACGCCAGGCTCTCAACGTATTCCCCTGCTTCCCTTCCCCAAGCAGCCCATCAATGCACCCAGGTTCATTGCCATCCAGAATGTCAGCAGGCTCCTCAGAGCTCCGAAGAGCCCTGTCTGATCGTACCCTTTAAACCTCCACTCGGATATCTCAAAGATCATCCCTATTCTGTGTGTCCAAGACAGAACCTATTATCTACCCTTCCAACTTGGTTCTCTTCCAAGATTCCTCCTCTCAGTTAACCTCAGAAATAATAAGAGGGAGAACAAACAGACACTCTCTGCTTACCAGAGCCCCAATGCCATGCCACACATATTAAAAGTGACTTCTGTAAATCTCTTACTTTGCACAAGAATTCTAACGGTTGGTTCTTTATTGGCACTGTTTTGCAAATAAAGAAGCTGGGGAACCGAGAAGTTAGAGGATTTCCCTCCATTAATAAGTGACGGCTCCACTGTCTACAGAGCTGTCAAGCCAGAAACCAGGAAGACGTCATTGACATCCTTCCCCCAGCAACAACCTCCTCATCAACTCATCAGCAGTCTGTGGCCTGTTAGGAACTGGGCCGCACAGCAGGAGGTGAGTGGCGGGGGGGGGGGGGGGGAGCCAGGGAAGCTTCATCTGTGTTTACAGCCGCTCCCCGTCGCTTGCATTACTGCCTGAGCTCCGCCTCCTGTCAGCATCATGGTGAGTTGTATATTTCATTATATATTCCAGTGTAATAACATAAAGTGCACAATAAGTGTAATGTGCTTGTTGTCCAGTTTTGCTTCTAAACAGATGTTTATTCGCTCTATTCTCTTTATCTCCGTGGCCATCTCCCTTTCCCACCTTCCGCTGTTTCTTTTTTTAATTATAAAAAAAAATTTTATTTTTTAATTAATTTTTATTGGAGTACAGTTGCTTTACAATGTTGTGTTAGCTTCGACTGCACAGCAAAATGAATCAGCCATACATATATGTATATCCCCTCCCTTTTGGGTTTCCCTCCCATTTAGGACACCACAGTGCATTAAGCAGAGTTCCCTGTGCTATACAGTATGTTCCCCTCAGTTGTCTATTTTATACATAGTATCAATAGTGTATATTGCTGATACGCCTGCAATGGCCTCTCCACCTTCCTCTATCTCCTCTTGTTCATTTCTAAAACATTCCCCACACTGCAGCCAAAACAACAGTGAATTTGATCACCTAAGCCTTTTAATATCTCCCCATCGCTTTTAGAATAAAGGCCAGGGCTTCCCTGGTGGCGCAGTGGTTGAGAGTCCGCCTGCTGATGCAGGGGACACGGGTTCATGCCCCGGTCCGGGAAGATCCCACCTGCCGCGGAGTGGCTGGGCCCGTGAGCCATGGCCGCTGAGCCTGCGCGTCCGGAGCCTGTGCTCTGCAACGGGAGAGGTCACAGCAGTGGGAGGCCCGCGTATCGCAAAAAAAAAAAAAAAACAAAAAACAAAAAAAAACCCAAATTCCTAATGATGAGAGCCTGCAACACTCCTCAGGGTCAGCTTCCCTCAACCTTCAACTCTTCAGCTGAAGGCTGGGTGCCGGTCACACTGTGTTTTCAGTTCCTGGAATGCATCTTACTTCCTCCTTCTTTCACCCAGGCTCTTCCTTCTGCCTAGAATATTCTTTACCCCCTCACTCTACCTAGTTAGTGCCTGGTCATTCTTCAGATCTCAGACCAAATTCATTGTTTCAGAGAAAATTCTCTGCCCCCAAATGATGTGTTCTTTTCCTCAGGGCATTAATCTCCCTCAGGCGTTTGTTTCACTATTTGATTGACGTCTGTATCCCTGGCTGGTTGGTAAGTTCCTTAAAGCAGCGGTCCCCAACCTTTTTGGCACCAGGGACGGGTTTGGTGGAAGACAGTTTTTCCACGGACCGGGGCGGGGTCGGGGGTGGTGTCGGGGGGGATGGTTTCGGTATGATTCAAGCACATTACATTTCTTGTGCACTTTATATTATTACATTGTAATATATAATGAAATATACAACTCACCATAATGCTGACAGGAGGCGGAGCTCAGGCAGTAATGCAAGCGACGGGGAGCAGCTGTAAACACAGATGAAGCTTCCCTCGCTCCCCGCCACTCACCTCCTGCTGTGTGGCCCGGTTCCTAACAGGGCATAGACCAGTGCCAGTCTGTGGCCCGGGGGTTGGGAACCTCTGCCTTAAAGGCATCGACCATGTCTATTTTGTTCACCTTTGCATCCTCATTTAACCAGCACAAAGCCTGGCAAATAGTTGGCACTCACTGATGTCTGCTGGATGGATGGATGATGGATGACGGATGATGGGGGATGGATGGATGGATGGATGGATGGATGGATAGATGGATGAACGGGCAACTGATTAAATAAAGAGGGAATCAGAAGCCCAACCTACTTGCCCTTGTTTTTGTTCCCCATTTACCTAAAAGATAATTTTTTCCCCTCCTTTGCATGCTCAACCATGTCTTCAATATATTGCGTGGGTGTTAAGCACCAGAAGTCGATTCCTATAAACCTAAAAAGAGGCCAGCTGCCAGACTCATGATAGCAATGAATAAAACTGGAGAGGAAAACAGAGTTCTAATCACAGCAGGAGACAGTGCAAAGAGCACTAAACTGATGTCTAGAAACGTGCTTCCAGTCGCAGCTTTGTCACACATTAGGTATGATCCCGGAGAAATCTCTCTGCTTTCTTAGCTTCTCCAAACGCTATTTAAAAAAAAAAGTTGGCGATACAATGTTGTCTTCATTTCTCAGAATCTTCACTTGGCTTATTGATGAGTTTCAGTTTGTTTCAATTACAGTATTTGAATTCTTCACACAATGACTTCACATGGGGTACAAAAGGAAGGTTTAAAATCAGAAAATTCATATACGAAAGAAGTACCTGTTTTAAATTTCATTTGGCTTTTTTTCCAGACCAGATACTAGTGTCTTGCTGCATTTAAAAATAGCAATTTTGGGCTTGCCTTGTGGCGCAGTGGTTGAGAGTCTGCCTGCCAATGCAGGGGACACGGGTTCGTGCCCCGGTCCGGGAAGATCCCACATGCCGCGGAGCGGCTGGGCCCGTGAGCCATGGCCGCTGAGCCTGCGCGTCCGGAGCCTGTGCTCTGCAACGGGAGAGGTCACAACAGTGAGAGGCCCGTGTACCACAAAATAAATAAATAAATAATAAAAATAGCAGTTTAAACGTTCTCTTTTTATTCACTGTAGTCATTTATTTTCAATTCTATTGACTTTAAACTAACATAGAAGAAGCCATGGTTATTTCACTGTCAGAATTATTAATTTCTCTTTATCATAAATGCTGCTGAGTGAAGCCATTTTATGTACTGCAGCTCATGGCTGCAGCCTATCGTCTAGGTGTCCATCATCAAAACACATTTTCTTTAAAAAAAAAAAGTTAATAAACTATAAGCACCACAAATTGACCTTCATCTTCTTTCTATAATCGCTGAATTTTATTTGTGCCCTTTCCAGAAATTACCTCGGAAAGGGAAGAAAAGCAAGCTTCAGATCTGCATTAAGTCTAATTAAGATAAGTATAGTGCATGACTTGGAGTGAGACCCATACCACCAGGAAACTGCGGTTCATTTCCTGTCTAAGTGTAAATAAACACATCCACTTTGCTGTTAATAAAAGCAATTGCAAGGCAATAAAAAGCTTAGCTGACATGAAGAAAGATGGAGGTATGAATACTTAATGACAACATGCCCCAGTTAAGAGACACAGACCTGGAATATGTTAGTCCAAACGCATGTGAATTTCCACCAGCGAGAGAAGGACCTGCAAGTTTCACAGTGATTCTGAGCTTCAAATGTGTGAGTTCCAGAAACTCAAACTCAACCAAGATTTTGGGGTTTATTTTAGATTTGGTATTTTAAACGTGGGAGGCAAGCAACGCGTAAATGGTGGATTCAGTGTTCCTTTGTCAGGGGGTGGGTGAATATTGTTGAAAAGGAGTCAAGTTACAGATTTAAAGAAATGCAATCCTCTTTCATATAAGGGTTAACTACAAAAGTACAGTTTTTAAACCTGTTTAAAAGTGTTTATATCCAGAAGGTCAAACAAGACATTTTATCCAAGGGGAAGGAAAAAGGAGATGCAGGTGGTAAGCACATTTTGTTTGGAGGTCAGGCAATCTTGCAGATTGGGGAACAGGTTTACATACGTCAGCTGGGAGACCTTGGGCAAGTCTCTTCCCTACTCTGGACTCAGTTTTCCTGGCTACACACTTTAAGATGGAAGTCCTCCAATGTCTCTTTAGCTGGAATATTCCAGGATCATATTCATAATTTCATCAAACATGAGTTGAACTTTTACTGCTTCCAAATTTTCATAAGTGAAAATTTCCCATCTGATTTGTGCATGAACACCTCTTAAGTTTGGTTGTTGAAGGTCATTTCAGATCTACTTTATGGCCTTCAGTCATTAACTCAGCAAACATTTACTGAGTGCCCTGTACCTTGTTCCTAGAAAGTGTTAGGGAGCTACCCAGCTAAAAACTAAACCCTGAAATGAATGCCTTCATTTGAAATTGGTCCCCAGAGAGGCCCTCTCAGTACATCAGATGCTCCCTGCAACTACTATTTTATTTCATTGTTTTCTAACGGTATTGGTGGTCCTAATATTAATCTGTATGAGTAAAATAAATTTTACCTCTGTCTATGACTCTTTTATGACACCGGACTGAATAGAACTTCAACAAATTTAGTAAGAATGCTGGGAAGAGTCAACTGCACAATATAGAGTCCATGGCACATCTAAAATGTACTTTGAATTGAGTTATTTGTAGTGAGGTGGATGGACCTAGAGTCTGTCATACGGAGTGAAGTAAGTCAGAAAGAGAAAAATAAATACCGTATGCTTACACATACATATGGAATCTAAGGGAAAAAAATGGTTCTGATGAACCTAGGGGCAGGACAGGAATAAAGATGTAGAGAATGGACTTGAGGACACGGGGGTGGGAGGTAAGGGGAAGCTGGGACAAAGTGAGAGAGTAGCATTGACATATACCCACTACCAAATGTAAAATAGATAGCTAGGGGGAAGCAGCCGCATAGCACAGGGAGATCAGCTGGGTGCTTTATGACCACCTAGAGCGGTGGGATAGGGAGGGTGGGAGGGAGACGCAAGAGGGAGGGGATATGGGGATATAAGTATGCATATAACTGATTCACTTTGTTGTACAGCAGAAACTAACACAACATTGTAAAGCAATTATACTCCAATAAAGATGTTAAAAAAAAAGAGTTAAAAAAAAAACAACCTTTAGATAAAAATAAATAAATAAAATGTACTTCGAGTAGCCTACAAGTATGTCTGACAGAGAGGCGGTCCTCCCCCAAGCCAGCTAAACCTGAGGTTCAACAGGCTGTCCTGGTACCTGCCAGTTAGGAAATCAATACATTAGGATACTGTAAAATAAATATATAAAATAAGAGAAAGAATCAAAGTGAAGAAGAATAGTAGGTATAGTACAATATGAGTAAAAACGCACGCGCGCGCACGCGGGCGCACGAGAGAGAGAGAGAGAGAGAGAGAGAGCGGGAGAGACTTCTGTAAGGGTGAAAAGGCAATAAACTTTTCATTCTATGCTTTTTTATGCTTTTTGGTTTCTGTATCACATACAGGTATTACATCTATTAAAATAATAAGAATTCTATAACTTACTATAAGGAAGAGTGTAATGACCAGCACATGAGGGAGTTAGACAAAATTTCATCCACAGGAAGGTGAACATGGGTGGATTCAAGGTGAAAGGGAAATTCAGTGTAAGCCTAGATTTGCTGACCTCATCTGATTAGAGTCAAGGACACTCTGGAAAGACAGAAAGAACAAAGAGAGCAAAGGGGTGAAGAGACCATAGGCTGTATTTGTGGCAGGCTGGAGTGTGGGTATTTATAGGTGAGGTAGGCATACTATTAAGCCTAACAATCTTCACTACTAAAAAATTCAATGACATTTATCAACTGTTCTATCACTCACTTAAAGAAGGAAGAGAATAAGCAAAACTCTTTGCCAAGCATTGTCTCTAATGGATAAGACTACCATGTTGAATATCCAAAGTAATCATTCGATGTTTTCTATCCTATGTTCGATGTTTTCTATCCTATGTTACATTTTGGAAAAACACTATAAAAATGAAACCCTCTGATTCTCTGCTGATTTTCCCCCCACTTCCTTCTTCTCCATCTTTCTTGCCCTGCACGCTCTTCATCTACCTGGGGGAGTTGTCCGGCAACAACAAAATGTCTAAAGCCAATGTGGTTGGGAAGAGCCCATAGCTCCGCACACCACCACCCCCATCAGGGTATAACTGCTGGTCTGGGCCTTCTCTGAGTTCTGGAGCCCCAGGTGCTGAGGGAAAGTAGCAGATTCATCCATAGCGGGTGTCTCCACCCTTCAGCAGGTGTAGAAGACGTAACCGTGGTAGAAAGTGTCATGCATTCCTCCAGATTTGGTTTGCATTGTGCGTACTATCACACTTAGGGGCATTCAGGTTTTCTGCCAAGGTCTGAAATGGGAGCTTAGAGGCCTGTTCTTGCATACCCAAATTCAAGACTGGACAATTTGCATCTGTTAAAATGTGCATGTCCTTTGACCCACCCTTTCTATTCTAGATATTTATCTTAGAAAAATATACATACCTTCCCAAAATAATTCATATACGAAGATATCTATTGCACCAGTTTATAATAATGCAAAAAATTAACTACCCATTAATATGGAAGTGGTTAAGCAAATTATGATGTGTCTGTATTATGGCGTACAACATAGCTTGTAAAAAGAATGAGATATGCATGTACTCACATGGATAGCTCTCCGAGATATATCAACAAAGGAAAAAAATCAAGGTACAGAAACACGTATATGGCAGGAGGTTTATTCCAAACATACATCTATTCATGTAAGAATATTAATGTACTGGACTTCCCTGGTGGTGCAGTTGTTAAGAATCTGCCTGCCAATGCAGGGGACATGGGTTCGAACCCTGGTCTGGGAAGATCCCACATGCCGTGGAGCAACTAAACCCGTGCGCCACAACTACAAAGCCTGCGCTCCAGAGCCCACGAGCCACAACTAGTGAAGCCTGCACACCTAGAGCCTGTGCTCCACAACAAGAGAAGACACTGCATTGAGAAGCCCACACACCGTAATGAAGAGTAGCCCCCGCTTGCTGCAACTAGAGGAAGCCCGCACGCAGCAAAGACCAAACGCAGCCAAAAAAAAAAAAAAAAGAAGAATATAAATGTATTGGAAAAATGTCCCCTGCATCAGCAAGATCCACACCAAACTGATAGTGGTTGCCAAGGGCAAAGAGATTAGGAAAAAGGTTGAAAATGAAGTATTCTATTTCTTCTACATTGTTGGGATTTTTATGCAAGAAACATGTTTTTGTGTATTACTTGTGTCATAAAAGATAGTAACCCACTAACTTTGTGAAAATTTTGAAAAATACAAAAACACATAAAGAAGAAAATTAAATTCACTTATAATCCTACTGCCCAGAGATAGCTACAATTAATATTTGAATGCATTCTTCCAGCATTCTGTGGACCTTTTTACCACGAAGTGTTCAAGTGTTTTCAAACTTTAAAATCCCCAGTACAGAGCATAAAATGACAATGCTGGGCATGAGTTGTACCTTGAAGTTACACCCTTGTTAAAAATCAGCCCAGCATTGCATGGGCAATAATTATGATAAAGTTTTTAAAACTAATACCAAGGAAAATAAGAGAAATGAAATGCCCTGAAGTGCTGAAACAGGGCTTTTGATTGGGGCAGCCTCTAAACCTTCACCTATTTTAAAATATGCTGCAATTTTGTGTCACTTTTACCAAGAAAATAAACCTTTATAATCTTTCAAATTCTTTCAGGAGCAAGATTGTTTTTAATAAAAATTTACTATGGTTTATAATACTTCCCCTCCTCTATAAAGAAACATAAAGAAACCTCTATAAAGAAACATATAAAATTCCACAACGCCAAAAACCAAGGTCTAACAAACATGCCAATGCCAGGATCCAAGCGAGATCTTTCATAACTACCAGGCAGAGGGAGGTAAACTGAGAGAAATAGCACATCTCACCTCGCAGGAAACACAGGCTTTATCTAAGCAGGTAGCACAGCCTGGAAAAAGATGTGATGTCTTACTTCTCTCATTGCTTATTCAAAGAGACAGGGTCTGTGCCAAACTCCTAATTGGGCAGTGCTGCAGGTACATTTTCTTGGTGGCCGTTAGAGTGTGACCACCACTGCCACATGATCCAGTGAGGGGGTGTCCGCATAAGTAGATCTTGCTGGGGAGAACCAGAAGAGTCTCAGAAGTACGTGTTGGGTGTTGTGTCTTTGTGTGCTCTATTAGTTCAGCATATCAGAGAATAGAGATCATTAGGTTTCAACAAAGGAGAGTTGAAACAGGCAAGTAAAGGGGAAAGAGGAGAGAGAAGGATTAATTGGGGGGAAAATGCTCATAAAAAGAGTAAAAACCCTGGACATAGTAAATGCCAAAATTGATGGTGCAGAAAATTGAATCAGTAATGTGGAAAAAAGCTAGAGAATCATCCTTAGATTGAAAAGAAAGGGAGGAATAGACTAAAATGATAAAAGATAAAAAAGATACATGGAAGATAATGGAACAGTTCTCTGACATATACACGATTGAGATTCCTGAATTACACACCATAATAAATAAGAAAATAATCATCTACAATATAATCAAAGAAAGCATCCCTTAGGTAAGTAATTCTCAAAATGTGGTCTGCAAACCTTTGGGGGGTCCCAGTACACTTTCAGATAATTCATAAAGTCAAAACTATTTTCATAATAATGTAATGATATTATTTGCCCTTTTTCACTGTGTCACTATTTGCAGTGATAGCACAAAAGCAATGGTGGGTCAAGCTCTAACACCTAAGCTTGAATCAAAGCAATGGCACCAAACTGTATTATTAGACAGTATAGTCTTTGCTCTCATGCACTTTTTTTAAAATGCTAGTTTCCTTTAATAATGTCCTGGCTGCAACAGTAAAGTACTAATTATGAAATATCTTGTCCCGTGTGAACATGTCCATTTATGTCTGAGAGATGTGTGCTATGGTCCTGAGCCTCCAGGACATCCCCAGGGATTCTCCCCTCCTAGGAGTCGCACTCCTGTGTCACCTTCTCCCACACTGAATAGTGATGACCTGAGTAACCAACAGGATACTGCAGAAATAAGGGTGTGTATCTTCCAAGGCTAAGCCATAAAGATACGGTGCCTTTCTCCTTGTGTCTTAGATCACTCCCTCTGGGGAAGCCAGATGCCGTGTTATGAAGACGTTCAAGAAGACTTACAGAGAGGACCCCATGGAGAGGAATTGAGGTCTATCTACTGTCAATAACGAGCATGAATGTACCACGCATGTGAGTGCGCCATCTTGGAAGTGGATCTTAGCTGCAGTCAAGGCTTCAGCCAACAGCCAACAACCTGGCTACAACTTCATGAGAAACCCTGAGCCAGCATCACCCAGCTAAGCTGATCCCAAATCCCTTCCCCACAGAAACTCTGTGAGATACAATAAATGGTTATTTTTGCATTAAGCTGATAAATTTTGCGGTAATTTGTTATACCTCAAAAGATAGACATGAAGTTCTGTGTCACCTACAGAAGTTCAGTGGTTGCTCCAAGATAGTTGTTAGCAGAACTAGCCACTTTTCTCATGGAATAGCATTTTTACTGAATGAATAACTGGCAAACTATAGTTATTTAGAAGCAGACATGTGGCACACTTTTTCTCAAAAATAAACAAAGTGAACCTGACACTTCAAGGACAACTGACAGCATTTGTTGCCAATGACAAAATTGGGGCTTTTAAAAGGAAATTAGAATTTTTTAGAATTTTTTAGAATTTATATCTAACACCATGGGTCTTCATAGTTTTCCAATACATAAAGTCTTTTCTGATGAGACAGTGGTGATATTAGCTAATGTGATTTTTTTAATATGGTTTAGTGAAATCTGTCAACTTTTGGAAAGTCTATAGAACTCAGAAACAATATATTTTCTAAATGACCAATGCCTGGTGTTATAAAAGATCCATTTGAACTGCAAGATAAGTCCGTGGATTTCTTTTTTACTTTTATTTATTTATTTATTAATATTTGGATAATCAGTCATTCTTCTACAGTTACCATGGTTTATTTTATTTTATTTATTTATTTTCTGGCTGCGTTGGGTCTTCGCTGCTGCGCGTGGGCTTTCTCTAGTTGCGGCGAGAGGGGGCTCTTCGCTGCGTGCGAGGGCTCTTCATTGCGGTGACCTCTCTTGTTGAGGAGCATGGGCTCTAGGCACGCGGGCTTCAGTAGTTGTGGAGCTCGGGCTCAATAGTTGTGGTTCGCTGGCTCTAGAGTGCAGGCTCAGCAGTTGTGTAGCCTGGGCCTAGTTGCTCCGTGACATGTGGGATCTTCCTGGACCAGGGCTCTAACCCGTGTCCCCTGCTTCAGCAGGCAGATTCCCAACCACTGCGCCACCAGGGAAGCCCTAAGTCGGTGGATTTTAATGTAGAGGACAAAGAGTTCGTTGCTATGGTTTCAGCGTCTACATTGCAACTCATCTTTAAGAAACTAACATTTACCAAGTTTTGATGTAATATCAAAGAAAGTTTTTCATAACTATCCAAAAAGACTTTTAAAATATTCCTTTATTCTCCAACTACATAACTCTGTTGCTGTACTTTTTTTCATACACTTCAATCAAAACAATATAATGCCACAAAGCAAATGAAGAGAAGCAGATATGAGAATTTAACTATTTTTTATTTAGTACCTGTTAAAGAGATTTGCAAAAATATAAAGGAATGCCACTCTCCTCACTGAATTTTTATTTGGAAAATACAGGTAGTTTTCATTAAAATGTATTATTTATAAGTTTTAATGAGTTTATTACTATATTTTAATGAATTAATAAATATTTTTAAATTCTCACTTTTAATTTCTAATATGGCAAATAATGATAAATATATCCTTCACAAAGGCAAGTTTGCAGGGGAGGTTTTCAAACATCTCTAAACTCAAGACCACAATGTTTGATAACAACTGCCTTATATGAGGAAAACGACATTACGTGTATGTCTGATTGAAGGGATCACCTACCTCTCTGTTACTCAGAATTGGTTTGGTTACAAATAGATAGATAAATAGATCTCTAAATATATATGTATATTTGAAATGATATAAAATATAAAAGCAATAAAGCCATTCAATAAGGAAACAAAAGAAAAGCTTAGAAGAACAGAGCAGAAAAACTGAGGTCAGATATGATCAATTATGATGATGATTGAAGCTAAACCAACATCTTTTTTTAAATGGGAGAGACTAATGGAGTATTAAACATGCTGTTTATAAAAGGCATTCCTAAAATATGGTGGAAAGTAAGCCAGAAAAAAATGGTCAAATATGTACGATTCCACTTACATGTGGTACCTAGAATAGCAAAATGCACAGATACCCAAAATAAAATAGAGGTTGCCTACTGTTAGTGCGAGGGGGAAACTGGGAGTTATTGTTGAAGGGGTATAGTGTTTCTGTTTGGGATGATGAAGATGTTCTGGAAAGGTATAGTGTTGCAGCACAACACTTCGAATGTACTTAATGTCACTGAATTATACACTAAAAAATGGTTTAATGAATTTTGTTATGTATATTATAGTACAATAAAAATGAAAAAATATATAGAAAAACAAAATTTATTATTATTGTCTTAAGCTGATATAATAGTATGCCCAGAAAATAAAGAAAAACAAACTGAAAAATTATTAGCATATACTAGTGTTTAGTAAAAAGACTAATTACAAAGTAAACACACAAAATCCAATCATTTCCTATATACCAATAGCAGTAACTTATAAAATATATTAAAGATTCCATTTTCAAGAGGAAGTTAAAAATATAAAATGCTTAGAAAGAAAAGAGCTAAAACATCCTTATATAAAGAGATCTATAAGCTTTATTGAATGACTTAAAAAGAACATCTGAAAAATGGAAAAACATGTCATGTTCCTGGATATGTAAGCATATTGTAAGTACGCTTGATATTGTAAGTATATCAATTATCACCAAAGTAATCTAGAAATACAGCTACATTTCTATCAGAATTTGATATTTTTAACTTGACAAAAAGCAAATTTACAAATTCATCTGGAAGAGTAAATGTACTAAGATCACTAGATAAAAAGATACAACGATCTAAAATGTGTTCCTAGTACCAAGATAGGCCAGCTGTTCAATTCATTCAACACTTATGCCATAAAAATCATTCAGCACATACTATGTGAGATGTGCTAAGGATACAGTGATGAACAAGACAGACGACCAGTTCCTACCCTCTTGGACCAGTGGGAGGCGGGCATTCAGTAAATCCTGGGGAAAGGAAGAGAGAGAGAGAGAGACAGTGTAAGCAAGGAAAAACATAACTGTTTTCCTTTACCTGTCTTAGGTTTATTGGCTGTAGCTCTGCAGATTAGAGTTTTAAAAGATGAATTAACAAGAGAAAAACAGAGTTTGTTAACTCATGCATCAAGTGTACATGTGAGAGAACTCAGGGATGAATAACTCAAAGCAGTGGTGATAATAGGGGGTTTATTTAGCATTTTAACAAAGAACAATAAATTTGTGGAGAAGTGACAAGACAAAGGAAAAGGGGTTTAGGCTCTTAGAGGCAGCAAACCGTGAGAAGGTAAACATATGTGGTTAAGTAATGGAAGATAAGGGCTATTTTAGTAAGGTTTTCGTGCTCTGGGCTGATAAGTGTCGGAGTCCTGGTGAGTTCTGCTCTTCCTGGTGCAGGAAAGAGAGACGCCTTTCCAAAGTCTTGTCCTGCTTTGAGGCGTAGGAGGAGGGCAGAGAGCATTTCTTGTGTCTGCTTCTTCTCTACTGCCTTCAGCTCAAAATAACCTTTATGCTACAGAGACATTCTTGGGGTGGCATATTTTGATCCCCTAGGAAGGAAAGAGAATTAAAGTCAGCACTATGGAGGAAATAAACAGGATAACATGAGAGGAACTGACAAAATAAGGATGATCCCACCAAGATAAGATCGTCAAGGAAACGGAAGGGAGACCATATAACAAGTGAGAATTAAAGGATGAGAAGTCAGGGCTTCCCTGGTGGCGCAGTGGTTGAGAGTCCTCCTGCCGATGCAGGGGACGCGGTTTCGTGCCCGGTCCGGGAAGATCCCACATGCCGCGGAGCGGCTGGGCCCGTGAGCCATGGCCGCTGAGCCTGCGCGTCCGGAGCCTGTGCTCTGCAACGGGAGAGGCCACAACAGTGAGAGGCCCGCGTACCGCAAAAAAAGAAAAAAAAAAGAATGAGAAGTCAACTGTGGGGAAGACCTGAGTAAGTGGGTTCCACACAAAGGGAACGATGGGTGCAAACACCCTGAAATAGGGAAGGCTTTTGAGGCTTCATCAGGCGGTTATGTCACACGAGTAGCATAAGCTGGCCAGAGCTAGGCACAGGAGTTAGATCATGAAGAGACTGTAGGTCATGGTAAAAATTATGGATTGTAGTTTGGTAAGCCGTATACTTCATCTCGGTAAGGATTATATTTTATTTTGATAAGGAGGAGAAACTTTATACTGGAGGCAGTATGATCCAATTTGTGCTTTTAAAATGTTCGGCTAGTTGCTGTGTGAAGAATGGATTGTAGGGAGAACATAGTCAAAGCACAGTCAAAGCACAAAACACAGTCAAAGCACATAGTTAAGTTTTTGAAGTAATATAAGAAAAGGATGACAGTGGGTTGTACATTAGAGGTGACAGAGAGAATGGAGAAAAGTATACTGAGTTAAGGGACAGACAACATTTTTTTGGAATAGATACAAATATATATAGAGAAACTGAGTACATGATAAATATACATGTTTTAAAGCAGTGAAGAAAGAATAAATTATATAACAAATAATTCAGATGTAGTAAGCTCTTCATTTAGGTAAAAATTAAGTCATAACCCTACCCAATTCTTACACCAAAATAAATTCAACCTAATTGAAAATTTCAATGTGATGCATGGCTTTGTAATTGTTTGGGGGGTAACAAATTTACTATCTGAATTTTAAGCCCTTTAAAGTACCATCCAAGATTTTGAATTTGTGAAATCATGAAAGAAAAGAGATCAGATAAGAGAATAAAAATTATATTACATGTCATTGTCATTCTTCCTGAGGCTCCTTTTGGAGATCTTTCTTGTTTAGGATGACTTAGATCGTTTTGAGGAATGCTGGTTAAGTATTTTGGAGACTAGCCCTCAATTTAGATTTTTCCAATGCTGTTCTCAGGAACAGACTGGGATGATTTCCTTTGGGGAGGAGGACCAAAGAGGTAAAGCGCCATTGTCATCACGTCATATCGAGTGACGGCATACCATCAACATGATGACCTTGAGCACCTGGGCTGAGGCAGGAAGTTACTCTCTTCTCCTGTTTCCACAGTGCATTCTCTGGAAGTCTCTGCGCGCAGCCACGCTTAAGGAGGGGGAATTATGCTCCACCTACTTGAGGGCAGAGTTATCACGCTGTTTATTTGGAATTCTTCTACATGAGAGATTTGTCTATTCTCCTTCCTTTATTTGTTTATTCAATCATGATTTACATCAGTTTGGAGTCATGGATATTTGTTTTATGCTTAGCCTATAATCTAAATACTGCTTTATTCTGCTGCTTAAACCTTTGGCCACTGGAGCTCTTTAGTTGGTTCCTTTGACCTTTTGACATACAGCCTGCATCACTTTCTTTTATCAGCACTTCCTTACTTTCTGGCACTACAAGACAATCCAGGCTCATTTTGTATATTTTCTATCCCGCACCTAGTCACTTCTCCAAGAAGCCCTGGTTGCTTTAGTTGGAAAACGGTATTAGAAACCAAGATCTAGGCACTAGGTGTGAAACTACTTTTAAAAAATAATCTCATATGATACCATGCTGTCAAGGATGTATTAAAACTGGTGTTTTCATCCATTACTGATGGAGTGAATGATACAATTTTTCTGGAAAAGTAAATTTTCAATGTCTATAGGGCCTTGACTTTTTATTCAGACTTTAATGTTGTATTCTCATGTCTTAAATGCAAACATTTTTGCTATATTACTTATAATAGCACAATATTAGAAAAGTCAGACCACATGGAAATGGTTAAATAAAAGAATAAGAGTCATTAAAAAGTAAGTTTAAGCCATCTTAAATTATTTGTTGTATAAGATGGCCGGGGAAATAAATAGGTAAGTAAATGTATGGATGCCATAGGGAAATGGTTTTTATGGGAATGAGGAACAATAACATTGTGTGTTTGTGTGTGTGTGTTGAAATATATGTTACAATTTGTTTATAGGGAAATATCTTTTAAAATGGAAGGAAATTTTCTAAAATGTTAATAGTAATGGCCTCTGGACAGAATTATGTATTTTTTCTTCTATTTTTTTCTGTTTTTCAAAAATTCTTTTAAAAGCTGGTACTTATAATCACCCAAAGCTAAACACAAAGTAATTTTTTATTTTTTTTTACCTTGTTTATGTATGGTTTATTTAGTTTAAAATATAAATTATATAATGAACTAAAATAATGGCATATAATGCAGTTTTTACATAATTGATATGATAGGAAATTATATATCATACATAAATCATCTAGATTCAAGAAAAAAATAATTCAGTGGCTTGAAAATTATATACTAAATTCTGAGGCTGAAGGTATACTTATTTACATATCTGAAAAATGAAAATAAAATTTTTTATAAAATCTGCAAAAGATATATACACTCATGACTGTCCTGTGTGTAAATCTGTCATAGATTGCTATATAAAGTGGCCCTCTAAATAATGACTGTGGGCTATTTGTATTTTATGGATGACTAATTTACCTATTCACTGGATGACACCATGATTTCTTGACAGTAAGCTCCTTATCTGTAATAGAGGAGGAAGGTCTTAACCAGGGGATTGGATCAACTCTCTCAAAATCACACAGCAAGTTGATGGCCATTACCAGATTCAACACAGCATCAAACACTAGAAAGAGCGCCGGACTAAGAGTTGGGCTATCAAAATTCCTCTGGACTGATTTGCTTTGTCACCTTCTCCTGGCCTTGCTAACTCTTTAGAAACAGACATACCTTCCTGGGTCATAGGGGGGATGAGGGAAAGGAACAGACAAATCTCAGAGTACTACAGGGAGTAGGGCACATTGAAACTACAAAGTCAAACAAACTTGGCTTTCAGATGATGGCAAGGCGGGTAATTAATTCACATGGGACTTTGAGTTCTGGGTTTGTTTTTCTCTTATGCAAATCTGGGTTTGTTTTGGTGGAGAAGTTAAGTCATAATTTTGTGTCGTCTTCCCCAGCTACAGGTCACATGACCCAAAGTTTTACCAAAAGCAGCACTTTTATTCTGTAAAGTTGCCAAGGCAACACCAGCTGCTTATGACATCATGTGACTGAGGGGACACAGGCTGATTTTAGAAGCCTAAAATTATCACTCAATCTGCTCACCAAAATTCTGAAACCGCCAAGACGGCCCCAAGCCCAAGCAAAAGCTTCATTAATACTGTTCTGTGGAAATGATGATGGTAATGAATTATGTATTCTTCTCTGAAGTCTGGTACCACAGCCTCAAATCACATACTAAAAACGTACTCAAGATCAACACATGCCGGGCATACAGGACACACCTGCTGATCTGTTTTCAGTTAAAGTTTTTCCAATACCATGATGAATAAAAATAATTTTTAGTTTTTGTGGAGTTTAAAAATTAAAATTTATTTTTCTTTAAGTCAAGTTATATCTCAAATTGTTCAAGATATATTAAAGATGAAAAATAAGAATAGTATTTTTCTACTATCATATATAATTATATAGTAATTGGGAATATATATATAGTCAATGTTTCAATATTTTTATGATAATAAACTATAGTCCATGGACCATAGCAAAAGTCTAAATTTTAAGGGTTCTCAGAGAGAATTAATTGCATAGACACATTGAAGAGAACTAAATCGTTTGTCAGGCGTTTAGAAACAGGGACACTAGTCTCAACCTCCCATTATCACCTCTTAGAGGACAAATAACTCAGAATGGAAAATAAAAACCGGATTAACAGCAAATGTAACACTTTATCATATCATGTTGCCCAGGTTTTCCTCTTTTTCATTCTCAAAAACTCACTTTTAAATTAAAATAGTTGCACTGAAATTTATGCTTATCATGACAAATGAGTAAGATTATTGTCAAAGGAAAATATCCAGAATATAAATATTCCTTGTAAACAGAAAGACTTCTCATCTCCTTCCGTTTTATTTTGTGAAGTTGAATAGCTGAGCACCCACTATGTGCAGGACAATGTACTGGGTCCTATGAGGATACCAAGATGAACAAAACATCATCCTTTCCTCCAAGGAGATAAGATAAACATACAAATAGCTAAGCAGAGATGCAAATAATTAAAAGTGAAAGCAACAGAACCATGGGAGCACAGGAAAGGCAAAGGTCCTCTGGCTGGAAGGACCAAATGAGGCTTCATGGAAAAAGTGATATTTTGAACTGAACCTTGAAGGATGAGGAAGACTTTAACAAGTTAAATGGGGAAGAGCACACCAAAGAGGGGACACAGTGTGAGCTAAGGCTGGGGAGCTAAGAGAAGAGCTTGAGAAGAGGCGAAAGATAGTCAGGAAGTTGTTGGATGGGAGTGGAAGGGTAACACAAAGATTGGGACCAGGTCCCAGAGGAAGCTGAATGCCATTCTGAGGCACTTGGACTTGATTCTGAGAATAAAAGGAAATGACTGAAGACTTCTGGGCAGAAGAGCGACTCGTACAGTAAGATCAACTGGGGGAATGTCTACTGTAGGAAGGCTAACTCAGAAGAGTGGGAGTCATATCAGGGACCGGTGGAAACCACCTAGTGAGAAGCAATGGAGATGGGAACCGGATAAGGATAAGATGTATGAGACGGGAGATTGGTAAGACATGGTGGCCTGCTGCACTAGTCTAGGGGCAAGGGAGTATTTTAAGACAACACTGATGGCTATTACATGAAGAGAACAGCACTCTGATCCCCTTGCCAGCTAAAGGGTTCTGGCTTTGTCTACTGAGCTTCCTCCCACTCCATTCCTTCCAAGGAGGGGTGTGTGTGCCTGTACACCCATGTGCATGTGTTCACGTGTCTATGTGACCGGACTTGGAAGGAAAGAAAGAGGAGAAATAGACTTGACAGGGCTAGAGGAAAAGTTGTCAGGGACTCTAGAAGAGAGAGAAATCAGGGGATGGAACAGAAGAGAATTGAGGACAGAAAGTGAATACAAAAGAGGGGGTACGACTTTGATCCCTTAATACATGACAGAGCAAAGAATCAGATTCACTTAAAATTATTTTTCCCTAATGGATGTTTAATTCTGAGGCCACACTCCAGAACTGAAACGTGTGGATCACAACTTCAGAAGGGTGACATGTGTCATTAACTGTGGTTTGCTTTGGTCTGGTTCTGAGGATGGCAAAGAAGGGAGAGGTTTTTTGTTTAATTTATTACTTTTAATATTAAATGTAAAAGCCTAAGTAGCAATGTCCAGGAGGCAGTTCTAATCATTATAAAAAAATTATTGCCCTGAGATCCATGACTATTGTTGAAATGGATTTGTTCATCTGACCAAAATTACTGATGGCTCAATAAATATGGTCAATAAGTCAAAATTCAAATTCTAGCTATGGCTGCAAAATTAGCTCTTAGAATATTAATCTGCTGTAAAATAGACATGTACATCCTAAAAATTACACCTGTATCTAAATCCAAATTAAAAGAAAATATATATAAAATATATAGTATTCTATAAAATATATAGTATTCTATAAAATATACAGTATTCTCTAAGTAGTCTTATCAAACAATTCAGTTGCATTTTTCAGATCTGATTGAACCAAAGCTGTCTGAGTAATCATTTAAACTATATGAATTTGAAGTTTGTTAGATATGCCTCTTTTTAAAAATAATTCAATTTCATTTTAGAGAATTTGAAAAATATGGAAAAGTAGAAAAAAGTTCTATTTTGCCTATCACTCAAGTAAAAACTCTTTTCACGTTGATATATTTGCTTTCATTTTTTCCTCTATATAGATTTCTTGTTTGCTTTATATAGTTTAAATTATATTTTATGTGTAAATTTGTGTCACTTAATATGAGTATTTCTATGCTATAAAAATTTCGTAATTATTATAACAGAGAAGTAACATTCCATCAAGTCAATATACCATGGTTATTTAATTATTGCCCATCATCGAAACTGTAGTTATCTGATATTTTTGCTAATAGAGAAACATCTCATTGCATATTTTTTTCATATTTAGGTTTGCTTCCTTGAAATGTGTTCTCAGAAGCAGGATTTCTAATTTAAACGTAATTTGACTTTAATCAAAATATCTTCATCTGATGTATAAATTCAATCTCTCCCATTTCTAATTTGGGGACATTCCGTAGGAAAGAACAAAAAATTGTGAAATTTCACATAGCAATCCTTACCGTGACATCATTTCCTCTTTTTCTGTTTTTCTGCAATCAAGGACTAAAGGCAGGAAGGGTAAACTGAGGCTGGTGTCAGATGCACTGTCCTACCGAAGAGGTAATTAGACACCAGAGGGAAGGGTGTGAGGACCACTTGTTTCCCAGTCCTCTGGCTCTGACTGTTGGTCTCTGGTTTCTCCACCCAGTTCTGATTGGCAGTTCCCGACACCATCTGAAACGTTTCTTCGGCCTCCTCTGTCTGGTACCCCGGCCTGTACCTCAGAGCCCCAGAATCATGGAGAAAAGCAATAATGCCTGCCTGAACTCTGTTTTAACTAACTCAAACCTAGATCATGCAATATCAATACGTGACTCTCCTCCCCAAGAAAGCATTCTAGACTCCACTTAAAGTTGATTTACATTTGCGCAACTATTTTATGTTGCTGCCCAAAACTAAAATTTATTCACACTTATCACTGTCGACCAGTGTTTTTCAACACTCAACGTGCATCAGAATCATCTGAAGGGCTTGTTAAAACAGCATTGATGGCTTCCCTGGTGGCGCAGTGGTTGAGAGTCCGTCTGCCGATGCAGGGGACAGGGGTTCATGCCCCGGTCCGGGAAGATCCTACATGCTGCGGAGCGGCTGGGCCCGTGAGCCATGGCCGCTGAGCCTGTGCGTCCGGAGCCTGTACTCCACAACGCGAGAGGCCACAGCAGTGAGAGGCCTGTGTACAGCAAAAAAAAAAAAAAAAAAAAACCCAGCACCTCCAGAATTTCTGATTCACTAGGTCTGAAGTGGGACCCAAGAATCTGCATTCCTGACAAATTCCCAGGTGATGCTGCTAGTCCGTGGCCCAGGCTTTGAAAGCCACTACTGAAGAGTTTTCCATTATGTGACTATACCACAATTGATCTATACTTGCTACTTTTGACGGACATCTCGGTTGTTGTCATTTAGGAGCTATTATAAACAATGACTCTGTGAATTTCCTTGTACACATCATTTGTTCACATATGTACCACATTTCTGTTGGGTCCCTAGGAGTTATTGGGTTATAGGGTGTGTATACGTTCCAAGTTAGTAGATCCTGCTAACAGCTTTTTCAAAGTAGTTCAACTAACTTACACTCTGAAGAGCAGTAAATATCTGAGAGTTCCTGTAACTTGCAGGGTCCCTACCAGCTTAGGCTGTGGAGCTTTTAAGCTCCTGCCAATCTGTTAACTATGCGTGGTTTTCCTTGTGGTTTTAATGTTCATTTCCCTGATGACTAATGAGGTAGAGGCCTTTTAATATGTTTATTGGACATTAGGATTTCTTTTTATATGAAGTGTCTCTTCAAGTTTTTGCCCATTTTTCTAATTGATCTGAATGAGTTCTTTATACATTTTAGATACTAGGTCTTTGTCAGTTCTATGTGTTGCAAACATTTTCTTCCATTGTGCAGTGTGTCTTTTCGTCTTTGCAGGGCCTTCTTGTGAATAGCATTTCTTGATTTTAATGGAGTCTATTTCAGTGTTTCTCAAACTATCTGTGGTGAAGGACCTTTCTTTTTCCCCCTAAATCAACTGGAAACTGAAATTTTTGAAAATACAATAAAATGACTGAATATAAACATGAGATTTTAAAAAAGGCATTCAAAAAACTTTCAACATTTTATTATCAAGCAATGTATTCAAGAGACCCCTGCCTTTCTCCCTAAGCCTCACCCAATTTTCTGAGAATACTGTACCCAAGAATGAAGTGAAACTCAGGAGAGAGTGGAAATTTTGACATTTATACTTACCGATTAACCCTTAAACAAAAGAACATTCAAGATTTTTATTGCTGAATAAAGGTCACAAAAGATATTCTTACCTTATTCCCCTGAGTTTCTTCTCACCCTGTCCTTGACCTTCACTCCATTTCTCTCCCGTTCGTGAGCCTCCTATCTCCTTGAAGTACAGGGACGGTTAGAGCCATGGATGTGTACATATGATACCTGGTAATAAAAAAATTCTTTTAAAATTATATCAAAATGTCCCCAGAATTTTTATTTTACTCCGAGTCAAAATTTCATGTGGACTAGGTAAGTGTCCTACTCATAGTATAGCTTGATTTTTAACAAAGCATTTAAAAACTCTCTTGTAGGATCTAATTACAGATAAAATGGTGCAATAAAGCAGAAAGATTATATGGTTAGGTCACAGAAAAAGGAATGTTTGAGCAATATAATTATATATATATAAAGAAATTAAAATGTGATGACTGATTTAATTGAGGTGACCCTTATTTTCTTCTCTGTTAAGAGGACTTATAAATGGTTGTGATTCACGGCTATAACTGTTTCTGTGCTTATCTCCTTCTGATTTTGAACACCTTGAGGGCAGGAGTTATGTCTTATTCATATTTGCAGTAGATTTTTTTTATAGATAGTCTTTAACAGGTTAAGAAATTTCCCTTCTATTCCTAGTTCGTTAAAAATTTACCATGAACGAATGTTTAATTTTTTTACCAGTTTGTCCTGCATCTCTTGAAGTGATCATATGACTTTCTGCTTTAATCAGTGAATGTAGCAGAATGCATGAACAGATTTTCTAAAGTTAAACTCTTCTTACATTCCTGCGATAAATCCTGTTTGGTTAATGTACTATCACCTCTACACGTTGCTGGATTCAGGTTGCTAATTTTTTGTTCATTAGTCCATGTCTGAAAATGATCGGAAGTTTCCCTTTTTCTTACTGTCTTTGTCTGATTTTGGTATCAATGTGATGCTTGCTTTATTAAATGAGTGGGAGAAAATTCCTTTTTTTCCTATTTTACGGAATATTTTGTGCGAGACCAGAACTATATGTTCCTTAACTCTTTGTTAGAACCCAACACTAAAGCCTTTAGACTTAGATATTTCTTTTGGAGAAAGTTTTTAACTATTGATTTCTTTCCTTAAAGGTTTGTATGGGAATTTATGTTTTCCATTTCTCTTGAGTCAATTTTGATGAGTTATATTTTTCCAGGAAATTGTGCATTTTATCTGTTGTTAAAAATCAGGCACACAGTTGCTCATAATAGTACCTCATTACATTTCAATCTCTGCAGCATATGCACTTACGTTGCATTGATTTAAGCCAATTTTGTAGTTTGTATGGAAGCCATAGAAAACTAATACACCACCCCTTAATGTTAGTAGTGTTTCTGAGGCTCTCTCTATGCTCCACTGACCTTCAAATTTTATATTTCTCTGGGGACGTTTTCAAGATTTTCAAAAAATCTGTATGCTGCTGTCTCCCAAATCAGCATCTTCAGCTCTGACCACCTCCCCAAGCTTCAAATTTCTATACCCAACTGCTCACTGGATATGTCCACCTCCACATTCCATGATTCCTCAAATTCAGCACATCCAAACAGAACTCACCCAAACCTACTCCTCCGCTGACATTGCCCTCTCTGAATTAGGGGTCTTCTACCCAAATACCCATGCCAAAACCCAAGTTGTCTTTCACTCACCCCTGGCTTCTCCCTCTCTTCCACGGGTCATTCAGTCATCACGTGCTTTTGATTTTACTTCCTAAGTTTATTTTTCCTCTGCTGCCCATCCCACCTACTTACCACTGTCTTAGTTCTGACACTCATTACCTTGATTGTAACAATCTCTTCTCTGATCTCTTTGCATCTCAACTTGTTCTCCTGAAATTCACCCCCCACGGAGTTGAAAGTAATGTCCTGAAAATCTAAAACAATAGCACTTTCCTACTTAAAATGGCCAAAGCCCACACGGCTTCCTGTGACCTTCTCATAGCGTGAAAGTGATTTTGCAAATAGTATCTCATTTCTCAAAACAACAGAGGAGAAAGGTAGAAAAGACTATTATTATCCTCACTTTACTAATTTAAAAGCTGAAGTACAAAAAGTTAGGTAATTGCTGAAAGGCATATAGCTAGAAGGAAGTGTGAGACAAGCATCTCCACGCCTTGGAATCTACTGGCCACCATGTGTTCTGTTTAAAGCTGACAGCAAAGAGGGGAGATAGCTACCAGTAAGAATACGAAGGCAGGTTATGAGGGGTGGGTGAGTGAAAACAAAACAGAGACGTTGTTTTGTAACGTTGTAATTATTCCCCTAATGTTCAAGTCTAAATGTCTGTTCTCCCTTGCCTGCTGTCCAAGCCACCAGATGTCTTGAAAGACAGATGTTTCAGCATGTCAAACTTTGGGCCCCTTTAAAATGGCAAGTTATGGTCCCTGAAATACTCAATTACCAAAAATAAGTGTGCTGTACTTCATAAACCTCCAGCGAAGCCATAAGCACATGGGCAAGGCAGTATGGTAGATGTCATGTCACGAGAATAATTGTAACAGATGTGCCACCATGAAGTTCTTTCTGGAATAGCCTCTACTAGAAAATACACACTCCTGTTTCCTACTCCTTATTTCAAGGCAAAAAGTAGAGCATATTAATGAATGGTCTGGACGTACAGGAAAAAATATACATTATAGAATTTGGCCAAATGTCCCTGTCAAGAGTCTGCAAGACAACCCTTGTCCACCCTTGGGATTCCAGGCTCTTGCATATGATTTTAGCCATCATGGACTCTTCTTCAAGGCTTTCACTTTTCCTTCCTCTTCTCTCCTGTCTCACCAAGAATCTATAACTCTCATTCTAGAAAAAACAAATGGCATTGCATTGACAAATGTTAAATTCTAGAACTCCTAGCTACCCCTTCATCAGTGTAGCTGTGTGACTTTCCGAGTCACCGCACATCTCATCTTGTAGGAAGAGGTCACCGACCCTGATACCCCCAGGGCTGCCCAGAACCTCTGACTTTATGCTACAGCTGTGGCTTGAGCTTCCTCTCCCTGCCCTCTAAGTCAGACTCAGCCCCAAAAGCCACATGTTCCTGTCCTACCCTTGAGACCCAAGTCCCCCATCCCTGGTCTCTTCCAGTTTCATGGCTCTCCTGTTTTAACCACTGCCAGGACCTCATCTTCCAGGTTCAAATCTCAGAGGCGGTCAGGCAGCCCTAAAAGAGCTATGGAAGAAAGTTTAACCATGCGTCATTTATGATCCTGCGTTCCTCCACTCCCCAGCAAAGACTCCCTCTATCCAGGGAGGACTTCCCCTCCTAGAACCAGCATTGCTCATGGCGATTCCCAGGTCCAGAAAGACTGAGTCAGTAAGTAGAAATGTCCTAATCCAGCCTTTGCATGAGAAAGTAACAGGCATCGTCTCCTCCACTCTGACCCATGATCCTCTTCTTTACCCTCATCGGACTGGGTTTAGCTTTGAATCTCCATCCTCTGGGTTCCTCTTTAGTAAAATAATGAATGGTCATGGATAGAATTGGAAACCACTGATGATCACCATCTCATGTTTCTCTGCAAGGCACGCATACTGTACTCCCATGAAAAGGGTGTTCACATCCTGTAAAAATGTAACTGGAAACATAAAATTATATTAATATTCAACAGGCATGGCAGAGATCTCATCACAATGAGATCTTCCAAAATCTACCTCTGAGTTCCCTGACTCGTCTCTTCTCTCTTCTTTTACTTTCTAGAGCCAGGGATAGTTTGAAGCTGGAGAGTATTGACTATGGGAGCGCCTGCTGGGACTGAGGCATAGTGGAGAGAAGCACAAAGTAGAAAAGAAAGCACTGGCCACAGTTGCTCCTGGATGAGCCATGTGGATGGCTTGAGCTCCCCTACATATTTCTCATTAGCATTCCAGCCTCAGTTTTCATTCTTTTCTCTCTGAAAACCTTGTCTCCGATTCCACTAAGAATATTGCCTTCTTCCATCCCATCACCAATCACATTATTTCTGCATCCATCCTCCATCTCTACTCCAATTTCATTCTTCCTATCCACCACTTCTCCCCACACTTGTGCCTTTGACATCATCCCCTCCAGTTCCTTGGGAGCGCTCTTCATCAGTCTTGACCTCTCTGCCCGATTTCTGAAATCTCTTCCTCTCTCCTGGCACTTCCCCTTCAGTAAATATAAGCATGCTTGACTCTCCCATTCTTTTTCAAGACTTCTACTTTAACCCTGTGTGGTAGATAGAATGATGTCCCCTCTACCCCAAACATGTCCATCCTAATCCCGGGAAGCGGTGAATATGTTACCTTACATGGCAAAAGGGACTTTGCAGATGTGATCAAGCCAAGGATCTTGAGATGACATATGATTCTGGATTATCTGGGTGGGTCCAGTGTAGTCACCAGGGTCCTTATAAGAGGGAGCCTGGAGGGTCAGAATCAGACAAGGTGATATGACAACAGAAACATGGGTCACAGTGATGCCATCGGTGGAAGAGCGCCATGAACCAAGGAGTATGGAAAATCTCTACAAAGTGGAAAAGGCAAGGAACAGATTTTCTAGAGCCTTCAAAAGGAACACGGTCCTGCGGACACCCTGATTTTAGCCCCATAAGACCCCTTTTCAGACTTCTGACCTCAATAACTATAAAATAATAACTTGTGGTTGTTTCCAGCCATAAAGTTTCTGCAACTTGTTACAGCAGCAATAGGAAACGTATGAATTCTGCATCCCTTTTTAGCTGGCCTTCAAAGAATCTCTTCTTTTTCTCATTCGAAATTCCTTACTATCTCAACTTCTTTATCTGTTAACTCCTTCAGTCTCTCCCCAGATGTCACCCAAGGTATTTTCCTACCATTTCCCATTCTGGAACACCTCCCCCCTTCCCCTTCTCCCAATTTACAGCATGGCTTCCCTCAACCTCCTGAGGATTTCAACACGCAGGGGAGGTCCTGGCTCCCCTCCCTTCTCCAGGGAGGATGTGTTCCTCTGAGGCTGTCCTGGTCGCTGAGGTCAGCTGTTCCACCTTTTCCCGGTGCACCTTCTCCTGGGCCCTACACGGTTGGTGCCATCTGAGTGATGAGGAAGCTGGTATCTTGAAATGTCTTAAATGTCCTTGAATGGAGATGTTAACAAACAGACCCAAATCCACTTTGTATTACTTCTCCTATCAGAGGAGTCTGGGTCAGTTCTCCCTGGATGTCTCCCTTCAGCTGAGGAGAACTGGCTGCCTTATGTCTCTACCTCAGCAATGCTGTTCTTGCCTGGCCTACTTTCTTTTTACACATATCTTTTTTGGCATCTCGTTTTTCTCAGCTTGGCTGACATTTGATGCCACTCCATCTCCAATATATTCGTTTTCTATTTGAGCTCCAAGTTCTGAGACAAAGAGTCTTGACTCCAACTCCTTGAAGAAGACTCAGCAGCTGAAACTGCCCTTCACTCCAAGGCAACGTGCTCCAACGTGGCCTCCTGGGTGGGGAGGGGAACCGGCAACAGCAGGCCACGCAATAGAAGCCACGCTCTGCGTCGACCGTCACACTGGGGTCTCCATTCAGGACCTCTTTTTTTTTTCTTTTTAACTTTTTATTTTATATTGGAGTATAGTCGATTTACAATGTTCTGATAGTTTCAGGTGTACAGCAAAGTGATTCAGTTATGCATATACATGTACCTATTCTTTTTCCAATTCTTTTTCCATTTAGGTTGTCACGTAATGTTGAACAGAATTCCCTGTGCCATACAGTAGGGCCTTGTTGGTTACCCATTTTAAATGTAGCAGTGTGTACATGTCAATCCCAGACCCCTTTTTTTTTGAACCATTTTTCTATTGAAGTATAGTTAATTTACAATGTTGTGTTAGTTTCAGGTGTACAGCCAAGTGATTTAATTATACATATACAGGGCTTCCCTGGTGGCGCAGTGGTTGAGAGTCCGCCTGCCGATGCAGGGGACGCGGGTTCGTGCCCCGGTCCGGAAAGATCCCACATGCCACGGAGCGGCTAGGCCCGTGAGCCATGGCCGCTGAGCCTGCGCGTCCGGCGCCTGTGCTCCACAACGGGAGAGGCCACAGCAGTGAGAGGCCCGCGTACCGCAAAAAAAAAAAAAAAAAATTATACATATATATGTATGTATTCTTTTTCAGATTCTTTTGCATGATAGGTTATTACAAGATATTGACTATAGTTCCCTGTGCTATACAGTAGGTCCTTGTTGCTTATTTATACACAGTAGTGTGTACCTGTTAATCCCAAACCCCTAATTTATCTCTTTAACCTTCCCAACTCTGCTATCCCCTTTGATGTCCATAAGTTTATTTTCTGTATCTGTGAGTCTACTTCTGTTGTGTAAATAAGTTCATTTGTCTTCTCTCTTCCTTCATTAGAAACAAGTGCACATATT
Organism: Pseudorca crassidens; assembly: GCF_039906515.1. Lineage (NCBI taxonomy): Eukaryota > Metazoa > Chordata > Mammalia > Artiodactyla > Delphinidae > Pseudorca > Pseudorca crassidens. Next base: position 148,105,263 of record NC_090296.1, on the reverse strand, counting down.
TCAGCCACTACCACCTCCTCAAAAAGCCTGATGGGATCGACAAAGAACAACCACCAATAAACAAGAGCAAGCTTTAGAATATTAAAGATATAATTGCCCAAATGTGTTTCTAAATTTTCAGTAGAAGTGTGGGAAGATAAAAGTGAGGAACTCTCCTAGGTGTATGCATCAAATCTAGAAGATCAAATAATTAAAACACAAATTCCAGAAAGATATATTAGAAGAGGGAGAATCCTATACAAAAATGAAAGAAAATTTCCCCCAGCCAACAGTAAACACTGACCTTCAAATTAAAAGTCCCCACAAAGAGCTGGGGTGGAATGACTGAGAAATGACCCCTATCCAGACATCACTGTGACACTTCAGAACATCAAGAATGAAGCCAATGATCCTCAAACTCCTAGATTCTAGAGAGAGAAAAGCAGGTCACTTAAAAAGAAAGAAGAATTCAACATAAGATTCTCATCAGTGATTCTGGATGATATAAGACAATAGAACACCCTGTTCTTCTGATGGAGCAGTGCCTTCAGAAGTTTATATAACTGGTTGGTCTGGAAAAAAAATGAGAGACAGGAAACAGTAGCTCCAACCCAACAGAGCAATGAAGGGATATCCCTTGTGACACTAAAGCAACAGGCCTAGAAAAAAAAAGCAGTGCAGGTTTCAACAGCCTGGCTGAAATAAATTTCCAGGATAAATGCAATGGTCTCACATTCAGTCCACAAATATCTCCTGCATACCTAGGACACAGCTGGCACAGAGGACATGGTGAGGGAAACACTGTTCCTGCTTTCATGGAGCTGACAGTCTAGCCCAAAGGAAACTAGCCCTGGTGACTTCCGGATGCGAGGCGCAGGCTAGCTCTTCTCCGGCTCCGCCCCACGCCTCAGCTTCCCGTCTGATTGGTGAAGCCGTGCGTGACTCAGCTGCTCTCAGCTGCTGGCAATCCAGCAGATGGGATTCCAGGGGTGGCACTCCCCTTCTGTCCCAAGGCCCCGATCTTCCGTATTCCAAACCAGGGTGTATTTCCTTGCATTCTTCACCACTCCACAGCTTCTCTGGAAGGGAAGCTGCAGGCGAGAGATTAGTACCTTCCTTCCGTCTGCTACATGGGTGAAAATGGATATAACACAATCCCATCAAGGAAAATCTGGAACCGGAAATAGAAAGTTGAGAGTCCATTTCACCCTAGTACCTTCCTTTCTCCTGTGGGTGGCGTCTTCCCTGAGACAGAATTTCCCGTTTTATATCTTTTTTGATTTTCAATCAAAATGGAATGGAGGTGGAATAAAATGGAGAAAGTAATTTCGTGTGTGTGTGTGTGTGTGTGTGTGTGTGTGAGAGAGAGAGAGAGAGAGATACAGCTACCATTTTACCCAGAATTGGAATGAACTGAGAGATGAAAGAGAGAAAGAAAATTGGAAGTTAATTGCTACTTAATAGCAGAATAAGGAACTGAGGCTGGCTTGCTTTACTTATTATCTGTCCTCCCTGAATTACAAAATAAACAGGATGAAACTTAGTATTTTCTCTATGCAGACTGAAGGGTGACATTAAGAGGCTTTGGTAATTAAATTTAATTGGAAGCAGATTTATAAAAAGGGATGTGAGCTGTTGAGGACAAGCATTCTGTATCATTCACCTTCCTCTGCAGCCAATGCCGGCTATTACTGCTGCTGTAGCCGCCGTTTCTAACCACCACGTGTAACAGAATTTAGAAAGAATTGCTTCTGACAATGATCAAAATGGGATTTTACTTTTATTGATGATTGAACAATTTTTCTAAGTTCAATCATGGCTGAACTAAAAGAACACGGACCTCTTTGTAAGTGGCGGCTTTGTACAGCAGGATTTATAGTTAAACGCTGCGAATCATATTTTTGTTAAAGCTTTTATGAGAATTAGTCGTTAAAAAGCTGTTTCTCCTTTTCTATCCACCGCACAGCCAGGACTTTATAGATGTGTGAAACAGAAAACTGCTTGTCTCTAAACACAGTCACCTGCCCCTATTTCAGACTGACCTCTTCCATCAAGGCAAAGGAGTGCAATGTCACAAAAGCCAGCAGCGGTTCCACGGAGCATTCAGAGCACAGAGGGGAAATGGAAGGGTGGCAGGGAAGCACAGACAGGAAGTAAAGAAGGGGACAAATCCGGGATGACCGAGTAAGTGTCACAGGAGGATGGAAACAACATAGGGGAAAGGAAAAGGTACTTGGGTAGAAGTGGCAGCTTGAAGAAGGAGAAAGGGAAATAAGAGCAAGGGGGAAAAGCAGCAGAAAACAAGAGTGAGAAGTGTGTGGGGAACGGATCTGGCCAAGGAGATGCTGAAGCAGGAGTTCCCCTCCATGCCTGGGTGGGAGCAAAGGGACAGATGGAGAAGCAGTTGTGCGGGGAGTGAAATGGACTCTCAACTTTCTATTTCCGGTTGCAGACTTTCCTTGATGGGAGTGTGTTATATCCATTTTCATCCATGTAGCAGGCACCACACATGTCTTCTATAGGACAGGTGATTCTGAAACTAGCGTTTACTGAGCAACTATTATGGGTCTTGTCCTCCACCCAGGCACATTGCTCATTGTTATTTCATTGAATCCTCATAACTAGCCTGTGAGAGAGTATTTATCCTTCTGTAAGGGGTGGGAAAAATTAGTCTGAAGGGGATTAAATAATTCTCTTCATGGTCTAACCTGGACTGATGTTTGTGTGTGTTTAAAAAGTCCTTGTCCTGAGCAAGAGGAAGACCTAAGGGGCTTGTAAAGTAAAAAGTCAAAGCAACACATTGTCCCTAGAGCCACGGGTTCATTAGACAGAGATCCTGTTTTTAAAATTATCAGTGGTAACAGTTTTACCTAATGTTTGTCACTGCATCATGTGGGTCTCCATCTTTCCATCATCTGATAGCCATTTTCTTGCTCTGTGATTAAGAAGTAAGCCAAGGACATGTATTTTAGGCTTTTGTTACAGCACCACCTCACTCCAAGATTCCAGGTACCAAGTTTCAAACTAGATAAGTCACACTAGCTGCAACAGAGCAGATAAACTACAAAATCTCAGGGTATAAGAGAATATTAGTTTATTTCTGCACCTTATTAATCCAAAAGAGGCATTTCTGATTAGCAAGCACCGCCCCCCTCGGGGATAATTCAGGAACCCAGAGTGCTTCCACCTGGTAGCTACCATCTCCAAGGTTGATGCAGAAGGTCAAGAAGAATGTGTGGGAGGCCTGAGTATTGGGCAGATCCCCTTAGCTCGCATTTCATTGGCTAGAACTCAATCACATGACCACGTTCGTTGCCAAGGAGGCTGGGAAATGTAATCTAGCTGCAGTTCCAGAAAGAAGAGAAAATGTATAAGGTTATCAACTAGCTCTGCCACATCCCTCCAGTTCCCAAATTTTAATTTAGCATTCTCTTCTGGTTTCTAGATAGAGATATAGCCAAAATAATGATGGGTTGTTTAAAGCGCTTTTGCTTCAAACATATTTTGAGCATATACTGTATGTAAATGAGTGGGCTAGGCAGGATATGAAGTTCGCTCGGAACTGTGGATGTCAGTGGAAGGTTCTCTGTAACGTCTGTTGCGTTCTTTGTTAACCTCCTTCTTTCCAAAAGGAGGAAGGAAGCGTACATGTTGCGTCCTGGGCCTTATTTCAGTAGAGAAGATGGAAGCAGTCGTTTTGATGGAGGCCAGTTTTCAGTGGGGAGAAGGACGCTCTGGCTAACTATCCCTCAGGCAGTTTTGGTTTCCAAGGGAACCTCTGCCCACCCCAGAGATGCCAGGTTCCCTCCCTGTACTTCCGGGCATCGGTACTCTCTTGCCTGATTCTCAGAGATATCCAGGCATCTCCCCGTCTTTCTTCTCCCACGCAGCCAGCACTATCATGAGGAGAAGTTCAGACTCGGCCGTAGGCAGACGACTATACTGCAGTTTACCTCTGCCACTCCTTCCAGCCGCGTTAGAAACGCTGTGCCCTCCAAGATGGCTTCCCTGAGCCTCTTCAGATTTGATTCCCAAGGTCTGTGTCACAGATACTGCAAGCTCCAGAGCGTCCTAGCGCATCTGGCAACTATAACCTGGGCAGTCTTTGCCCACCCCCTAGGCTGGAGCCCACTGAAAGGGATCTGTGTCCCTATCCTTTCCTCTAAGTTCTCCTGAGGTCCCCCACCCCAGGACCCAGCCCACCTCCCTCCCTCTCCCCTGGTCCTTCCCACACAGCTTGCTTGCTGTGTGTGTGTGTGTGTGTGTGTGTGTGTGTGTGTGTGTGCGCGCGCGCGCGCGTGTGTGTGTTTGGTTTGGGAGCACATAGTCTCTCTTTTTTTAAACATTTTTTAAATTGAAATAGAGTTTATTTACAATGTGTGTTAGTTTCAGGTGTACAACAAAGTGATTCAGTTACATGTATATATGTAACTGATTTTATACACTCACACACACACACACACACACACACACACACACATATATTCCTTTTCAGATTCTTTTCCCATAAAGGTTATTACAAAATATTGAGTATAGTTCCCTGTGCTATACACTAGGTCCTTGTTGTTTATCTTTTTTTTTTTTTTCGCGATACGCGGGCCTCTCACTGTTATGGCCTCTCCCATTGCGGAGCACAGGCTCCGGACGCGCAGGCTCAGCAGCCATGGCTCACGGGCCCAGCCGCTCCGCAGCATGTGGGATCTTCCCGGACCGGGGCACGAACCCGTGTCCCCTGCATCAGTAGGCAGACACTCAACCGCTGCGCCACCAGGGAAGCCCTATCTATTTTATATATAGTATTGTGTATCTGTTACTCCCAAATTTCTAATTTATGCCCCTCCACCTTTCCCCTTTGGTAACCATAAGTTTGCTTGTTTTGTTCTAGACATTACATCTCAAAACTGATCAAGTCATCCTGAATGAAAAGAGCAGCCTCAAATATGAACAATTCAAGGTCCAAAGCCAGTCAAACCCACAAAATGTTCTCAGTCCTCAATAGAGCTCCTTGGGGGTTCCCTGTGAGGCGGTCCAGGGAAGACCGTTCATAGAAGAGCCCACGGACTGATGGTGTCATAAAGCCAATGTCCACATGAAGACACTCGTTCTTTGCTACTGCTCAGCACGCTGTCCCTTGGCTTTTCCAGTGACAGACTGAGCCCGCCCATGAGCCTCTGGTCCTGGTCTTGGCTTTTAAGCTCCTCCCCACCCTGGGGCTACCTTTGCCTCAGTGTCCAGAGATGGTCCTGGTCTTGGCTTTTAAGCTCCTCCCCACCCTGGGGCTACCTTTGCCTGAGTGTCCAGAGAACGATCAGAATTGGAGCTGGAAGCAAAGGACGGTGGCTGTCATCCTCCCCACCCAGCCTCTTGTTTCCCTGTGAGAGGAATCTACAGCCTCTGGAAGCCAACAGAGAGTACACTGATGCAACCCCGCAAAGAGGCATTCACCGCCTCTCGTTAATTATCTAATTCATCTGATCAATCTACAGACATATGCTGACGCCTTCTCTCTGCCAGGCCCAGTGCTGGGCAATGAGGACAGGATGACTCACACAGTCCCTCCTCCCAGGCCAGGGGATTTTTCTACCAGAAGCCTCTTGGTCCTTTCTAGCATAATCCCTTTGCTAAAACAGAGTCTGGAAGGCCCCTTCTCAATACACCGGGCAACAGTGAGAGATTAGAATTTTAACGGATTTCCCCCCCACCCCCGGAGGTATGAGTGAGGGGCTTAAATAAAAACAGTCTTGTTCAAGCCAAATAGCCTTGGACTCTGAATATGCATTGCTTCGTGAATCATGGGCTCTCCTCAACTCTGCAAGGATCTCAGGAGACACATTTTCTCCCTGCTTCGGTGGGAGTTGCTAGGAAGAAAGGGGAAGGCGGTGGTCCTCAGAGGAAGGGATGTGAACCCATATCTCCTGCCCATAAGGTTTCCACACAGCCTGGCGGCTGCTCTGGTTCCTTCATGTCGCGGAGAACTGGTTCCCTCGGTCAAAGGTCAATCCCCTACACTCACGGCTGACATTCCTAGAACCTCTCCCATCCACCCATTACCCACAGAAATCTCTCTCCCGTGTAAGAGTGAGGCTCACACTCGGGTGCTAAACTCTGCTTTCCCGATTAGGCCCTGGTTCCACCCTCTTCTCTTGGGCATGGGTGTCCCTCTAAGGTCAGCTATTCTGAGCTTCCTCCCAGAACACCTGCTCCTGGGGCCAGTCCTGCTGGGCAATCCAGAGTGGGGGGATGGGTGGCAGATTCAAAGGTCCCTGACGGAGAGCCTCGAAAAACAGGACAAAACGTTCCACTTGGTTGATTTCTCTTCCGAAGTTGAAGAGGTTTATCCTCAGTCTCATCTTAGGAGCAGGGGATGCCTTGTCTTCCTTCCAAGCCTCCTGTTTTTTTGCATCCTGTCCAGCTGTTTTTCCAGCCTGTGCAGCTGCTGTCTCTGCTCACCCAACTGCTTTTGCAGGACTGGACATGTTTCTTTCTTTGCCTTCTCTTATCTCTTGGCATCAGGCCAAGCAACAGAAGCCACTAATAGTAACCAGCTATTCCAGCCGGGGTCACCGCCCGGAGCCTTTCTTTCTCCTCCATCTATCCCAGGAGCAAGTTCTGCTATTTCAGATTCTATCTTGTCTTCAAGGGTCCCATTGGGACTTCCAGGGGTCCTGTGCTAGTTTTGCTTATTGGAGAACAAACGCTGCCCTCTCCTGCAAGCTAGGTATGGAGGAAGGGGATCCTCAGTGGTTAAAAACATGTTCCCTGCTTCCCGTTCAATTGGCTCCTCCTCTAGGGTCCTCCACTGCTTCTCTGATGCCCCCCGGGTCCAGTTTTTTGGTCTTAAGAAAGACCCACCTCAGCTACCCACTGCCCCTTCCTGGATCTGGTAGGATTCTTTGTTTGGAGGATCCAGCCGAGAACGTTTTTCCTCTTCCATAGTGGAAATCCCCATGAGGTCTCTGGATCCCCTTCCTTGTCTATAATGTAGGGCAAATTCCCAAGCAGAGGCAATTCGACCCCCCAAGGAATATTTGGCAATGTCTGAAGGCATTTTGGATTGTCACACAAGGGTGAAGGGTTGCTGCTGGCCTCTAGTGGGTAGAGGTCAAGCACACTGGTAAACATCCCACGATGCATAAGACAGCTCCCTCAACAAAGATTACCTGTCTCGAAATGTCAGTGGTGGGAGGTTGAGAAACCTTGCCCTAAGGGCTTTGGTCTCAAGGGATCCATGAGGTTCTCTCCAGCCTGGCAGTCTATGAAATTCCATCAATTTTGTCCCACTCCCACCCCAGAGGCTTACTCTACCCTCATTTCAAGTTCTGGGCCCCAAGTACTTGGGGAATATCCAATTAGTGTGTGATTTCAAACAGACTAATAATAGTAATACCTAATGACAAACTTGTATTCAACCTAAAGAAAGCCTGCCTTGTTTGTATATATTGTGGCACATTTTGTACAGTACTTATCAGTTTAATTTGTTTTTAATTCCAGCATTTGTTTGTTGACTGTTGGATGAAGCTGTCCATCAGAACTTGGAAAAATATTTTTACTAAACCTTCAAAATGCAGTTTTGTGTCCATAGAGGAATACGTGATTCTCTTTAGTGACATTCTAGTTTAAGTAGGAGAAATATTGACCTCTTTAAAGGTAAGGCATCTTACATCAGCAAATATATTTAAGAAAGGAGAAAAAATCTTATGTTTCTGTTAAGGCTTTTACAAGATTTCCTGATACAGAGGTGTTCTCTCCCCTTGACAATGTTCCAGTAGGTTATCTATAGACTTGAAAGTAATGCAATTGCCTCTCTCTAAACATTTGCCTCTCAAGTCAAAGTTCTTGAATTCAGATTAACCTCTAGAGTGAAGTCCAATAATTGACATCTACTGTGTCTGAAATCTTTGAAGTCAGAAGCCAATTCCTCCGTCAAAAGCAGGGCCCAGGGAACTCAAAGGGAAGAAGAGTTTGTGAAAGTTTGTGTGTGTGATTGCAGTGTGTGAGGAGGGCAGGGCTGTGGCAGGAAGCACGGTATCCATCAGGAGAAGGCATGGGGCAGAAAGATGAGAGGATGGAGAAAGCAAAGGGGGATAACAGACGACAGCAGGGACGAGGGGCCAGGAAAGATGTGCAAAGAGTGAAACGTGGCAAGGCCCCAAGGTTGAACAAGAAATTCCACATTCTTGAGTTAGGCAAAGCAAACTTTTTTAAATGAGAAAAATAGGAAGTTCTTCCTTGCCAGTTCCTTGATCCCTGAGTGTAGGGTAGATGGGAAGGACAGAGAGGGGTAGAGGGACCCAAGGCAGGGTGGGCGGGCCCCGGCCTCAAAAATACAGCATCATCAGGGCTCTGGGTTTTGTCTGAAGTGCTATACACTCTTTCCCCACCCAACTCCCATGATCTTCTGGTTTCCTTTTGAATTCGCATTGAGGTCAGACCCATTCAGTCCCTGAGTGCTTCTTAATCCAGGGATCCCGTGCTGCCAGCTTGCCCCCCGGCCACCTATACCCTGACTCTCAGAACCTCTTTCCCTTCTTGTTCAGCCCAGGCATTTTCTCTGAGACACTCCATCTCTGCCCCCGCCCGCCCCCCCACCCCCCCACGCTCCCACGCTCCCTCTTACAGTGGCAAGAAATAAGGTCCCACAAGCCTCTCACTCACTGGTAAATTTCTGATTCTTCTTGGCACATGACCTTTGAGGATTCTTTGTTGGGCCACAGGACTCATGTCAGAGTAAACCCCTGACAAGAGTTTCCTGCCCCAGACCCCAGGCAGTTCCATCCTCCCTGACGACTTCCTTCATCCTGGAATTTCATCTTGGAACTGGATGACTCATTGCCAGATCAGCAAGGAGGACCTCATCTCCAGTGGAATGCAGGCACATTCCCTGGCATAAGGTGGCTACCTAATTGCTGTAGATTTCACAGGTGGTAACCTGAGAAAATGTCTCAGTGTGTGTGCATGTATGAGTATGTGTGTGTGTGTTGGGGGGTGCTTTCTTGATGCTATGATGGTTTTTAGAACCTGGAGAAATAGATGGCCCACTTACTAAGCAAAGAGGACATGGCTGAGTTACTTTAGCAAACAGCAGGGGAAGGGAAAAAAAAAAAGATCAGGTCAGTGGGCATGCTGGAATGGATATATTACGAGGCCAATAGACCCACTAGAGGATTACGTTCCATGGGTGGCGTGCACCAAGGCCACCAGAAAAGAGCTGGCCAGAGGGGCACCAAAAACACTAAGCAACGCATGGATAGCTCTCTTCTTCAGGCTGGCGCTGGCTATAGGTAAGATATTCACGAAGCTGGGCAGGTTAATAGCAATCTGTATTGACGGGGCCCCAGAACAATAGAGGCAGTGCTTCACTCCCAGAAGCCAAGAGGGCACGACGACTGCACATCCAAGGAGCACCCATAGGGAGGTGTGGAGTTTGCTTATAGAGCACAGTGCTCTGAGGAGCAAAGGAGGCAACCAGCCAACAAGGGGACTGCCTAACATCTGCAATCAGAAGAAGGCATGTACGAATGAGAGTAGGAGGCTGACAGAAGTCACCCCACCAGGAAGGATCCACCATGGAAGAGGCGATGGACAGCCAGCTAGACTTGGCCAGTTGGCTTCAGCCAGCCTTTGTCATCAGCTACCCCAGAACTTGCAGAATGAGCCCCCAAATGGAGAGATGGAGGCTACGCATGGGCCCAACAGCATGGCCTCCCACCACCATGGCCAATCTAGCCACTGCCACCTCTGCATGTCCAACCAGCATCAATAGAGATCAATACTAGGCCTTGGAAATGGCCCTATTCCTGAGTGGCGAGTTGACTCTTTTGAGCCCCTCCACCCTCTCTCTAAGCTTCAGGTCCCATACCCTGTGCCCAGACTGGTCTCTGTCAAACTCAGACAGATCCTATTAAACTACCTGGCGGGCGAGCTCAGCCTTAACTTTGACTTTGGCAAATTCCTTGGTCCTTGCCGTCTTAGCTCCTGAAGTAGTTCTACTGCTATTTGTCTAATAGGTACTGCCCCCTCCCTCAACTTTATCCTTTATCTTTACCAGAAAATTGCAGATTTCATTCAAGGTAGCGTGGTGTCCAGCTAAAAATATTTGATTTCCCAACGACAGGCACGGTTCTGGCCAATGAGAGGTAGTCCCTGAATGAAAAGGCAAAGGTGCACCAGGAACATGCTTTTTTATGGTCTTCTTCACCCTTTCACCCCCGTTTTCATGCTGGAACCACAGACGAGAGGCCTGAGGGTGCAGCAGCTGTCTTGTGACCCTGAGGCATTAAACACATAACAGATGACACAGGAGAAAGCTGGAAAGAGCTGTGAGTCCTGGTTGTGTCTCTGAGCCACCAGACAAGGGCTGATCGGCTTACTCTGGGGCTCCCTGTGTGTAAATCCACTCAAATTCTGCTTAAGCCACTACAGGAAGTGTTACGGATTAAATTTCAACATATGAAAAAAAAACACATGTTGTGGTCCTAGCCCCCAGGACCTCAGAATGTGACCTTCTCTGGAGATAGGGTCCTTAACAGAAATAATCAAGTAAACATGAGGTCATTAAGGTAGGCCCTAATCCAATATGACGGGTGTCCTTATTAAACGAGGAGATTTGAAAACAGAGACAGATACAGAGAGGGAAGATGATGTGAAGAGATCATATAAAGATGGCCATCTACAAATCAAAGTAGCCAAAAAGAGATCCTTTCCTCAGAGCCCTCAGAAGAAACCAACCCCGCTGACACCTTGCTCTCTGCTTCTCACCTCCAGAACGGTAAGACAACCACCAGAGAGATTCTCAGAGCTCTTAGCAAAAGCCGAGAGTCGAGTTCCCCCCACTCACAGAGGGCCCATCGCTTTCTGAAAATCATCAACTTGTGTACAGACTGCCTGTGGCCACAAGGTCCTATCACAGACTTGATTCAATAAGATAGGGCCACACAATGACTTGTTTTTGTATTCTGACTGTCCTGGGCTCTAAAACCTGCCTATTTCTCTATTTTGAGAAGCTTCTAAGTCTGATTGATTCATTTTGGACATCAATTTGGATGCAGGAGTATCAGTATTCTGACCATGAAAGGATTAATTGGGCTGCCCTGGAAGGGACTTCATTTTAGTTTCCAAGTTTGATATATGGCCTCGTTCCACCCAAAACGTGCAGACCTGGAGTGTGCTTCACTCTCTCGTAGTGAGCTACTTGGCAGCCTCAGATTTACGAAGCAAAGGGTGAGATATTGAGGCAGTATGTGCAACATCCCACCCCTGCTACGATTTCCTCTGTCCCAAACGTCTTATAAATGCTTGAGTGAAATGTGAGGCATTCTTTCTCCCTAAATGGGAAATGCAGACTGGAGGTTTTCATTCATTTTGATCTCTTCTTTGCAGTGGAATGGCTGGAATCTAGCTGGTACTTCTATATGAATGAAGACTGAGCTCTTGAGATGAAACTTTTATGACAATAACACATTGATGTACATGCTCGTACAAACAGAAGATTTGAAACACTGCTACTAATAGTAAATGGATCATAAAATCTTCCTAGTAACAAATGTTTGTCTTGGATATTTAATTAACACAAGCTGGATCCAGTGTACGCTACATTGTTTAGCAAATTCTAATGGTTACTACTAAAAGAGTGCATTTCTTTATTTCTGTGTGTCACTTAAATATAGTTAGCGATTTTTTTTTCTTCTCAGATCAATCATTTAGTGAGTCTGGGGGTCAAATATATTCCCATTATGTGCCTTACGGCTTACTATGCTATTGCATATGTAGTATTATATGTAAACCTGCTTACAGGTTACACTGTGAGTTCTTATAAAAAAGTGCCTCAGACAGAGGCCAAGTTTTAGAAGGTACATTTCTATACTTCTTAAATATCTTCAACCTTTATGTAATAAGTGCTCAGAAACACAAGATTCTTCTAAAAACACTGTTATTCACTGCAGTAAATTCACAGTCGATGACAAATGTTTAACCTTAACTGTTGTAGAATTTCTAAACAATTTCAAAAAGGATTAAATAAATGAATCCTCTGAAATGTCATCATCCCTATAAGCAGAAATTTTGTCCCTGTCATCGATGAGTGTCAATATGTGTATAAAGCAACAATGGAGATTTTCAGATAATTTCTGAAAATTGTATATTCATTGGTTAAAACAATTATGTAAAAACCACACCCATGAGAAGGCTGGAAAAAATTCTTAAGCTACACCCACGCGCACACACACACACACACACACACACACACACACACACACACCATTTTGAAATAAGCAAGCACACTGAGGCTCTCTCTTGATAGTCACTTCTTTATATGCCTGTCATGTCTTTGCTTCTAAATGCATCGTTTGCCTAAGGATATGGAAATAGACTTTTTATAGACATAATCAAGATAAACCTAGCACAAATTGTTTCAAGTTGTATAGAAACCCTGGTCCCCAATTCTCCTACTGAAGAGCAGTTCTTTTCTTCTTTGAAGTCATCCTCAACAGATAGAGCCCCTCCCCAGGTCCTCACCTGATTCTCAGGTGAGCCTGTGGGTAGAGGTGAGGAAGGTTTGCTTTCTTAACATGGTCAGAATATTACTAGGTATAAAAGTTTCTTTTCCCCAGATGACCTTTTTTCCTATCCACCTTCCCCTGGTGGGAAGGAAGTCTGTGATAAACAGGAATATAAAAAGAGGGCTCTGACTTCAAATAGTCAAATTCATAGGGACAGAAAGTAGAACAGCGGTTGCCAGGACCTGGGGGAAGGGAGGTAATGGGGAGTTATTTATTGTTTCCTGGATATAGAGTTTCAGTTTGAGATGATGTAAAGGTTCTGGAGATATATGATGGTGGTGGTTGCACAACAAGGTGAATGTACTTAATGCCACTGAATTGTACACTTGTATGTGTGTGTGTGTGTGTGTGTGTGTGTGTGTGTGTGTGTGTGTATGCACACAATGGAATATTACTCAGCCATAAAAAAGAATAAAATTTTGCCATTTGCAGCAACATAGATGGACTGGAGGGTATTATGCTTGGAGAAATAAGTCAGACAGAGAAAGACAAGTATGTTATCACTTATATTTGGAATCTAGAAAAAATAAAAGCAAATGAATACGTATAACAAAGCAGAAACAGACTCACAGATACAGAGAACAAACTAGTGTTTACCAGTGGGGGAGGGGTGGGGAGAGGCAAGATGGGGGAGGGGATTGAGAAGTACAAATTACTATGTATAAAATAAATAAGCTGCAAAGATATATTGTACCTTTTAAAAGTCAGATTCTGGGCTTCCCTGGTGGCGCAGTGGTTGAGAGTTCGCCTGCTGATGCAGGGGACACGGGTTCGTGCCCCGGTCTGGGAAGATCCCACGTGCTGCGGAGCGGCTGGGCCCGTGAGCCATGGCCGCTGAGCCTGTGCGTCCGGAGCCTGTGCTCCGCAACGAGAGAGGCCACAACAGTGAGAGGCCCACGTACCGGAAAAAAAAAAAAAAAAAAAAAAAAAAAGTCAGATTCTTAGGTTCTAACCCAGACCTATTGCACCAAGTTTTCAGTGGAAACAAAAACCAGGAATCTGTATTTTACATGTTCCGCCAGGTGATTCTTACACACAGTAAACTTTGAGAACCACTGTATCAGGTAAATATAAGCCCAAGGCAGTAAGCTTCAACTCCCAGATGATGAAGTTAATTTTCTCTACTTTTAGATTATGATCTGAAGAATAAGGTTAAGGCAGTAGTTCTCCAGCAGGGGTGATATTTCCCCCGGTTATATTGGGAAGTGTTTGGACATATTTTGGGTGGTCACATTTAGGAATATGCTACTGGTATCTAGTGGGTATAGGCTAGGGCTGCTACAAAAAAAAGTGGTTAAAATGGTAAGTTTATGTTAAGTATATTTTAACCACAGTTTTTTTTTTTAAGTTAAACGAAAAAAGAAGGGCATGTTAGTCAAATAACATCTAGACATCGTACTAGGAGAAGCTGTCAATATTAGAAAGATTTGTCTTGTAGATGCTCCTCTCTGTTGACACAGAAAGGCTTACACTCTCTCCCACAGTACGTGGTCTCAATATGCCTCCTGCCACGGGGGGTAGGGGGTAGGGTGTTAGAACTTTGAAGACTTTGCACCCACTCTCTGGGATGGAGTTGGGAACCTCATAGGAGGACCATATAGAGAATATCAAGAGGATCGTGGCAGTGAAGGAAGAGCGAGGAAGATAAGAGAGTGGAGGGGAAACCGCACACCCATCAGAGGTAGCCTCTGTATGAATTGGAAGGAGATTCCCTGAGAAAAGTCCAGAAATACTCCTCCATACGTGCACCCCCATGTTCACTGCAGCGCTAGTCACAATAACCAAGATGTGAAACGACCCGGGTGTCTGTCAACAGGTGAGCAGATTTTTAAATGTGGTATATATTTTATTTTATTTTATTTTATTTTATTTTATTTTGCGGTACACGGGGCCTCTCACTGTTGTGGCCTCTCCCGTTGTGGAGCACAGGCTCTGGACGCACAGGCTCAGAGGCCATGGCTCACGGGCCCAGCCGCTCCGTGGCATGTGGGATCTTCCCAGACCGGGGCACGAACTTGCGTCCCCTGCATCGGCAGGCGGACTCTCAACCACTGCGCCACCAGGGAAGCCCTGTGATATATATTTTAAAATGTGGTATTTTAAAATGGAACACCATTCAGCCTGAAAAATAAGAAGGAAATCCTGCCATCTGGGACAACATGGATGGGCCTGGAGGACATTATGCTAAATGAAAAAAACCAGTCACAGAAGGACGAATACGTCATGATCTCACATATATGTGCAGTCTGAAATAGTCAAACTCATAGAAGCAGAGAGGAGGACAAAGATTATCAGGGGCTGGGGGCAAAGGGGAGGGGGAGGTAGTGGTCAAAGGGTATAAAATTTCAGTTATGTAAGATAAATAACTTTTGGAGTTGAGGGGGGCAGGAAGAAACTTTGGGAAGTGATGGGTATGTCTATGGCCTTAAGGGTGATGATTTCCCAGGTGTCTACTGATCCCCAAACTCATTGAATTAAATACACTAAATTTGTACATAAACATGTATAGGAATGCATACATTAAATGTGTACAGCTTTTTATGTCAATCATGCCTCAATAAAGTGGTTTCTTAAAAAGGGCTCCGCAGCCTTTTCTGGATTTCCAATCTACTTATGGTTTCTAATCCACTCTCCACTGCTCTCCAACAAGTCCCCTTAGGGATTTGGAAAAAGACCTGGACCCTACAGACAACTTCTTCAGCTGGCCCAAAGCCAATCTTCATGACAGAGCCTCTGCTTGGAAAGTGGGTCCAATCCTCACTGACCTCCACATCCAGCCACTCACCAAAGCTGGCCACACACCTGGCAGCAAGTGTAATGCCACCCTCATGGTTTGTGTCAGGACTCACTCCAGCATGGGCCAGTGTGATTAGGCCACCAAGAAGGTGAATGCTTCCCAAGGCCACGCGAATGGAAGGAGGTGTCCCTGCTCTTCTCCTATCTGTCCACACCTAGAGTACAGTTGTCCAGTCGTGAGCTACCGGAGCTTAAGGTAAATGGGCCCAAAGCGCATCATAAAGCCCCTGAGCTACGTAGCATGGAAGCGAGAAAATTCGAGGTCTCACAGTCAGTGCCTTCAAATCACTGACGAGTTGTCAGGTAAAAGAATAATGTGGGGCTTCCCTGGTGGCACAGTGGTTGAGAGTCTGCCTGCCGATGCAGGGGATGCGGGTTCGTGCCCCGGTCCGGGAAGATCCCACATGCCGCGGAGCGGCTGGGCCCATGAGCCATGGCCACTGAGCCTGTGCATCCGGAGCCTGTGCTCCGCAACAGGAGAGGCCACAACAGTGAGAGGTCCGCGTACCGCAAAAAAAAAAAAAAAATAACGTGACTTGATCCATAAAATGAAAGCTGCCCGGTGGAGTTTCAGCTTTTGACTCCGGGCAAGGACCAGCTTTCTCACAGTGAGACCTGCCCAAAGGCACAAGAGTGATGATTTTCCAGACTGAGAATGACAAATACTGTATGATTTCACTTGTATGTGGTATCTAAAGAAAAATAAATAAATAAACAAAGGTAACAAAACAGAAAGATTCAGAGAACAAACAGGTAGTTGCCAGAGGGGAAGCGGGTGGGTGGAGGAGAGAAATAGGTGAGGTATAAACTTTCAGTTACAAAATAAGTGAGTCACAAGTACGAAATGTAGAGTATGGGGAATAGAGTCATTAATTGTGTAAGTTCTTTGGACGGTGATAGATGACAATTAGATTTATCATTTTGAAACGTATAGAAATATTGAAACACGCTGTTGTACACCAGGAACTAACATAGTACCGTAGGTCAATTATACTCCAAAACCAAGCAAACAAACTCATAGAAAAAGAGATCATGATCCCAGATGAGGGGGGTGAGAGCGAGTGGAAATTGGGTGAAAGCAGTCAAAAGGTACCAACTTCCAGTTATAAAATAAATAAATACTAAGGATGTAATGTACAACATGATAAAGATAAGTAACACTGCTGTACACCATACACAAAAGTTGTTAAGAGCATAAATCCTAAGAATTCGCATAACCAGGAAAATATATTTTTTTCTAGTTCTTTAAGGTTGTATCTCTATGAAATGATGGATGTTCACTAAACTTATTATGGTCATCATTTCATGATGTATGAAAGTCAAATCATTATGCTATATACCTTAAATTTATACAGTGCTGTCGGTCAATCACATCTCAATAAAACTAAGATATAAAAAAAAGAGTGATGACTTCCCAAGCTCTTCAAGGAAACGGTGGTTCCAGCATTGGTGGAGGTGCTGTTTGAACTAGATTATATTTAAACTCCCTTCTTGTGCTAAGATTCGCTAAGCCACGAAGCACCTCATCTCACTCCTCTCCTTCCTAATCCAACTGCTATCTCCTCGGTCCAGGCCCTCACCATCTCATCTTGGGTCACTGACAATTTTGCGGGGAATCAATCCTGCCTACGACCAGCAACATCCTCTTCCTAAAATATCACACTCCTTCGGGTGTTTCTCTGTTCCAAGGCCCATTCCCAACCCCGTCCAATGTTCATGATTCTTTCTACCTTTCAAATTTTTGATAATCTTCCTCCACCCCAGTGAGGTCATAAACTTTGCTCCAGGTAGACCTTTCTTTTCTCTATTTTATCAGGCTTCCACTTGGATCTTTACTAAAAAGAAAAAAAAAAAAATCAACACATTTCCTAGGCAGAGGGAATGGTTCAGGCAAAGGCATAAATATGTAGAAACACAAGACATATTCAGGAAACATAAGCAAAAGCGTTTGCTCTAAAATCCCACGGTCTAAAACTCCACGACACTCCATTTAGTCATCACCTCAAACATCCTCGTTCCTCTCTTTTTAATAACGGTGTTCTAGCCACTGAGACTTAAGTCCCCAAGTCTCCCCGTCCATCCTCACTCTCCAGAGATGCCCTCTGCCACCTCACGGTGTCAATTCTGTTAGGTTGAACCACATGAAATTGTGATTAATGTAGAGCAAAATGGTCCAATATCAGCAATTTCACATGATTCAACCTAATACTTTTTCAAGGCCCTCACAACTCTCTCCTCTTCTCTCATCATCCCAGATGCTCCGCGACCTCGTGCCTCACCGTCTACCTCCCGGATCATGGCCATGGCCTCCCCACTCCAGCCTGTCGTGGCCTTTTCCCAGCCCATCTGGCTCACTACGAAAACAGTGTCCCCTGATGCCTGCAAGACACACCCCAAAACCCCCAGTCGAGCTTTCCAGGCTCTCTACCACCTAATCTGACCTGCTTTTGCAATCTTACCCTCTACTCTTCTGTTCACCTGGAACCGTCAGTGGAAGGGGCCTTCCACCCACCATGTCCAGTGATTCCCAAATCTGGCTACACAGCAGAATCTCAGGGGCAGCTTTTACTTAGTCAGCCTGTTAATCAATCCATCAGTCTAGCCTTACATTCATTTACACATGGCTTTACCATGCCTAGCACTTTAAAAAATTGCTCTAATGAATAGACTTTAATTCTAGAGAATTTCTAGGTTCACACCAACATTGAGGAAAGTACAGAGTTCCCACCTCTCCCCCGATGCCCCCACCCACCCTGCCGCACACACAGCCTCGTCCACCATCAATGTGGTACATTTGTTTCAATCAATGGACCAACACGGATGCATCATTATCAACTATAGAAAATATTTTGAATAGGTCACGTACAAAATTTCTTTAAAGATCCAAACACCACAAAAGGATATACAATGACAAGTAGGTCTCTCTCCAGCCCCTGACCCCTGACCCCCAGTCTCCCTCCCCAGAGGTCCATTCCATGTATATACAATGATACTTGTAGGTAAGTCTCGATATACAATCTGAATACAAGTGTAGCATGCTGTAGGTACTCTAATGTACCTTAACGTTTTCCTCTTAAGAATGCATATTGTTCAATAGCAACACAAATCAATCTGCTTAACTCTTTTGAACAGCACTCTGCAGAGTTGTCTAAAGTCTAGGATTTATATCTTTAACTAACCATCCCCTATTGAAGCAATAGAGGGAGGTTTTTAAACTGCAATTTCCAGGCCTCATCCCAAATGTACTGAATAAGAATTCCAAAAGGTGGACCCAGGAAGTTCTATTTCATATACATTTTCCAGGTTACTCTCATGTAGGCATCTCAAGGGACTAATATGCCAAGAAAATTGGAGATGGAAGATGCATAGTGAATTCCCCGAAGTCTCAGAGCAAAGGCAGAGTTAACAGAACAACAGCGGTGCTCCCTGAATAGGAAGAGTGGATGAATGAACAGATCTGGGAGGTACACCATAAAAGTGTGGCTGTGATAAGTAACCCCAAATATCATAGTCCTTTTTATCAAGAGAGTTTAAGTGATCATTTTCTTGCTGTACAGTTCACTGATGGTGAAGTGTCTTCTGAGTCATCGGAGGAATATTAAAGTGAGGTCATCATGGTTTTTAATGAGAAGCGTGTTTTACTGGCCTCTAAGTCCATGGGTGGTAGGTTTGGATATTTTCAGTAAGCAGTCTATTAAATTTGCTCATAACTCATTGGAGTCACTTTGGGCTGTTCTGTAAAAGCAGGAGTCTTCTGTATGTCTGCACAGGGCATGGTTAAAAGGAACTAGGTTTCCAGAAATCTCTAGTCTCCACTTCACCAAAGACTGCCTGTTGGGCAAAGCATTTAAGCTCAGTTTTTTGGGCTGTAAAATGAGGATAAAAATGATAGCCATATTATTCACTGCTTCACGGGGTGTCTGTGAGATGATTCATGTGAAAGCATTTTGAAAAGTGTAATGTCTCCTATACAAAATAAAATAATAGCATTGTATTAAAGATATGATGTCCATCAAAATGTTCAGATGTAGAAGATCTGGCCCAGACAAAATCGACAAACACCCCTCATGCTTCCGATTCTAAATTTTTTAAATTATTTTTGACCTATGAAAGTAATATAATCACATAGTAAAAAAACCCCAAAGGTCATGAGGATATTAAGTGAAAAAATAATAATGGCAAACATAAGGACTGATAGAGATAGAGAGCGCATACCATACGCCATGCATTATCCTAAATGCTCCTCAGAGCAACCCTTTGAGGTATGTTACTGTTATTATCCCCATTTCATAGATGATAAAAGTGAGGCACAGAGAAGTTTAGTAACTTTCCCAAGATACACAGCTAAGAAATGGCAGAGCCAGTTTTCTGTTATCAACCCCAAATACCAGCCTTATTCTCCAAGGATGACCACTGTTTTAACAGTTAATTGCATAACTGTATTCATTTTCTATTTGTGCATAACAAACTGCCCTAAAGCTTAGAGGCGTAAAGCAACAAACATTTATTAGTTCACTGTTTCTGTGGGTCTGGAATCAGGGTTTGGCTTAGCTGGGTATTTCTGACTCAATGTCTCTTAGGAGGCAGTCAAGATGTTGGCCAGGGCTGCAGTCTCATCTGAAGATTCAACTTGGAGAGGGTCTGTATTGGAGAGGGTCTGTATTAGAGAGGGTCTGTATCTCTCCCCAAGTTGCCTTGCCCCCCATAAAGCTTCAAGGACAATTACTACCAGCATCACCCTGGCCAGCAGGCTCAAAACCTCCTTGAGATGGAGCAAATTTGTTCATATTTCTTGGAAAGATAAGGCTTAAGAGATAAAAGCTCTGGATCGCTTAGTGCCTGATAGTCACTGACAATAATAGAGCTTTTCCCAAGAGCCAATGTTGGTAGGACTACATTTTGAGTGTGTTTTACTACAAATACGCACAGCAAAATCTCAATGGTTTCTCCCTTACGGTTGTAGAAAGGATCACAGGAGACAATCGAAAAGAAAGCGCTTTGAACATTCCATGCAAACATTATTATTGATTGAGTGCAATCTACCACTCTTTGGTGAAGAAAAATGATTTCCTTAATTTTGACCTCCCGTGCTCACACATCAGCCTTGGCTTCCCCTGCAATATTCCTGATACCACTAGAGCTACCCCGGGTAGTGGGCAATCCCAGAGCACCACCGAGGGTCAACCTCTTTGCATTTAAATGTCAGAACAATATCACCAATTTCAAGGCAGTGAAAAGACAGCAGGGAAGACCCATTTTCTTTGTCTACATCAGGGTTTCTCACCCTGGGCTGGATGATTCTTTGTTGTGCTTTGCAGGATGTTTAAGCAGCGTCCCTGGCTGTTACCCACTAGATGCCAGCAGCACTACCCCACGTTGTCATAGTCCAAAATGTCTCCAGAGATTGTCAAATCAGGGGTGAGGGGGTTTGCAAAATCACCCCCAGTTGAGAACCAGTAGTCCACATAAAGAAAGGAAACATGGACCAATAATTCGGGGCAGAGATGTCTGTTAGTTGGTATTTTGTTGCTGCAGAAAGACGGATTTCAGATGGGTAGCAGAAAGTAGAAAGGGAAACTGCTAGTAGTTGCAAGGCATAAAAGTGGTACCTCTCATCTCTCCAGCTGGAGAACCTCCACAGCAAGCGACCACCTCCACAGTTGTCATTTGTGGGACCTGGGGGATGGGACAAAAAGCCTGCCTTGGATCAAAAGTTAATGCCATCTAATGCCACTAGCATGTGTCCACATCCTCCGCTGGTGACAAGGGCCTGCCCTGCAGAGGAAACCAATAGTGAAAAGCTCTCTCTCCTCTCAAGAATCCTGGTTTTATTAATATATTCCAAAACGTCATGTCAACAAAGGGGACCTCTCACCGCAAAGAAACACAAGCCATCCAAGGGCGTGTCAGTAGCCTCGAAACCTGATTTTTTTTTTCCTCATGTTCTAAAGCAGCATATGGACCGCAAAAAAATCTCAGTGAGTAAGAGCCCATGTGAAATTCAACCAATCAAGGCTTCGATTTTTCCTCGCCTTCTCTGGAATCATTCTGCTAAAGCAGCAAAGCAAAGCTGCATCACTAAAGAAATCAGTGCAAAAAGACTCTTGGTTCTGTTCTAGGCACTTCGGAACAGCTGAAGGAAAGCGGGCATTGGACCGTAATATTGCTCCTTGCCAGGCCTCAGCTAACCTCCAGTCCTTGAGGGAGCAAAGAAGGGGGTAAACACTGCCTGGGAACTTTCCAGAGTTGAAGATGATGCCAGAAATTTCCCAAGCAGGGCCACTCCTTTCTCTCCTCCCACCCCAAAGGCCTGTCTCCTGCCTTTGCAGAGAATCATTCAAACCAAACAAATCAGGAGCTATGACGTAGGCAGTGACTAAATTTCCGGACAAATAAAAATGAATACAAAGGGGAAAAGAGGAACAGCCAATATATGTTACAGCCTACTCTTTGGACTCACCTGCTAAATGTTACCCATCAGCAGAGGTTAAAATAAAAGGCTGCCCACGTTCCAGGCAGACACCGTTCTCCAGGGGCAGCTCAGCTCAGCCTGGAAGTCCTTGGCAATCCAGCGGTATGGTCTGGTCATTCCTAAATACTCTCTAGAAGGCAGAGCTCCTGTCAAGTGAAAGCATGCAGGCTCCATCCCTTGACAAAGCCCCACAGCCAGGGAGCAGGTGTAGCCTGCCAAAAACAAACAAAAACTTCTCGCAAACAACAACAGACAGTTAACACCTGCAGCCTGTCAACACCAGTTAGCCTGCCTGACGAGCAGAAGCCTATTAGGACCAGTGCTCAAATCTAGCCCGGTCCTCGACCAGCAGAAACTGGCATCTCTGGGCTTCCCCCAAGGAAGTGACCTTCAGTGGAAACTCAGCACAGCAAGCGCAAGCCCTCAGCCTCCTTAAACTCTTGAGGGCCCTGCTGGGTGGGATGATGACCTTCCTAGGCCCTAGGCGCTTCTGCTCCCTCCTCCATAATAATATTATTCAAATTTATTTTTGATATAACTTTCAATACTTTGATACCTTGTTTTCTTAATGTGTTAGGTAAAATTGAATAGGTTTTGGTGGGCCTGAAAATTAAGACATTGTCTTTGAATATTTTCACTTCCTTTGCTTTATTTTCTTCTAATTTTAAGAGAAATTAAACCTCTTCCTGGGACCCGAAAAGAATCACAGATCCTAGGCACTGTGCCCACACATGTCTAATGAGGAAGCTCTGATTCGGTAGATAACATGCAATTAAAAAAAAAAAAAATACTGTTACCCACGGCCTAACCATCCAACCAAACACAACCTTGGCCTCTTTTGAAAGTCCACTCTATTGATAAAGTACTGACATAATACGCCTGGAAGTTGTATCTTTCAATTTGTCACTTAAGAGTGATTCCGTATAAAGGTAGACTCCGAGAAGCTTAAAAAAAAAACAAAAAAAAATCAAGTTACCACACAAGATAGATTTTCTTCAATATTTTATTTATATAGAAATACTTAAAAAATGAAGTAGCACCATTACTTAAGTTTTACCTTTATTATGTAGAACTTTAAATGTCAGAAAAATAAAACTCTTGATACAATTTCAAATCTTGTCTCAGCAAATATAATATTAGTATTTGACCATGAGGTTAAAGGCCCTTTATCATAAAATAAAATATACTTTGTTTTTTTAAACTTTGCTCAGTAAAGTACATTTAAGCTCAAGTAACATCACCTACATATACATAAACAAGTGGTAAACAAATGTATTAAAATAGAAATACTAAAACTATAGTGGTGCAACAGAATTTTTGTAACTTGCACTGAATTCTATTTATACAAATGTTAGAAAGCATCAACAGTTCCTTTTGACATGTTTATACATTTCCGTTTTTTGTAATAATATAGAATAAAATATGCTTTATATCACTGAATAGAAAATATGCTGGGTGAAGCAGATCTAGAAGATTTGTCTGAACCTATAAAATCTCCATCCCAACAGAATACTGTTCAAAACATTACACATTTTATGGTTTGTAATTCCGTCACAATTGTGTGATTATTAAAATAATACAGTGTTCTTTGCCATAAGGCCATACTAAAATAAAAAGATTTAACCCAGCTACAAAAAAGTTCACTGAACTTAAATTAAAATACTTGTAAACATCTTTGCAATATGAAATATAATTTTTCAAGTCAAAAAAGAATAAAATACTTCAATCTGTATAATGCAATTTCTCTTTAAAACTTTTAAACGTTTTTTAATATATAAGAGATATGTTACAGTTTCTTTAACTTTAATAAAGCTGCAGTATCCTGGTTTCACAGGAACTCCTGGCCCTTCCACGAACATTCAGAAAGGATCCACTGTGTTCTATAATAAGCATCGTAGGAACCCAGCCACAAAGGGGAACACACTAAAACAGTCCACACATCCCATAGCACTATTATTATCATCTTCATCATAATAATTATTGTTCATTTTTTCCTACTTTAAGAAAATGGAAAACTTGTGGGGTTTTCTTCTTTTGGAAGCTTCCTATTAAGTACAGTGTAAAAACTATCATTACTAGAATGTCGCCGTTCCTATTATTTATAGAGCATGCATTTAAGGTGGTTCGGAGGTTTTCCAGGCTACAGTACTCTTGATGCAGATATCCTGGCAAGTTCCTTTGTTTAAAAATCGAAATTTAAAAAATGAGCGGATACTACAGCTTTCCAAGCTCCTCTTCGGATCTCAGAGTGTGAGCAGGGAGGCGGGGAGGAGAAGGTGGGGCACCAAGTAGGCAGAGAGGCGCTGGGGAGTGAGGATGGAGGGAAGCGGGTTCTCCATCCCCCGCGTGGTGCGCGCCGCCTTCAAGAAAAGATGCGGATGGCCTGAGTGACCGCGGTGTGGCAGACCGGGCATTCAGGCTCACTCTTCTCACAGATGCGGTTGGCGCACTCCATGCAAAAGAGGTTGTGGCCGCAGGGCACCAGTGCGGCGATTACTTCGCTCTCAAAGCACACGGAGCAGTCGCGGCTGCCCTTACGCCGCAACCCAGAGGAGGAGGATGAAGAGCTGGAGGAGGAGCTGGACGAGGACGAGGAGCCGGACGTGTCCGACGGCTGCAGGCCCGGCAGCTGCGCCCCAAGGCCGTTGGCATAGGCGGCGTAGGCCAGGCCCCCTCCGCCCGGGTCGCTGCGCACCCGGCGAGCCAGGTGGTGCTCGCCCGCCCCCGGAGCCATGTGCAAGGGCGGGGACAAACGGGGGCAGCTGGTGCCCGGGTGCAGCCGGCGGTGCACCAGCAGCCCCAGGTTGGCGTTGGAGGGCGCGCTGGCGCCGCCCCCGGGAAAGACCACAGAGGAAGACGAAGCAGACGAAGATGCAGAGGAAGAGCAGGAAGAGGACACGGGAGCTGCAGGTCCGCCTCCCGGGGACCTCTCAAACTGGGCCCAGAGAAGTGGAGCCCCAGGCGGTGGGGCGGGAGCCGGGTCGAAGGTGGGCTGTAGCTCAGGACAGCCGTCAGGGGAAGGCACAGAAGCCTCCCCCGCCGTGTAGGTGTATCCATTGCCATTGTTGTTGTTTCCATTGTGAGCAAAGCTGAGCGCGGGGCTGGGGGGACTATAGTCCGCCAGGCGCGGGGTGGCAGCTGCACTGCCGCTGGTCCCCCCGCCGAAGTAAGAGTCTGTGGAGGCGCTGCCAAGCGAGCTGGAGCTGTCGTTGCGATAACTAGAGAAGGGCTTGCGGCCCGGAGTGGGCGTAATGCTGGGGGTGGGCTTGCTCCAGAGGCTGCCTGGGCCGGACCCGCCGGACCCATGATGCAGATCAAAGCCCACATCCGTGCCATTGGCGTGGAAGTCGTTCTCATCTGTGAGCTCAATGATGCCGCCAGTGCGCAGGGCGATGTGCGCCTCGATCTCCTCGCGAGCTCGGTCCACGTTCTCAGGCATGCCGGTCACCTCGAACACCGGCTCCTTGTCGCGGCTGGGCGTCACGATGTACGTGTGCGTCTGCTGCTGGATGCGCTTGATCGTGGCGCCCTTGGGCCCCACCACGAGCCCCACCACGCGGTAGGGCACCCGCACCTGGATGGTGGTCTGCCCCGGCAGGTTAGGCGGCCCGGGCACTGCGCCGTTGAGCGCCGTGTTCTTATTCCGCGAGGCGCGGATCATGGAGAAGTGCTCGGCGGCAGAGATGATCTCCCTCCGAGCCATGGCCACATCCTCCTTCCTGCCCGTCACAACAAAGACAGGCTCCTCCCCACGAACTGGGGTCTTGATATAAGTGTTGGTCTTCGCCCGCAGTGCTTTGATTTTACAACCTGGGAGCCAGAGTGCAGGGGACGGAGTGGGAGAGAGAGACAGACACGCCCATTACCCCGGGGTAACCGCGGGGACCTGGGACTGCCCGCGTACGGGGCAGCGGGAAGGCAGAACGCGCGATGGGCGGAAAGGGGGCGGCTCCCTCACAGACCCCGGGCCGCTCCACGGGCTGGAAAGCGGGTTCCACCCGCGAGGCGCTCGAGGAACAGTCCGTTGGCTGCCCAGCCCTCCCCCAGTGACTGCAGTCGTCCCGAGTCAAACCCGAGAATCCCAGAAAAAGTCAGCTGGGGAGATGCCGCTGGTATCCAGCGGGACGCGCCGCCGTCCGCCCTGAAGACGAGGCAAAGGGTTCGGGGAAGGCGACCGAAGGCCGAGATCCTCCAGCGCGGGGGGGACTGGTGGGAATGGGGGGCAGTCCCGGGACCCATTGTTCCTCCTCTGGGCTCCATTCCGCTTTGCAGAAATCCAGAATCCTCCTCCCATCCGATGCTCACTCCTCCTCCTCCCCCCTCCCAAAGGACCGATCAAAGGCCCCCTCCCCCAAGCATCTTATATTTAAATTCTATTTCCCGGGGTGGGCTGGGTGGGGGGCGCTAGGGGAGAAGGCAGTGATTTTCGCAGGAGAAAGTGCATCCCGCCGTGGCCGCGGCGCGGCTCTGGGAGACAGCCTGCCTGCACTTTCTTTGTCTGGGGCGCCGGCCCTTCGCGCGGCTCTTCCTCCCTCCCCAAGGCTCCCCGGCGCCGCGGATCTCGGTTCCTCTCCCGCCTTCCCCGCGGGGCGGTGGCCCGAAACCCTCTCACCTCCAGCTGCCCATCCCTGCCGGACCCACCTTGCCGCCCCACGATCTCGGCGACATGCTCGGAACTGGGCACCGGCACGCACTCGGTCATGTTCACGCTCTTCTTCCTCGGCTCGCTGTCGTACAGAGACGCGCCCTCGTCACTGTCCAGCCCCAGCAGGGAGAGCTGGTCGAGCGCGAGCTGCAGGGCTCTTTGGTCATCCAGGGTCTCTCCCCCGCCGCTGCCGCCGCCGCCGCCTCCCCCGCCGCCGCCTCCTCCGCCGCCGCCGCCGCTGCCGTTGCGCTCCAGGTCTGCAAACAGCGAGCTGGGCATCGCTCGGCCGTGCGCACCGCGCCCCCGCCGGCCCTCTGCTCGGCGGCGAGAAACTGCGGCCACAAAGGCAGCCGGGAAGCGAGTGGTCAGGGGCGGAGAGGCCGGCCGGCTGCAGAGGGCTCCGTTGCTCCTTTCTCGGCGCCGGGAAGAGTGGGTCGCTCCTTACGGTCCACGCCGGGCAGTGGCTGCGGGAGCCCCCGCCTGGGTCCCCACCCCAGATCTGCTGGCGGGTGGGGTGGGGGCAGAGCTCGAGCGGCGGCCGCGCGTGCCCCCCAAGTGCCCGGCTGGCTGGCCACAATGCCGAGCGAGAAGCGAGCAGGCGAGCGACAGCAGCGTTTCTTTAAGGAGCCCCTCCCCGGCTCCTCCACTCCCTCCCGCCCGCCCGCCCGCCAGCCCTCACTCAGCGCTTTTTCCTCCTCTCCTCCCCGCCTCTTGACTGAGCCTCTGCAGCCAGACGGCTCCAGAGGGGGACGAGGGAGGCGCAACGTCACCGGCGCGAGCTGACTCTACAATGCTACTGACACTATCGCTGGGGGAGGCGATTGGCGCGCGCTGGGCCGGGGGCGGGCGGAGGCCGCAGGCTGAGCGAGCGGAGAGCGAGCGCCCCCCCCACCGCCGCGCTCGCCGCAGCCCGCCCCGTCCTCCTCCCGGCCGCGCCCCTCCCCCGCCGCCGCTAACGCCTCTCTTTGTTGTCTAATGCGGGACCGGCAGGCTCGGGACACTTGCCTGCACCTATCAGCCGAGAACGGTCACTGTCCCCAGGTCTCCTCCCTCGCCAGACTGAGAAAAGGAAACGCGCCCAACTCTGATGCCAGGGGCTCGGCTCTAAGAGACTGGTCCTTAGAAAGTCCCGTTAGTGTCCCCCAAATAAACCACCCCTAGAACCAAAGATGCCACTGGGAGAAGCGTCTATTGTCTGCCCAAAAGGCGGTCCGAGCCCTCGTACACGAAAGGCATGTCTCGAGGTCCTGGGGCGCACTGGCAAAGTGGCCCCCGGCGCGGGCTGCCCACCTGCACGGGAGCGCAGGAGACACAAAGGCAAACGCCCGGCCGCATCGCCGCTCGTGCGCGCGCGGGCCCGCAATTCTGTCCCCTTGGGCAACACTTCGCCCAACTGGCCCTGAAACTGCGGATCAGAAAGCCAGAAACGGGTTGCAGCGCGGACCTGGCCGGCCCCGCCTCCGGCGACCTCCGGAACGCACCGCGCTGGGGTCCTGCACATGCCACGCGCGCCAGCTGAGACCCCGCGGGCGCTGATAC
Organism: Pseudorca crassidens; assembly: GCF_039906515.1. NCBI lineage: Eukaryota > Metazoa > Chordata > Mammalia > Artiodactyla > Delphinidae > Pseudorca > Pseudorca crassidens. Next base: position 148,077,275 of record NC_090296.1, on the reverse strand, counting down.
GCGCACGAGCGCCGCGCCGGCACCGCTAGGACGCCGGCCATACCTCCAGCGGGCGGTGAGGGCGTGCGCGCCTGCTGCTCTCAGGGCCCTCCCCGCCCCACGGTCGGGCCTGCGCAGTGCGCGCGAGGAACGGGCGGTCCCTTTAAGGCGGGTGCGGCGGAGTGCGCCGGCCCCTCCCGCAGCCCCGCCCAAACGGGAGGTGTGCGCTTGCTTCCCGGCCGCTCTTTGTGCATTTCTTGGGGTGGGGGTGGCGTCGGAGGGAGGGTGCGACGGGACCGGCCGGCAGGGACGGCGAGCTGCGCCCCCTCCCGGATCTCCCGGGGGCCACCTCCGAGCGCTAGAGAGAAGAAAGGAGGCTTTGAGGGGCGGGCCGGAACGGGGCACGCTGCCCGCCGGGCCAGCCACTCGATCCCTCTCCGCCCGATCCCCCCCTCCGCCACGCACCCGGGCGGATGCCCCCGGGTCCCGGCGCGCGCTCCCCTCCTTTGTTCCGGGCGCCGCCTGGCTCGCCGGGTCCCCTGCGCCTGGCCGGGGCCGTTCCGCAGAGCGGCCGGGGCCGCGGTTCGCGGAGTCGACCAACGTTGGCGCAGCGGGACTCCTGCTGAGGACAATGAGGCCATGTGGCCGCAACCGCAGACAGGCTTGCTCGGGAATCCTCGTGGTGCCGCGGGGCGATCTCGGCACTCGAAGACAGTGGCTCCCCCAACTGCTCCCTGCGTGACCCAGGGAAGAGTGAGGGAGCGCCCAGGGCCTTGGTTTCTCATCCATAAAATAGGAGAAACCATACCAGCCCTCCCCACCTTGTGGGTTCTGGGAATAAAATGTGACAATAGGTGGGAGCGCGCTTTGCAGGCAGTCAGGCAAACGCCTTTTGAGAAAACGAACGTGGTTTTCCTTCCTTGCTCACCTGGAGCTGTCTTGGCAAAGAGGTGCTGATTATTTCCTTAGGGAAATGAGACTTAGAAGCCACTTACAGTGGTTACTTCCTCAGGATGTTTACATCAGCTTCCTGGTGTGTGTTTTTCTTCAAAGGGAAAGCTTGGTGAGGGGGCAGGGATTGGGGTGGTGGGCGTGCTGCGTCTTCTGAGACAGCCACCACCTAGACCTCCAGTAGAGAATTCTTGTATTTTTTTTAACCTGGTTTATGGACTCAAGTCCTACCAATTTGAGAATGAGGAGGGAGTGCCCTTGAGGATTCCTGCCGAGATGGAGGGCTGGGAATAAAGGGTCCTGGCTGGGGAGGGCCATAGAGGAGGCCCAGCCTGGAGTCCCTCACTAAGGGCCTGTAAACACCGAGGCAGACAGGAAAAGCCCTCCTGAGTCCTTGGCATTTGTATCTTGCCGACACAACAGGCTAGCTTTGGCCTCTCAACTCTGTTTCTAGGGACTTCATAGACTCTGGATTGCGCCAACTGAGGTTTCTTTTTTCAAATCACAAACATGATGAAGGTAAAGTTGTTCTTCAGCTTCCACAGCTGATGAGGCCTGTACCCAGGTAAATGGGGGCCCTCCCCAAGGTTGCCTGTGCTCCCCAAGGTTGCCAGGCTTGCCATACATCCTCCCCCTCCTACCTGCAGTGTTAAGCTTTCAGTTGGTCAATTCAGAAATTGATTTGGAGAACTGGATACTTCCGAGTCCCTGGGTCATTCCCAGGAAGGTGAATACACTTTGTGGAAGTGACATGTTTCATATCTCTCTTCTCTACTAGATCAGGAAGACAGGAGCTCTACCTGCCTGTAAGTGCAAATGTTCAATGAAATCACCCATCTCACCCCCACCCCATGAAGGATAAGCTAAAACTCTGACCACAGGAATTCATGGAAAGCTGCCAATCTCGAGGTGCCCACGACCTTCCATGTAGCCCAGGTCACCCTCCAAGGACCAGAATGCTTCAGTTAAACCTATACAAAGGTCAGCATGGTTTTCTGAAGACACTCACAAAATCAAAGCCCCTCCTGAGGGTAGGAGGGGGATGATTGTGGTGGCAGGAGCTGAGATGGCTGACGGATCCGGTTCCCTGTCCAGCTCTCCCCAGTGTTTCTTGCCTGCAAAAAGAAGGTCGCGTCCCGCTTTCCATCTGCTTCCGGGGTGGAGGGTGGTTTAGCAAATGGATAATGAATGTAAAAGGGTGACTCATTGTACGTTGCAAAGTCCTAAGCAAGTGTACTGGGAAGTGGGTGCTGTCCCCACTGCCACTTCTTATCTACTTGTATCCAGTACTGACTGGTCAGGGTTATTTTCTGACACTTGAACGCTATTATAAAAGTAATCATCTGGAAATTTTAATTCACAGTTAATGGCTTGAATAAGCCAAGACATCATAAAACTTGCAAAGTCCAGTTCTGTTTTTAAATAGATAATACACCCAACCCCAAAGTATCTGGTTAGACTTTCCCAGGCGCCTTTAGGACCCCAGAGCTTAACTACTTTTCCTGATACAGGACATGTTCCCTAAGGACGTCCCCAATGCAGCCATATTATTTCTTTTTATTAGCACAAGAGAGAAGCTTGCAGAATGTGATCTGGTAAGATAATAGAGAAGTTCAGTTGTCATAAAATAAGAAAAGGTAAAAACAAACCAAGATTAGCAAAAGACCACCTTGTTCTTGTTTCCAGAGGCTCCAAACTATTTTGCACACAGCTTGCTTCCTCTTGCAAACTAAGTAGCTGGCAAAAGAAACTAAAATCCTCGTGGGAAAACAAGCACAGTTTCAATCAACTCATTCAACATTATCGAGCACCTACATACTTTTTTAAAGGCACAGAGGAAAGTGCTGAAGCTACAGAAATGAAAAAGGCAGAGGAAGGCTTTCCCTTGAACACGGTCTTGTCCAAATCCAGTTCCCAGCAGGGGTGAGCGCCCAGAGGGTAGTGAATCTGCCTAGGGTCCCAGGAAGCCTTCCCAGAGATGTGGACATTTGAGTTGTACTTTCAAAGGATGACATTAATTGAGACTAATGCCTAGCATAGCATATGATATCTCATAGGGACTCAGTTAATCTTTATTATATGAATGAGTGAGCCAGATTGAGAAGGCTCGAGGTATAACTTTCTTAAGTATGTGGATGAATAACAGTCTCTGGGAAACAGCTCAGATTACTTCAGCCACAACCACATGATTCTGAATAATAATAACCACAGGTAATACTTATTAAGCACTTATTATGTGCCTGGCAGTTTTACCAAATGTTTTATAATGCAGTCTCTTATTTAATCCTCTTAACTACCGGGGTCAATACTTTTATTATCTCCATTTTACAGATGAAAATACGTTAAGTCACTTGCCCAAGGAGAGGCACATTTATTCTTTTCCTTAAGGAGTACCCCTAAAATGATGTAATCTTCAAATATTAGATCCACTATTGAACCTAAGGTCTTGAAGCTAGTAAGTGGTACTTGAGCCTGTGATCTTTTTTTTTTTTTTTTTTTTTTGCGGTACGTGGACCTCTCACTGTTGTGGCCTCTCCCGTTGCAGAGCACAGGCTCCGGACACGCAGGCTCAGCGGCCATGGCTCACGGGCCCAGCTGCTCTGTGGCATGTGGGATCCTTCCAGACCAGGGCACGAACCCACGTCCCCTGCATTGGCAGGCGGACTCTCAACCACTGCTCAACCACTGTGCCACCAGGGAAGCCCCAGAGCCTGTGATCTTAATCAACCATAAGTTCCTTCCCATCTCTGAGCCATGATTCCTCAGAGAGGAAATATTTCCAGCCCTGCTTCTGTAACGATCACATGTGTGAGGGGACTTGAAAGCATTTTGTTTTTCTGATGTTCTGTGGTTTTTATATCATTAACATGTATGTGACATATAATACATGGAACACACATATTTTAAGAATATTTTAATAATATGGGAAATGTTCTCCTTATGTTGAGCGAACACAGAAAAGGATAGGAGTGTGTGTGTGTGTGTCTGTGTGTCTGTGTGTCTGTGTTACTAAACACTCAATAAGCATTAGAAAAAGCAAATGATGTATGGAAACACAAAAGACCCCGAATAGCCAAAGCAATCTTGAGAAAGAAAAATGGAGCTGGAGGAATCAGGCTCCCTGACTTCAGACTATACTACAAAGCTACAGTAATCAAGACAGTATGGTACTGGCACAAAAACAGAAATATAGATCAATGGAACAGGATAGAAAGCCCAGAGATAAACCCACACACCTACGGTCACCTAACCTATGACAAAGGAGGCAAGAATATACAATGGAGAAAAGACAGTCTTTTCAATAAGTGGTGCTGGGAAAACTGGACAGGTACATGTAAAAGAATGAAATTAGAACACTCCCTAACACCATACACAAAAATAAACTCAAAATGGATTAAAGACCTAAATGTAAGGCCAGACACTATCAAACTCTTAGAGGAAAACATAGGCAGAACACTCTATGACATAAATCACAGCAAGATCCTTTTTGACCCACCTCCTAGAGAAATGGAAATTAAAACAAAAATAAATAAATTGGACCTAATGAAACTTCAAAGCTTTTGCACAGCAAAGGAAACCATAAACAAGACCAAAAGACAACCCTCAGAATGGGAGAAAATATTTGCAAATGAAGCAACTGACAAAGGATTAATCTCCAAAATTTATAAGCAGCTCATGCAGCTCAATATCAAAAAAACAAACAACCCAATCCAAAAATGGGCAGAAGACTTAAATAGACATTTCTCCAAAGAAGATATACAGATTGCCAACAAACACATGAAAGAATGCTCAACATCATTAATCATTAGAGAAATGCAAATCAAAACTACAGTGAGATATCATCTCACACCAGTCAGAATGGCCATCATCAAAAATTCTACAGACAATAAATGCTGGAGAGGGTGTGGAGAAAAGGGAACCCTCTTACACTGTTGGTGGGAATGTAAATTGTTACAGCCACTATGGAGAACAGTACGGAGGTTCCTTAAAAAACTAAAAATAGAACTACCAACTACGACCCAGCAATCCCACTACTGGGCAGATACCCTGAGAAAACCATAATTCAAAAAGAGTCATGTACCAAAATGTTCATTGCAGCTCTATTTACAATAGCCAGGACATGGAAGCAACCCAAGTTTCCATCAACAGATGAATGGATAAAGAAGATGTGGCACATATATACAATGGAATATTACTCAGCCATAAAAAGAAACGAAATTGAGTTATTTGTAGTGAGGTGGATGGCCCTAGAGTCTGTCATACAGAGTGAAGTAAGTCAGAAAGAGAAAAACAAACATCGTATGCTAACACATATATATGGAATCTAAAAAACAAACAAAAAAATGGTAATGAAGAACCTAGGGGCAAGACCGGAATAAAGATGCAGACCTACTAGAGAAGGGACTTGAGAATACGGGGAGGGGGAAGGGTAAGCTGGGCCAAAGTGAGAAAGTGACATGGACATATATACACTACCAAATGTAAAATAGATAGCTAGTGGGAAGCAGCCGCATAGCACAGGAAGATCAACTCCGTGCTTTGTGACCACCTAGAGGGGTGGGATAGGGAGGGTGGGAGCGAGGGAGACACAAGAGGGAAGAGATATGGGGATATATGTATATGTATAACTGATTCACTTTGTTATAAAGCAGAAACTAACACACCATTGTAAAGCAATTATACTCCAATAAAGATGTTAAAAAAAAATGAAAGAAATAGCAAATGAATAGGCTAGAAAGAAATACATCAAAGTTTGATAGTGGGGGCTTCCCTGGTGGCGCAGTGGTTGAGAGTCCGCCTGAAGATGCATGGGACACGGGTTCGTGCCCCGGTGCGGGAGGATCCCACATGCTGTGGAGCGGCTGTGCCCGTGAGCCATGGCCACTGAGCCTGCGCATCCAGAGCCTGTGCTCCACAACGGGAGAGGCCACAACAGTGAGAGGCCCGCATACCACAAAAAAAAAAAAAAAAAAAAATGTTTGACAATGAATATTCTTTAAGTAGCAGGTCACAATTTTATTTTCATTTTATTTTTCTGTATGTTTCAAGTTCATCTTTATTCAATTAATTTTTTAAAGTAATGCATGCTTAATTTAAAATTTGAATAGTGCTAAAAGTCTTAATAAAATAGAAAGCACCCTGCTGTAAACAGAAGCAAAAAAAAAAAAAAAAACTAAGCTAATCCTAGCACACATTTATTCATTTAGTTTTATTAAAGCTTTTGGAATTGTGAGAGGAAAGGGGAAAGTTTCATAAATTTTGTTAATGGGCTTTTAAAAGTAGCTTGACTTCTAAAATTTAAACATCATTTAGTTAATATCAGTAATAACCATCCTACAATATCAGAAAGGAATAAGAATAAGAGAAAGTAATTTTAAAATCTCTGATAATACTGGAATTCAAAGAGCCTGGTAGCTCACCGATCTCCAGAAAGAAGGAAATCTTCTTTCTGAGCAGAGATGAAATAAATCAGTGGAATTCAAACTTTTTTTTGCAGTTGAATCCCCTTTTTTCCCCAAAGTCTTAAGTTGAACCCTTATCTATGAAATTGACAAAAGAATGTTAAGATCTCAGGTGTTAGTGAGTGTGTGGTCCAAAACCTTCCTTAGACAGTGAGCAAACTGAGGGCCAGAAATAGATAATCTGACCCAATGTCAATTGCCCAACCCAGAGTCCTGACTTCCAATGTGAGGTGCTCTGTTCTCTTATTTTAGGAAATCTGGTATGGCCCCTAGTAAGCCCCTTCAATGTTTCATGGGCCATCTTCACAGTAGTCTTACCGTCAAAACTGCTGGTATCAAACCTAAAAGGAACTCTATGATTGCTCCCCAAGTCTGGGTAGTAAAGAATAAGGAAGGGGGAGTGTTGGCGAAGATCTAAAGGCAGTGCCACTCACCTTTCCTCCCCAGCCTCTCTTTTCTGAGCTAAATAGTGCCTCTTTAGTGAAGGTACTGTCTCAAGGAGCTGTGCAGCCCTGCTCGGGAGAGACAGGTGATGCACCGGCAGTGAAGATTCCAGTCATCACAGTGGTGCTATACCTTCTCAGAGGGACTTCCATACCATAAATAAACAAAATGAGTGCTCCGTATTGGCATATGATACAAGTCAGGCACAATGCGAAACAGCTGGACACTGTCATCAATTCTCACAGCACACCCATAAAGTATGCACTGTCGATTCTATTATAGAAATTGACTTTCTCAAGGTCACACTTCTAGAAGACTTGGAACTAGGATTGCAATCCAACCACTCCAGAATCCAAACTCCAGCCAAACTTCTCAAATAGATGTGTGTCCAGAAAAAGACAAACCAGGATAGTGAAAAGCCTCAAAATCTAGATGTAAGAGAAATAATTGAAGGAATTATGACTCTTTGGACAAGAGGAGCTTCAGGCTAACAATATTTATCCCTCAGAGTTGAGAAGGACAAACAGATTAAAATAATAAAATAAAAGATAAAGTGTCTCACAATCATAAGTGCTCAGTAAACAGAGATTTAAAAAAAAAATCAAAAGTTGGAAGGGACAAGGCAGGGAATGGACGGTTTTCTGATATTTAAAGAACTACTCAGTGGGCGGCGGGTTCTGCGAAACTATGTGGGGTGAACAAGGACAGAAGCTACTGGAAGGTGTACCGGCAGAGGATAAGAACTTGCTTAAGTGGTAGATGGGTGGGGTGGGCCACTTCCAGGCGATGCTCACAAACGCCTGAGGACCAGGAGATACCTACAGAGGGTTCATGCACTGGCTGGGCGGACAGGTAACTTTAATCAGTGGTGAAATTCCGAGTTTTTTTCAGTTGGTCTGTTGACATTCAACTAGTCACCTAGTCTCTGAGCTTCAGTTTTCTCATCAGTAAAATAGGAATATTAGTCCTTACATAGGCAGGTAACAAATGTGGGATAGTCTTTCTTGCCAGTGGGATGTAGACATAGTCTGCATGAGGGTTTTCCCGTCAGACCTCTTATAAAAGTGATAGAGAACAGAATGAAAAAAGTAGTAAAAGCTCTTAAGTCTGTTTCAGTACTTTATATGAGTCCATTGTCTCTGCTCTCATAACTGTTTTTCAAAGTAAGGAATACTTCTATAACCTAGAGAATTTGTGTGTGTACGTTAAACGTCAGCCCCAAAGTCAAGATGCTAATTGATGCTATACAGCTGTGATATTCTCACAAAGAACTCTGAACTGTCATCTAATTTATCCTCATGATAAGAGCATTTTTTCCCGTACATTTCAGTTCAAACAATAAAAATTATGTCAACAGGGCTATTGACATTTTAGCTAATAATAGAATCCATTATGTTACGTTAATAAAACAAATCTGCAATTTTATTTATTAAAATTCTACCATTATCACTGTAGTAAAAGGTATACACTGCCATATAAAGAAGATTCACTAACCCTGACAAGCAAGGAAATCAAGTGAAAGAGTGCTTTTGAGTAAGCACAATCACTAGTGAACCTAGCCAAAGAATTAAAATAGAGGTCATAAAGTAAATTCCACATCTCAGGGGAAAAAAAGAAATGTAGTCTCTAGCTGGAAGCATTATAAATGGGAAGTAAAAACCAAAACACAATAAAGCATACAAAAGCATTAAACAACCAAATAAAGCAAATACCAACAAGTTGGTAGTAACAGATGTGAGGAGAATATATTCCTTCTTGAAAAGAGATTGATTCTCAGGTTGGATTTTACCTTGTAAAGGTCAAGGTCATGGTCTCTGCAGCTAGACTGTGTGGGTTTGAGAGCTTCCGGTCCTGCTAGTTTTGTGACCTTGAGAGCATGTCTCCTCTTCCCGTGCTCAGTTTCCTCAATAGAAGTGGTGATAGCACCTGCCTCCCTGGGCTGATGTTAGGCGTGACGAGTGATGCTTGCAGAGGCACATGGTGATGCTCGCATAGCTGATAAGAAAAACTCTGAAAAAAAAAAATGAGGAGCACTTGCATTCTCTTGTGTTTAACTATGTTACGCAGCTGTAAAAAATTAAAACAGCATATAATGGCATCAGATGAGGGCTAGATAATTCCAATGGACGTAAACATTTAGAAACAAACCCAAATTGAAAAGTATTTACTATATGACAAGGGTAGAAATGCAAATGAGTGGAGGAAAAGATTATTCCAAAAATGATGCTGAGATAGCTGGCTTTTTAGAAGCACTACATTTGGGATTTTTTTTTTTAACCTCACAGCATACAATGGGATAATTTCCAGGTGGGTTGAGGAGTTAAGTATGAAAAATGAAATCACAAAAGAACTGAAAGGAAATCACTGTTTCTATAATTTTGAAGTTGGAAAAGGGCTTTCTGAGCGTGACCCTAATGGTGGAAATTATTTAGGGGAAGGCTTATATAAAGAAACTAAGAAACTGCACTGCGGGACAAAATAATGTACAACAGAGCTCCCCGAAATGTGAGGTGCCAGCAGTGACACTGGAAGGTACACAGATGAGTCTACTTTGTTTTAATTATTATATATTTATTTTAATTGTATTATAAGATCTTAGTTTACCAAATCTTAGAATTCACTGATATCAAGGCAAGAAAGAAGCTAAAGTTGGTATGTACACTTAGAAGGAAGTCAATTTGAACAAAATATTAGATAAATAATATTAGAGTTTGTTCTCAGATATTGTAAAAATATATAATGCAACTGTTCACTATTCACAATAGCCAAGACATGGAAGCAACCTAAATGTCCATCGACAGATGAATGGATAAAGAAGATGTAGTACATATATGCAATGGAATGTTACTCAGCCATAAAAAAGAATGAAGTAATGCCATTTGCATCAACATGGTTGAGCCTAGAGATTATCATGCTCAGTGAAGTAAGTCAGACAGAGAAAGACAAATATTATATGATAACACTTATACGTGGATCTAAAAAAATGTTACCAATGAACTCATTTGCAAAACAGAAATAGACTCACAGGCATAGAAAACAAACCTATGGTTACCAAAGGGGAAAGAGGGGGGAGGGATAAATTTGGAATTTGAGATTAACAGATACACACTACTGTATATAAAATAGATAAATAACAAGGACCTACTGTGTAGCACAGGGAATTATAGTCAATATCTTGTAATAACCTATAATGGAAAAGAATTTGAAAAAGCATATATATATATATATGTATGTAACTGAATCAATTTGCTTTACTATGTATATATACATATATCTATAGCAATAAAATTACAAATGTATGGGTGAATGATGACTAGAGATGGAAACTATGGATGAGAAGATGTTCCAATTAAGCTAGTTCTTTAAAAATTCATTTATAATTAGAATTTTATATAATTCCAATTAAAACACCTGCTTTTGAGGGGAAGTCTTTCAGAAGTACATCTGAAAGAACACAGAAGAACCAACGGAATAAGGAGTAAGCCTTCACAATACCAGATATTAGCATATTTTATTCCATTGAACAAACAAACAGAACAATGTGGTATCACTGCATCGAAACAGGAAACTCAGAAATAGACCCAAGAGTGTGTAAAGCTTTGGTAGAGACACCATCCTTTCAGCAGATACTTGGAGTGCCCGTCCTGTGGGCACCGGGCTGGGGTATGGGAATAAAACGGTGAACCAGTGAGAGACGTGGGCCCTGCCCCGGCTCTGTGTACAGTCTAGAAGGGAAGGTGGCACTCGTGAAATCACAGGGCAGCGCCCACGACTCTGTAAAATTGCATCTGTGACAAGTGCCATGTAGGAGGGGACCGTGGTGCAAGGAGAGTTTATAAAAAGGGGAAGTTGGCTTCTTCTTATCCCATAGAGGACTTAATCTCTGACCTGGAAATAAATGAGACAAGAACATGTTTTCCTGTATAAGGTGACAAAAGCAGCATCAATTGTTCTTTATAACATTTTTTGGAGCACTTATTATACACCAGCATCAGGCCAGCCGCTCTAATAATCTCAGTAAACCAGTGAAATAGAGACCATCATGCTTTCCATTTTTGCCCTGAAGAGCACTGAGCCTTAGCTGGCATGTGACAGGCAGACCCGGGCTGTCCAAAGCCAGAGTCTTCCCTTACTCTCTTTTTCTTTCAACAGCTTTATGGAGGTATAATCAACATACCAAAAAACTGCACATATTCAACATTTACAAGTTGATGTGTTTGGACACACAGCACACCCGTGAACGTGAAACCACCACCACAGCAAAAGTAATAGATGTATCCATCACCTCCAAAATTCTCTTGTGTCCCTTTTGTGTGTGTGTGGTAAGAACACCAACCCGAGATCTAGTTTCTCAAATTTTTAAGCGCATATTACGATATTGTTAACTATAGGCTATGTGGACAGCAGAAATCTAGAACTTATTCATCTTGCATAACTGAAACTTCATACCCATCGAACAGCAAGTCCCCATTAACCCTCACCCCATCCATGGTAATCAGCATTCTACTCTCTGCTTCTAGAGTTTGACTACTTTAAATACCTCATATAAGTGGACTCATGCAGTGTTTGCCCCTCTGTGACTGGTCTATTTCACTTAGCATAATGTCCTCCAAGTTCATGCACATTAGCAGGATTTCCTTTTTTTAAGGCTGAATAATATTTCACTGTATGTATATACCACATTTAAAAAATTCATTCGTCTGTCTATGGACATTTGGGTTGTTTCCATAACACAGCTATGAGTGAATAAATCTGCAATGAACGTGGGAGTATAGATGTCTCTTTGAAAGTATGATTTCAATTCTTTGGGGGTATATACCCAGAGGTGAGCTTCCTGGATCATACGGTAGTTCTATTTCTTTACCTTTCCACCAAGAGTATACAAGGGTTCCAATTTCTCCACATACTTGCCAACACTTTGTTTTGTTTTAAAATAGCCATCGTAGCACAGGGAGATCAGCTTGATGGTTTGTGACGATCTAGAGGAGTGGGATAGGGAGGGTGGGAGGGAGACGCAAAAGGGAGGGGATATGGGGATATATGTATACGTATAGTTGATTCACTTTGTTGTACAGCAGAAACTAACACACCATTGTAAAGCAATTATACTGCAATAAAGATGTTAAAAAAATAAAATCAAATAAAATAGCCATCCTAACAGGTATGAGGTAATATCCTATTGTGGTTTTGATTTGCATTTCCCTGATGATTAGTGATGTTAAACATCTTGTATGTCTTCTTTGGAGAAATAAAGTCATTTGCCCATTTTTTAATCTGGTCTTGGCAATGAAATCATGGATATGACATGAAGAGCACAGTCATCAAGAGCATAAGTAAGATATCTGCACAGCAAAGGAAACCATCAACAGAATGAAAGGGCAACCTACAGAATGGGAGAAAATATTTGCAAACCATATATCTGATAAGAGATTAATATCCAAAATATATAAGGAAAGACTACAACTCAATAGCAAAGAAACATAACAAAGCAAAAAACAATAACCCAGTTGAAAAACAAGCAAAGGACTTGTATAAACACTTCTCCCTCTTAATCATTACACGGTGATACCAGCTGAATTTTAGGATTATACACACACACACATTCATGTATGTACGTGCGTCCTAAACATTTGCTCTCGTGCCATATATCTAAATATTTCAAAGTTATAAATCAAGCTATCAACTGTTGAATAAAATGTGTTCTAACCTCCTATCTAGACAAACAGACCTTCAAAATGGCCTGGGAGACCAGGTTAGAATTTAGAATTCTCAGCCTCCTTGGGGTTCTGTCCTGGACCTTGGTCACACAGGGAGGGGTAGCCTTGGCCATGACCCTGTGACTCCCACTCTCTTCCCACCCCCATCGGTTTCAGACTCCATCCCACATCACAAGGGGGCCTCAAGCACAAGTGTGTGGACCTCCCAGCTCCGTCCACACCTTGTTCCCTGCAGACAGTCACTCCCTTGGATGCCCCTTGGGCCTAGAGGGGCACACACTTCAGTGCAAGACCTGGGTGGGCCATCAGGAGAGGTCCACACTGGGAGTGTACTGGGGCCTCTGGGCAGGGAAGTCCCATTGTGACTTTGTACTCAGGGGAGGGGCATAGCCAGAGGACAGCAAAAGCATGGGGCCCAGGGCAGTGGCCTCTCTCGTCTGACATAAAATAACTTAAAATATTTAAAACAACAATTTGAGTTATCAAATAGCAATTGAGATAAGTACTATTATTATCTCCATTTTCTATGTAGGAACATATGACAAGTAAACCTGTATGCTGGGGGACAGAATGGTTGTAAAGAATCTTTCCCCTTGTAACATTTTTCGCTAGCTGCTTCTTTTCCTTGCTTTTTTTTCTTTCTCCCCCTCCCTTCCTCCCTCTCTTCCTTCCCTCCTTTCCTTCCTTCTTTACACAAATATTTAGAGAGTGCCCTGTGTTCCAGGCTCTGCCTGGGCCCTGGGGTTCAAGGCTGATCAAGACAAATGCTCTCAGGGAGTTTACAACCTAATGAGGGGACTAGCATTGATCACACACAAATAAATGGATAACTACAAACGGGGACAAGTGTGCTGACAGATAAGCATGTGTTGATTTGTTGGTTGCCTCTGATTTAAGGTTTCCTGCTGAGGCGGGAAGGAATGTAAATCTGTTTTTCTCTTAAAGCCAGAGGCCTTACATATTTTCACAAACTTCCCAGTTCTGTACGGCCGGTGTAATGAAACTGTTAATATTCCCCACGTGGATTTAGGCAGAGAAGACCTAGAAGCTTATTGTTATTAAACAGCTTTGTGTCGAGGAGGAGAATCCTAGAAGGAAAATCTGCTTGTGCCTTCAACATGGGCAAGTTGGACTTCTGATCGCCCATTGGCCTTACATCTTTTCACTAACAGTATTCATGGTTTCTGGTAAGGAGGAAATAAATCCCCATGAACTTTACCTTGGGAAAGGAATGATTATATCTTTACCATACCTAAGGGTCACTTAGGCAAACATTCCCTAAGAGGCGAAAGCAGCTGGTCTTACCCTCTCTTCCTCCCCTGCCCCGTACTGAACAGTCAAGTTTTTTAAAATTTGTATTCCTTGCAGGGGAAAACCTTATTTGAGAAGTTGTATTTTAGTACACGCACAAGACACAACACACACACACACACGTTTTCCTGTACCTTTCTCAGGTTTGGTCAGGTGTCCCAGGTTGGGGGGTGCCCACGGGAACTGGCACAACCTGGGATGGGTTTTCTGCCCTTCACTACTGTGTCCTCTCCTGCCAAACAGTCTCCGGAGGACTGACCTGGCTACTGCGAATGAGCTGCCCCCGCCCCTGGGACCGCTGGGTCTGCCCCACGTTCTCCATCCTGCCTGTGGTGTCTGCCCCCCAGGCCTTTCCTCTAAGTTACCTACAGACTGCACAGCAAGTAAAAGTTTTTTTAGAGGGGTTTTGCGGGGGTGGGGGGGGTTGTTTTGTTTGTTTGTTTGTTTGTTTTGCAGGATTTGGGAAAGCATCCAATACCAGAATCAGAGTTGAGAAAAGAATAAGGAAATGGCTGGGGAGGGGAGACTGTCTTGTCTCCAAAGCATCTTTTATCCTACGAGCCTGCAACATTTTAAAAAACCTCTCATATGCCCCCAAGCAGGGAGCAATCACCAGCTTGATCAAGGCAAGTGGGATAGAAGCCAAACTCCTAGTGCAGCTTCTGAAGTGCTCCAGGACTTAACACCCAATCCACCAACAACAACCACTGTTACTACCACTGCTACTATTATTGCTACTACTAATATTATCACTACTGCTACTGTTATTATTACTGTATTACTATTGCTGCTACTGCTACTGTTACAACTACTACTGTGACTCCTCCTATTACTACTACAGTAAGTCCCGTACATACGAACAAGCTCCATTCCAAGAGCACATTTGCAAGTCCAATTTGTGTGTAAGTCCAGCAAAGTTAGCCTAGGTACCCAACTAACACAATCGGCTGTATAGTACTATACTGTAATAGGTTTATAATAATTTCACACAAAGAATACATAAAAAACAAACACACACAAATAATAAAGATAACATTTTGACTCTTACAGTGCAGTACCTTGAAAAGTACAGTAGCACAGTACAACAGCTGGCATCCAGGGGCTGGCATCGAGTGAACAGGCAAGAAGAGTTACTGACTGGAGGAGGGAGAGGAGGTGGGAGATGCTAGAGCTGAAGGATCGTCAGCAACAGGAGACGGAGGGCGAGCTGCAACGTCACTCACACCTGACATGGATGGCACAGGTTCTGGCTCCTTGCTGGATTCAGTTCTATCTACCCTCTTGAAAAAATGATCCAGTGAGGTCTGGGTAGCAGCTCTTTTTTTCTTGTCATAGATGACATGGTGGCCCTGGATTGCATTCTGAACAGCTGCTGCAAACATCCTGTACCATTCTACGTTCGAGTCCTGTGCCTCAAAAACCAACAGTGCCAGTCAAGGCCAGCTGTTATCTTCTCAACCCCCGTGTAGTTTTTCCACCAACGCAGCCCTCCATAGCTCTGCCTTGAATCCCCTTCTCTTTAAAATTATTTTCCTTATGTAACTTTTCATCATTCTCTTAGGCGCTATACAAAGGCCACCTCCCCGATGAAGCTTCCCACACCGACCCCAGAATCAAAAGCGATTCCTCTCCCTTTTCATCTCCCAGCCAAGAGTTAGGGTCTGTCTTGGGCACCCCTTTCCTTCAGCCTGATATTAATGTTCATGGACCCTCTTACCTCCCCTGCGAGGCTGTAGGTTGGTTGGGGAAATCTCTACACCACTTTCTTCTAACCGTGTTACCTCAGAAATTGCTTAACCTCTGTGACTCGGCCTCCACTTCTGGAAAATGGGGGCGAGGGGTGATATTCATTGCACGATGCCCATGAATTTAGCACAAGAGTTTTTTAAAATGCTACACGTAATCACATCATGCGGTCCCCAGCAACAAGGAAGTAGATGCTTAGAAAATGTTTGTGGAGGGATTCTCATGACAGTTCATGCATTGAAGGGTGAGAAGGTCTACAACTGGAGGGACACAGGGTCGCCTTGGTGAATGAAGTCAGCAGATGTGAGGGCCACAGATAGCCCTAGCTGTCCCCACTCACAGGGCGCAATTCTGCAGCCACACAGACGCTACTGTCCCACGGCCCTGCGATGCGGAGGCCGGGGCTCTCCGACTGCAGCCCCACTGTTCCGAGGGGAGCCGCATCTGTGGCTGCAGGCCTGACACCACCTGGGCGTCTGCCCCAGCACGTGTTGGGTGGCTCCCCCAAGGCACAGGCGTCACTGTTCTCCCAGTGTCACATCTGCAAGGAAACCCAACTGCCTTTCACAGAACTGGGCCAGCTGAACTTGAAACAGATTCAAGGCATAGAAACCGGGAAGGAAACCTCGCCATGACAAGTCAGTCTAAAGGAACTCTCATTCAACCTCACCAGCCCCTGCTCCCTGTATTTCAAAGAAAAGCATTCATCACACCTTTTTCTCTGGAGTGTTGATTTTTCCCAAGGTCAGCACTTTTTTAAAACTTTTCATTTGGATGTAATTTCAAACTTACAGAAAAGTTGCACAAACAAGAATAGTGCAAAGAACATTCATATATTCTTTACCCAGATTCACGTATTGGTAACATTTATCCCATCTGCTTTATCATTGTCTTTCCCTCTCAATATAAATATAAGTACAGATATAGATGGATAGAGATATACACAAAACTAGGGTGTACGTCATAGTGTGTACGTCATGGCCCTTTACCCCTAAATACTTCATCATACATATTTCTAAGAATAGGGGTATTTTCTTAAAAACCCATGCTACAGTTACCAACTTCAGCATTGATACAATACTTTTATCAGCTCTACTGTGCTATTCCAATGTTGTCGATAAGGGTCAGCACTTTTAAAATTCTCTTCAAAATAAAAAAAGATGAAAACCTCAGATAGGTTGAATAGGGTCATATATATTTTAAAACCCTCAGCTTTTGGAGTAAATCTTCACACACACACACACACACACACACACACACACACACACACACACACAACTGGCAGTGTTTTAAGCAGCCCACCTTGGTTGGCCTTATATCCTTTTATGTTTCTGTTATCGTTGTGACAAACTGCGTCAGCATCCTGTGTCTATTGTGTATGCTGGTGTCACAGGTGTTCTAGGAAGGGAGCCCCAGCAGGTAATTAACACCTCAGGGAATGATCTACATGGAGTGGGGTCTGGCAAAGCCTGTAAAATGTGCTCATTCTTTCAACAGTGAGCCACTGAGCACCTCCCCTAGGCTGGGCATCGAAGATACAAATATCAGAGACAATCTCTGTCCCAAATTTGCTTACATGACAGCTGAGAGCACAGACTTAGGAGCGGGGTGAACCTGGGTTGTACTTACTTGTTGTGAGATGTGGGTGGATTACCAAGCTCTGAGCTTCACTTCCTTGAGCTGGGAAATGGGGGTGATAGTAAAAGCTACCTTGCAGGGGTGCTGTGCTGATCCAGTGAGAACATCGGTCCGAAGCTAGTACAGTGCCTGGTACGTGGAAGTACTCAGTAAGGGCTCACTGGTGTGATTGGTGGGGAGACAGGCACATAAACATGCAATTATTCTATCAATACAATCAACCTATTGCTATCATGGTGGTCTAGAGCACAAAGGGATCCCCAGAGATGGAAGCCCTGTGTCTTTCAAGTGGAATCAGAGATGTCCTCAGAGGAGGCATTTGAACCAAGACTGGAAAGGTGACGTATAAGCTGACCAGAGGGAGTCTGGAGGCTGAAGGGAAGTAAGAAGGCAGGAAGGGGAGGTCATCCATGTCCCATGCAGAGGAAATTGCATGAGCAAAGCACGGACGACCAAAAGACAACAAATTACTTCATTGAGGCTGGCCTCAGAGCCAGAGGGGTGGGTCACTAGGAGGCGAGGCTGAAAAATGACCAGGGGGCCCAACGGTACCAGTGATGTGCAGGTAAAACTCCCACGAAGGATCACACGCTAATGGAATCAACCACGCTGCCTTTCATCAGCATGAGGCAGAGGCTACCAGGTGAGGCTAGAGCTGAGCAAACTAAGCCCCAGTGCGGTCCTGACCTTCCCCGTGTGGCCCTCGCTGGGGATCACGGCAAGTGAGTCAGGCAGCAGAGGGGTCAGGAGAGAGGGAACCAGCTCGGCAGGGGCGGGGAGGGGGTGTGAGAGAAACTTCAGATAATCCACCAAGTAGTGATTGAGAGTTTGACTGTGAATTAATTTGACGCCATAAAAGACCAGTCCAATCCTGTTTGACTATGTAGCATCTTAAAAGGAAAGCAAACTTAAAATGAAACTCCAAAATTAAGAAAAAACAAAATTAAAAGGGAGGGGTGTGCGGTCAGCTCACCCCTCCCTTTTAATTGCTCAAAATGGCCAGATGCTTTTTCGCGAGAAATATTTTCTTCTGACAGTAAAATGAATAACGTTCATTACAGATGATTGCAAAAGTATTTCTTTAATCTCCTTTTCCCACTTTTCCAGTAATAGATTTGCTCAGTGAAGTCAGGTTCTGTAATCTGGCCTCCACTTGGCTCCAGCAGCAGTTAGTGAAATCAGCACGGAGCAGAAACTGGATTTTTTTAGATTGCTTGTCCTGTTCGCTGGGTCTTTTCCAAAATACTGCTTTTGTTTTCTGATTTTCAAAATATGATCTTATACACATGCTCATGAAGGGATGGTGGTCCACTTCACAAAGGGATTTTAAGAGGTTATAAGAGAAGAGCGTAGGTTCCCCCAAAGCACTGATAATCGGATTTAGTTTATCACCATTGGTTTTATATAAAATTCTTGGGGAATGTAGTGTATGCATCGGAGAGGCGCAGCTGCCACAAACGCGGCCTGGGTGTCCAAACCTCTCCACGGTCCACCTTTTGAATAAGGGCTACAGACTAGCGAGCAATGGCCTTTTCCAATAGCTCTGCCCATCAGAGCTCCTTGTCCTAGACCTTGAGCACAACCAGGCCTTGCTGTTAAAGGTGCACCTCTCCCTCCCCCTTCTCCCAATGTCTGTGAAAAATTAAGACAAAAATCAAAATGCTCTTGAGAAATACCTGAATGAATTCTTAAGAGGAGTTAGAAGGAAAAACCTCCTTCCTTCCCTGCCTTTCTGTTTGGATTATGTTTGGTGTTATCTGTGGTTTGCAGAACAGCAAACTATTCAACCCAGCTTTAAAACATACCCACACTGACCCCCACACCAGGGAAATGTGCTGGAAGGACCCAGGATTCTCTGCCAAGGGCAGAAAATACAGCCCCGCCTCGCCAGGGGCCGGGACCACTGGCTGGAGGGGAAGAGCTGTAGCTCACACTTTTCGTCTCTCTGGGGCTGCCCAGTCCCTGGCGTTCTCTGCATTTCTGCTTCATTCATTCACAGGCTACCTTTCTCTGCTTATCTCCATGTAGCTCCTCAATCCAAATACTTAACAGAACTTTCCAGAGTCTCTGAGTCACAAGTTTATTTTAGAAAAATTCTGATTGGTTCAGCTGGAGTCCAATTAGCTGTAACAAGAGGAGGCTGGGTACCCCTCACCCACCACCCTAGCACGCCTCCCCACGGCATCACCTCATCCCTGGCTCTGACTTTCATCAACTATTGTACGTTTCTGCTGCCTTTGTCCCCGCAGTCCCTGTAATAAGCATTGCTGGAGG
Source organism: Pseudorca crassidens (assembly GCF_039906515.1). NCBI lineage: Eukaryota > Metazoa > Chordata > Mammalia > Artiodactyla > Delphinidae > Pseudorca > Pseudorca crassidens. The sequence goes on along the minus strand of NC_090296.1, from coordinate 148,057,753 downwards.
GTCTGTTGTTTTGGCCTACCTAACATCTATTTCTCCTTCTTCTGGCATCAGAACCCACCTTTGCCTGTTGGAAAAAACCTTTGCCCCAAATGGCATCTTCCACTCCCCTAACTGCCTGGCCAGTGGGTCACAATGATTCAGATTCAGAAGATGAGCATGTGTCACAAGCAGGGCCACTGAGAACCTTATCTAGGATTTTTGCTGGACCATTCAGGGAAAGAACCATTCTCTTTTTGCTGCAGTTGCTAAAGTCAAGCCTGGAGCTGCTGGTGGCCATCTTGGCTTGCCCCCAAATGAAGCCAACACAGAATAAATGCGGAACCAAGAAACAGAAACAAATTGTGACAACATGGGTTTGAGCAACTAAAGCTGAACATGTCTGAAGCAAGTGGACCCCAAAAATCTCTTCTTTGCTTAAGCCAATTTGAGTTGGATTTCTGTCCCTTACATCCAAAAGAATCCCACCTAAAACACCAGTGGAAAGAAATTACTTGCATTCTTCTTTATCGGTTTCAGCCTCATCAGCTAACACTCAAAGAATGAAAGAGCCGAAAAGCCAGTAGAGTTGATGGAGCCCGAGGCTTTATGGTGCAGAGAAGTTTCGCGCTTCAAGGGCTGGAGAAGTTTGCCTGAAGCAGGCTGACCCCTAACGTTTGCGGCCTAGAATAAGAGGACAAGTGGAGGCCCATATACCACATGTCTAAATATTTAAAGGTTACACATCAAGCTAACAAACTATTAAAGACAATATAGTCGGGACTTCCCTGGTGGTCCAGTGGGTAAGACTCCGTGCTCCCAATGCAGGGGGCCCGGGTTCGATCCCTGGTTGGGGAACTAGATCCCACATGCATGCCACAACTAAGAGTCTGTATGCCGTAACTAAAGATCCCGCATGCCACAACTAAGACCTGGAACAGCCTAAATAAATAAATAATGTATTCTATCCCTCTGCCTTGACATATATACCTTCATTTTTTACCTAGCAAGGCAGACCCAAGTTTAGGATTCTCAGGCTGCTTGGAATTCTGCACTGGAGCAGATGGGCGTAGGAAAGCCCACCACCAGCATGGGGGCAACCTCCCCTCCCATCTCACTCCCTCCAGCTACATCTTCACTGCAAGAAACCTCACACTTGCAGGCTCACCTCTCAGCCCACAGGACCAAGCTCTGCAGATCTGCCCTTCCCCCCACACTCAGTGTGGTCTGCCCTCAGGAGGACGGACTCAGCAAAGGAGCCCGAGCAGGTCCCAGAATCAAGCCTTGGAGTTTGGGGGGTAGAAAATTCCAGCAACCTGGGTCCCCAGAGAATGGCCTAAAATGGGGAGGCACAGGCCTTGAGGGCTATGTTCCTTGGCCTTTAGACTCCTCCCCTGAGAGGAAGACCACACCTGCAGAAGAGCTAGGACAAGGCCTCTGAGAGCATGGAGCCTAGGGTAGGGCCCCTCCCGTCCAGGTCTAAGGATAGTTCTTGGTGGAGGTCACACACAGGTGGCTTGAACTTAGTTTGCGGGCCCCAAGCCATGTACTGGTTTCTACCTCATTATTGGTATTTTTACACTGTCAGGGAAAGGTGTTTGCACGGCCCTTCTGACTGTGTCTTCCTGCAAGATGAAGTTCAGTGATCCCATCAGCTGAAGACATGTTTGCATTAGAAGTTCATTTTCACAGGAATGATCCTGCCCAGGCACAGATTACCCACCGTGGGGCAGTTCTGCGGGCTGAACAACTTGCAGCATTACAACTCATTTACTTCCTGATTTCTCAAAGCACTTTGGATGTTGAACATACATAAGCAAAAGTTTCCTGTATGGGCTCTTCCATGAGAATATTGGCATCTGCAGCTATTTTCAAGAGACTCAGGATTATTATAATATTGGGTTGGCCCAAAAGTTTGTTCGGGTTTTTCCATCACATCTTACGGAAAACCCAAACTAACTTTTTGGCCAATCCAATATGTTGCTGGTGGGAATAAGAGTTTGGAAGAAAAATGGACATAATGTTAAAGACCTATGGGATTCAGCAAATGCAGCTTGGAGGCTCATACACAGATGGGAAGGCCTGTGTTGGAGTGTGTGACGGATAATTGTAGCATTTATTAAAAACTATTTATAGTACATCAGAAGCAATACAGTCCAGTCATGATACACAAGCACCAAAGTGTTAGACAAACGTTTTGTCCAATCCTATCAGTGTATCCCTGTGACTGTATTTATAACCTCATTTGGAGATAACCCTGAGGTGGAACTAGAGGCTCTTCCTGAATGGGAAGCTAAGTCACATGCCCCTCTATCCCCACCCAAGCATGAGCCTGGTCCTAGGTCAGTAGGGATCCTGGCTTTGGGGCAGATGCTCTGACCTCTGACCTGGAATATCAGCTTCCAGAGACCCACATGGTCCCTCTAGCCCAGGGCTGCTATTCACCTTGGAGGGTTTGCCGTCCTCTGTCTGCAGGTATGAAACGGAGCAGGACCCTATAGTCCTTGCCCACCGCCCCCACCCCGCAATGTCCTCAGCCTGCCTTTTGTCTGTGGAAAAACTTTAGCCAAAGAATAAATTTAATCAGAGAAGTGAGAAAGTGTAGAAACAAAGGAAAACAGTCAAAGGAGACCAAATAATAATAGTTTAGTCATTAAGCATAGTCAAGGACTTTTAGTTCCTCCTTAAGGGCTGCGGATAATATTCTGAGCCATATCCTGTGAGCTGTCTTATAGATACTGAAACCCACACCAGGTGGAAGAAGTTAACTACATGATGATCAGACTGTAACCATGACATAAGCTGCCACAATTCCAAGAATTGGCCTCAAAGAAATGGAAACAAACCAACCCTGGAACTGAAGACTAACTGTACTTAAAACAATCAAAATGATGATGCTGGTAAAAAAAAAAAAAAAAAAAAAAAAAGATGCTGGTCAGACCACCGATGACCAATTTCAAGATGACTGTCAGAGCTGACTGTGCTGTTTCTGCATGTGGCCCCCTCCCTCTGCCTATAAAAGCTCTTGCCCCATGGTTGTCAGTGGGGAGAGTGGGCCTTTGGACAGGCTTCTGCCCTCCCCCACTCCCCACCTGGTTGCAGGCATCTAAAATAAAGCAAACTTTCCTTTCCACCAACTTTGCCTCTTTACCGGTTTTTGAGCAGCGAGCAGCCAGACCCCGCTTTCGGTTACAGGTACCCAGAGGTCACCTTAAAGAAAATATTTTCTGCCCCGCTATGCAAAATGCAGCAATGGCTGTGGACCTTGATTAACTCTCTTCCTGCTCCTATTTTCCTTACTTTTCTGCCAAATCCATGTAACACATTCCTTCCTTCAAAACTGCAGTGTCATAAGCCCTTGCTGGGCGTTGAAGACACAGAGCTAATAAGCAGTTAGTTCTCCAAGGCCTCTCTGACCTAGTGAAAGAGACACATATGTAGAGAGAATCATCACCCAGTTGGATGAGTATAGAATTAGTTTTGGTTTATCTTTTACTTGATTTTACTGTTCATCTCCCCATCAGACTCTAAGCTCCTTGAGGATAGATGGTGGCTGTTTTGCTTTGTATCTCCCCACGGCCTAGCACAAAGTAGGTGCTCACTAAATACTTGTTGAATTAGACAAATACTACACAGACTTTCATATCTTGTTATTTCATTCGACATTCTTAGTGCTTAAAATGTCATGCGTATTTTTCAATACAATTACATTATCACTATAAACATTAGCTTCAATGACATTTCATATATTTCCTCTATCAGTGTTTTCCAAATTCATCTGATGATAAGAATCGCCTTGGAATGTAGATTCCTGGGCACCATCCCAGTCCCACTGAATCGGAATTTTCCAGGGACCGAGACCATAATCTGTATGGGTAACCAGTGCCTCAAGTGATTGTTAACAGGAAAATCTGGGACGTTCTAATGAATTTATCAAGGATTATTTAACTGACTTCTATTTAGATGATTTCTAAAAAGTTTGTTATTCTGCTTACAGATGATTTCTTTAGAATGTATGTAACAAGTGTAATTACCGGGCCAAGTGCAGCAAATCGCTTTCCAACAGGACTATACCAGTCCATCAGCAGAGAGGAGCACCTGTTTCACTTCACCCCCTCAGCAACAGCAGTAACAACTTCTTAAATGGCCCTCATCGTATAATTGAATATTTCTCTCCTTGCATTATTTTTATTCCAGTTTTATTGAGATATAATTGACACACAGCACCATGTAAATTGAAGGTGTACAGCATAATAATTTGAATTATGTATGTCATGAAATGATAATGTTCACAATAAATTTAGTGAACATCCATTATCTCATATAGATACAAAATTAAACAAATAGGAAAAAATATTTTTCCTTGTGATGAGAACTCCTAGGGTTTACTATCTTAACAATAACATACAGCAGTGTTCATTCTCTTTATCAGGTTGCACATTACATCCCTAGTACTTATTTATCTTATAACTGGAAGTTATATATAAAGTCCTTCTGCGCTAATGTGTCATTAAGACCAGTGTTTCTTTATTGATTTTCTGTCCGGATGATCTGTCCATTGATGTAATTCCTTGCTTTATTTTGCACTGGTTTGATTCCTACTAAGACTGAACATTTTCCTATGTTTGTGGGAATACATAGTTATAATTATATTTTCTCAGAATTTTTTGATCCTATTTCTTGCCTGTTTAATTTCGGTGACTTAATATTTTTTCTTATTTATCTTTAATGAACTCTTTATATATAAAATATCAGATCTTTTCTCATGCCTTAAAATGGAAATTAAGTCAGCCTATCTTCCTTGTTAGAGCCGCAGGGACAGTCCAGTCCCCAGAAATGCAACTGTTAACTTATTTATTAGCACCATCACTCTCTCACAACCATGGAAATGTCGCTTTGATTGAGCCCCTTGGCCCCATGGGACACTGGCAGTCGTTCCTGGCAGAGAAGGGGAGCATTTGTCTGGTGATTTCCTGGTGAATGTGCCCAAGTGTAACACAGAGGGTCAAAGTCCGGCTCCTCTACTTCCCAGGCTGCGTGACGTCAGAGCAGCTCCTTGGTGTCCAAGCCCGTGAGGCTGATGCTCCCAGCTCACCGGAGTGTTGCGAGGATTCAGCAAGGTAAGGCACGTTCGGTACTCAGCCCACCATAAATGCTCAACAAACGCAACGGAGATGATCATGAGCTACCAAAGCAAAAGCTGCATGCATGGTTTGTGGCGTGGGCAGGCACCTCAAGGCGGCACGCCACAGAAAGGGGCTTGGGGCTGGGGGAGCTCACAGACATCTCCAACTTGATGGGTTCAAGTGCTTTTTTGGCTTCCGTGTGGCGGGTAGCAGGTTTATACCTCCAGCTATGGTAAACTGAGTGTGCACAAAGACGCCAATGCAACCAGCCAGCTCTTACCCTCCAGCCCCTCAGAGTCCCTGCCTCTTCCCAATCACAGAAAAGAAACAATTTGGGGAGGAAATTCCCTCCCAGTGTGACACCCCCCACTTGGGTAGCTGCTCTCACTTCTGCAGACTGCTTTCAGGTCTCCCCCAGTGCATACAGATGTTGACGCAGCTGCCAGATTTTGTTTAATGTTCTCCATCTACACGCACCTTATCCCATGTGGCTGCATTGTTGTCCCAGTTACCAGTGCTGGTGGCAGCATACTATCTCTCAGGATAGCTTAACCGTCATTGATGGTCTTAACATTTCGTGACTTTAGAACATCAGGTTAGAGGGTTTTTTCAATGTCAAATATAATGCAGTGATCTTTGTGCCCAAAGCTCTTTTATTCTGCTGAATCTTTGTCTTTGATTTCCTTTAGAGAGATTCTAAGGACAGGATCAAAGCAGTACTACACTTGGATCAGGCAAGAGGTGTCTCTCCAACACTCCTCTGGCTGAGTCCTTCCCCATAGGGTAAGGAACCCCCAGACCAAAGGAACATGCCCACTTGAAGTCCACAACCCCCCTTCCAGGTACCTGGGACCCCCAGAAGTCCCTGCCCCAAGCTCATCTCCAGACCTGCTCCTGGGTCTCTCCTTCTGAGGTCCAATCTCATCAATAGTGAGCACAGAGCTGGACCCAAGAAATGGCTAAGGGGACCTGGGATTGTGGTCAGAGTTTGGACATGTGGGCTGTGGTGTCCATACACATCCACAGGAGGTCCCTCCCAATGACCTAGAAACTAGAAAGAAAATGGGTCTGGAGACCAGCGACTGGCATTCCCCATGTCATCACACTCCAATATGGAACTCCGAGGAGTCTGAGAACTTTAAACATGAACCTGGCCTTCAGTGGTTGTGAAAATACATTTGACACAGTAGAAGGACAGAACACATTGTATTTAACAGTTCGTAACCTGATCTATGACTCAAAACTATTTAAGCATATGGGATACGAGGCTCCAATTGTACTCTTACTTGGAACCCTGGAAATTATTAGGAGGAGTCCTGGGTTGAAGGTTGTGACCATTTTTGTAGTCTCTTCTATGTCTATATTGCCACATTGCTTTTCCAAATAGCTACACTGGTTTACCATTTACGACTGTATCCATTTCATTATACTTTCTCAGCCACTGAGGATTATAGTTGCTGCTGCTATTATATCTGCTGATTCAGTAGGTGTGAGATGGTCTGTCAACATTGCTTTGCTCTGCATTTCTTTGATCACCTGCAAGAATAATCATAAAAACCACCATTTATTGAGTGTTTATATGCCAGGCACTATGATAAAACGCTCTGCCTGCATTTTCTCATTCACTCCTCCTAGGAACTCTTTGAAGTATATACAATTAGGATACCTATTTTAGAGATGAGAACAATGAGCTTGGAGAAATAAAGGATCTTGCCCAATATTGCAGTTAGTAATCAGCGCAGCCAGAATTAGAAACTTGGTACATTTGACACCCAAATCTGTGATTTTTTAATTGTTATACACATCTTGCAGGTGTCTATTTCCTAAATGTATTTCCTCTTTGGTGAATGACTTTTTTATTATTTTAAACTTTTTATTTTGGACTAGTTTTAGATTTACAGAGGATTTGCAAAGATGGAACATAGAGTTCCCACATACCCTTCACCCAGCTTCCCCTAGTGTTAGAATCTTACATAACCATGGTCCATTGGTGAAAACTTAGAAATTAGTATTGGTACATACTATCTAGGGACTTCCCTGGCGGTCCAGTTGTTAGGACTCTGCACTTCCACTGCAGGGGGCTAGGGTTCAATCCCTGGTGAGGGAACTAAGATCCCACAAGCCGCATGGCGTGACCAAGAAAAAAAAGAAAGAAAGAAACCATCAAAAAAAAACTATCAACTTCTCCTCAAAAACCAACACAAAAGATGGAGACAACCACAATGTCCATCAACAGATAAGTGGATAAAAAATTGTGGTCTATCCATACAATAGAATTTTAGCCTTTGTATTGGTTTCCCAGGGCTACCATAACAACCACCACAGACTGGGCGGCTTCAACAACATAAATTTATTTCTCACAGCTCTGGGGGGTGGGAAGTCCAAGATCAAGGTGTTGGCAGGCTTGGTTTCTTATGAGGCTTCTCTCCTTGGCTCAGAGATGGTGGCTTCTTGCTGTGTCCTCAGACGGTCTGTCCCCGTCTGTGTTGTCTGTGTCCTGATCTCTCTTCTTATAAGGACACCAGTCATATTGGATTAGGGCTCACCCATATAAACTAGTTTTACTTTAATTACCTCTTTAAAGGCCCTATCTCCAAATATAGTCACATTCCAAGGGACTGGTGGTTAGGACTTCAACATATGAATCTTGGACAGACATAATTCAGCCTAAAACAGACACAAAAAGGAAGGAAGTACTGAAATGCACTACAACATGCATGAACCTCAAAAACGCTGTGCTCAGTGAAAGAAGCCAGACAAGAAAGGTCACATAGTGTATGATTCCATCTATAGTAAATGTCCAGAAAAGGCAAATCCACAGAGACAGAAGCAGCTTGGTGGTGACCAGGGACAGGGGTGAGGGGGAATGAGGAGCAATGGCCTGGCAGGTACAGGGTTTCTTCTGGGGGAGATGAAAACATTTTGGAACCATATAGAGGGGTTGGATGTACTAAATGCCACTGAACTGTTCACTTTAAAAGAGTTACTTTGGACTTTGGACTTCCCTCATGGCGCAGTGGTTAAGAGGTAAATCTAAAACTAGTCCAAAATAAAAATGCAGGGGACACGTGTTTGACCCCGGTCCGGGAAGATCCCACATGTCGTGGAGCAACTAAGCCCGTGTGCCACAACTACTGAGCCCACGTGCCACAACTACTGAGCCCGCACTCTAGAGGCCGTGCGCCACAACTACTGAGCCCACGTGCCACAACTACTGAGCCCGCACTCTAGAGCCCACAAGCCACAACTACTGAGCCCACACACCACAACTACTGAAGCCCATGTGCCACAACTACTGAAGCCTGCGTGCCTAGAGCCCGTGCTCCAGAACAAGAGAAGCCACCGCAATAAGAAGCCTGTACACCACAACAAAGAGTAGCCCCCGCTCGCCACAACTAGAGAAAGCCTGCGTGCAGCAACAAAGACCCAATGCAGCCAAAATTAAATTAAATTTTTTTTAAAAAAGGTTACTTTTATGCTCTGCGAAATTTCACCTCAACAAAACACCCACACACAGTTACCCACTTCCCAGAACCATCCTCCTTCTCATCCTCCCATCCGTTTCTGGGGTCCACCCCCAGCCTCCTGAAGTTCGCCCTTCAGATCCCAGGGTGCACCCCCTGACTCCCATGCTCTCGGTGCTGAGGCCCCCACTGCCCTCCTGAGGCCCTGGGAACATTCCTCCCTTCCTACAGCCAACTGAAACGCTGTCCTCTCTCCCAGCAAATCCGGGTTTTCTGTTTTCCTGTATTTTCCCACGGAGCAAAGTTTGATGCTTTTGTACAGGCTGTGCCGTGTTCCCAGAGCTCATTAAACAGCCTCCCCTGAAAAAACAAAAACAGAAAACCGTCTTGTCTACATATTTCTCCTACCTCTGCCCTGGATCCCTTCCTTTCTGCCTCTGTAGAGATCTAGCTTCATCATTTATCCTCGCACACTCACGTTTCTCTCTCTCTCTCTCTCTCTCTTTCTCTCCCTCTCTTTCTCTCCTGTATCTTCAAATTCTCCCTCACGTATGCTCTCTTCCCATTACGATGTCAGCCTGTTCCAGCCTCTCCTTCATAAAGAATTTCTTTCCTTCCCTCCACACCTCTCTCCAGTTCCTGCCCTATTTCTCTGCCCATTGGTGTGAGATTCGTTTTTACCTTTTAAATTGGAGTATAGTTGCTTTACAATGTTGTGTTAGTTTCTGCTGTACAGTGAAGTGAATCATCTATACATATACATATATCCCCTCTTTTTTGGGATTTCCCTCTCATTTAGGTCACCACAGAGCATTGAGTAGAGATCCCTGTGCTATACAGTAGGTTCTCATTAGTTATCTATTTTATACATAGTAGTGTATACATGTCAATCCCAATCTCCCAGTTCATCCCACCCCGCCTTTCCCCTCTTGGTGTCCATACATTTGTTCTCTACATCTGTATCTCTATTTCTGCTTTGCAAATAGGTTCCTCTGTACCATTTTTCTACATTCCCCATATATGCGTTCATATATGATATTTGTGACTCACTCTGTATGACAGTGTCTAGGTCCACCCACATCTCTACAAACGATCCAGTTCCATTCCTTTTTGTGGCTGAGTAATTGTCCATTGTATATATGCCACATCTTCTTTATCCGTTCCTCTGTCGTGTAAGATTCTTGAAAGAACTGTTGCCTGTGTCTCCTCCTTTCACCCCTGAAGTCACAGAGGCACCCTGGTGTCAGTCTCACCCATCCACTTGAAACGACACTTTCCGCTAGGTAATTCCACCACCTTTAGCTTCCCATCCTAGCTTTCTCTTCCTCTAAGAAGCCTCTGCTGGCCCCCAAGTCTGGGATGAGACCTCCTGGGTGTTTCCCAGAGCACCCAGGCTTACTTTGGCTGGAGCACCTGTCATATTGCACTGTGGTTGCCTGTTCAGCCCATGTCCCCTCCAAGATGGTGAACACCTGAAGGGACACATCTGGGTTTAAAAAACACTCTACACACAGCTCCTGAAAGCACTTGGCATGTTGTGTCAATGGACTTATCCCCCTGTAATTTTCTAGGTGTCCAGCAACACTTATCAGATAATCTTTCATTGTTTCCTGGTTCCAAAATGCTAAACAATAATTTTTTATATTAAGCCAAGTTTATTTCTGGGTCTTTTCTTCTGCTCTGTTAACCTATGTTTATTTATTTTGAACTTTCATGTATTTTAAATACCGACCTTTTAATAATTTTATTATAAATATTTCCTCTGTTTTTTAAAATAAAGCTTGAAATTCTTTTGTGTATCTCCATTAATAAGTCTCTTGGCTTTTTTATTCTGATTATATTGTCTATAAAACGTCTCACCGAGAAAAATCCTCTTTCAATAACATTTAGCCTTCCCATATGAAGCATAGTATAATTATTTATTCAAATCTTTATTTATGTATTCCAAAAATATTTTATATATTGTTTTCTTTCTAGAGATTCTGTATTTCTGGGTACCATGTGCCCTTTCATTACTTTGCCTTGTAATATGTATATATATTTTGCTTTGTGTGTGTATATAATATATATATATTCAATCATGTGTATAAAGTATTTCAAAATAAAAAAGATCGTAATATCTCAATTGTTTTATTCTCGTGTAATGAAATGTTTTTATTAAATTCATAAGGATGATTTCTCTTTTAATAATTTCTTTCAAGTTTCTTCATCGCAGTGCGTTCAAGAATGCTCCTTTAGCTATACTTATCTAGCATCTAATAATGTACGTTATTATGCCCTCTTAAAATGATGACATCCTTGTCTCTCTTTCCAATATTGTACTCCTCTTATTTATTTTTCACATCCAATTACATTGTCTGATCTTTGTATTGCTTCAAACACTCATCCTCCGTCTGTCATTGGAAGGGAAAATCAGGGGTTCTGATGGGAGTGTGATCTAAGCTTAGTCAGAGGTACAAAGACAGCTGAGTTTCCATGAAATCCTTTATTGATGACAGTGAAAAGGAGGCGTGGTCCCAGGTGGAGGTCGGGGAGTTGATAGGGAAGGTTTCTTCCACTATAACTGATACAGACATTAGGTTGTTAAATCCACGTTCAGTTTTGACGAAGTGAACCTTCCTTAGGAATCAGAACACTGGGCAGTACACAAATATGATTCTAAGTATCATTTTTGTACTAAATGTTCTTTAATCCTGATAGCCAAAAATGGTTGTTTTTTAAGCTCTCATGCCTTTGATTAATTTCTAAACTAAGAATGACAAAGAATTGTCTTCTGGCCATAAATATCTTCTGTCTGTTTGGGAGCCCCACCTGTCCCACCCTCCTGAGCAGTGCCTAGTCTGCACTCTACCTAAATGGCTTTCTGCTCTGAGCCTTAGTTCTCTTATTGATTAAAAAGTCATTGGACTGGATGACTGCCGTGAACTTGTGGGGATGTTGACCTATGCTGAAAGCACATTTCCTATTGGTATTAGCTGGTTGATTAATGGATTTGTTGATGATACCAAAACAGAGAAGTATGTTTCTGTGGGTGTGGTTGCCAGGCATCGATGAAAAGCTATGTAGGGGGCTAGACTTGAGGCTGGGCTAGAGCTGGATCTTCCAGGTTGCTTCTAAAAACAAATGTCAAGTCCAGGATTTTAGAAATAATTATTTGAACACACAGTTGAACATCACTTCTTTTGTGAACCTTTTCCAAGTATCCTCCAGACACAGAATTTCGCATGACTTCCTGACTGCTACTTAGTATACACCTCTGTTCTCTTACTTTCCACACTTCACCTGAATTATCTTTTATTTGTCCTTTGTCCCCATGAGACAGTAAGTTCTCTGTAGTGTGGGGCTGTGGCTTATGACCTCTGTAAGGCTATAAGCCTCCAGCTAAGCCCCTGGCAGGTAGCAGCTGGTAAGAGAACTTCTGTTGAATACGTGAGTGAGACAGAGAGAGTGAGTAGGTGAGTAAATGGCTTGAAACCAGCTCTGTGGTGTAGAGCTATGCTGTCCAACATGGCAGCCACCAGCCACATGTGGCCACCTAAAATTCACTAAGATTAAATGCAATAAAAACTCAGTTTCTCCATCACGCTGGCCACATCTCAAGTGCTCGAAAGCCACACGTGGCTGGTGACTACGGTATTGGACAGCACAGATTACAGAAAATTTCCATCATGGCAGAAAGTGCTTTTGGACAGTGCCGGTCCAAACTCTTATCTGTATTACACACACACACACACCGCGGAATTACAGGGACTCTCCGGTGGAGTTACAAGGAGGGCCATCTCACTGCAAGAAATTTAGCTGAGTCACTACCAGATATGTAGGGCTCCACCGCTTTTGACGGGATGGGGGTGGGGGGAGAAGAAAAAGTTCTAGAGGAAGCAAAAGGGGATGCCTTTGCTCCTAGACACCTTCTAGTCCCTACTTCAAGCCCTCTTAGAGATCAGGATGCAAGGGGAGACCCAACTGCCATGATGTTAGCCAGGATTTCATTCCTTTCCCAGACAATAAGCCTTCCATTATATTCCCATTACTCTATACTTTCGATTTATAAAGGGAAACTCCCATGTCTCACATGATAAATCATCTTTATTTATTTAAGGCTGGGAAGGGGCCAAAAAGCAAACCGTCAGTGAACAGCATGCTGTAACCACAAATGCCTGCCTGGAGAGCCCTCGTGGAGTGCACGCATTCCCTGCCGATCCCAAAGCGCTCTTTGTTGGGCAATGTTTGCCAGGACATTTTCAAGTGTGCTGTGTGTTTGTCCCTGGGGCTTGACATTAAGCTCTGCTCATCCGTCACCATCTGAAGGTCCACTCCTTCAGGAGAGATGCCTGGCCACAGAGATGACAGCCCTCTTTAGCCAATTAGGGCTGTGCTCAGACACGGCCAAACTCTCCCATTCCCTTTTTGGAAACGACAAGCAACGGTTACTGCAGGCAATAGGGAAACGCAATCGCTGGATTCTTAATAAAAATTCAAAACTGCCCATGATATTCCAGGCAGCAGCTTCTATGAATGGAAGATTTTACAAGAAAAAGATCTCAGAATTCTGCTAAACAACAAATGCCACATAAACCATGAATTGTCACAATCTTTGGCTGGACAAATAGAAGGGGACCTTCATATCAAGAAAGTAAGTGTCCCACTATGTTTGGCCCTGGGAATCACACACCAGTCCAGGGATGGGGGCAACACATTGGGATATTGTCTAGAGGGGAACACCAGGAAAGGGACAGAAATGGTGACGAACTATTGCCTTTGTCTACGGAAACCATATTAGCTGACATTTCTCTGGACAGAAGGATGAGGATTCAAAATAAGCCATCAAGGTGAAATTATGACGAGGTAGCTCGCAAACAATAAGGATGGACTCTGGCAGCAAAAAAAAAAAAAAAATTACCTGGTGCCCCAAAATTTATTTGTGAAAGTAAATGCCTAAGAGTTTCAGATAACCACAAGCTCATTATGAGGCAACAGCATAATTGGAATATTAAAAATAAAAATGTAAATGCTCGTGAATGATACAGAGTGAGTGGGGGTGGCTAAGAGCGCCCCCAGTGCTGAAGAACCAGTGTTCACCTCCAAGTGCTATCTTAGGAAAGGGGTTCAGAGCAGCGTGATCAGGATGGCATGGGCGGGGAGTGTTGAGTCTGGACAAAAAGTATTGGCAGCACTGATGGATCTCTGTGGACCTCTTAAGGGTCACCTTATAGGGGAGAGATTAGATAGACATTTCACCTGTATGGCTAATGGTTCTGAACAGGTTTCTGAGCAGAGAAAAGAGATGTTCTCGCTCTTTTCTCTGTGCTAGGGGCACCAAGCTAGGGGCATGATTTCATTTAGTCCTTAGGATAACTCCAGCAGGTAGGTCTTGTTATCCTCATCTGACACCTGAGAAAGCTGCTTATTAAATATCAAGCTCAAGGTCACAAGCTTGTAAGTGGCATAGCTGAGATTCAAACCTGCGCCTACCTGCCAACCAGGTCCCCTTCCTCCAGGGAGTCTCCCCTGACTATGTCTCCCCTGACTATCTAGGAAGTCTACCCCCTTGACCTTTGACCTCTCTCAGGTATCACCTTTCCTCTCAGGCTTCTCCTCCTTCTCTCTCCATCCACTCCCTGGGATCTCTCCTCCTCCCCCCTCCGCAGAACCCACATACAACGTTTCAACTTTCATCACTGGCTGTTGGTGAGTCCTAATATTATCGCCTTAGCTGACCCACTTGCCAATTTCCATTGCTCCATTTCTACCCCCAGGGCAGTTTCATCACTGTTAGGTGCACAAGGTTCTGGGATGACTGAATACAGCAATTAGCATTGCTTGAACATCTACCAGGCTCAGGGTGAAGTGGGGTGTGTGTGTGTCTGGGGGGGTGATCAGAAAGCAACCAACAGGAACAAAAAGATGCTCAGAAATCATCGTTTGATTGTCAAAGAGCACATTCTCTCCATAATTAGCTAGCACTCAGTCCCCGCCTTCCAGGAATTCCCCGTCCATTGGGAGAAAAAAGACAAAGACACACTAACCAATAATTCAGGAATTGTGAAGTGACGCATGGGAGCACAGAGGGGGAAGAGTGAGGGTCTGCAGAGGTGTCACGGCCGGTGTTCTGGAGGAGTTTGAGGGGGCAGACAACATGGGGAGGGCTTTCCAGGCAAAGTCACGTTGGAAATAGAGGGTGCGGGGACTTCCCTGGCGGTCCAGTGGTTAAGACTCTGCGCTCCCAATGCAAGGGGCCCAGGTCTGATCCCTGGTCAGGGAACTAGATGCCGCATGCATGCTGCAACTAAGAGCCCGCACGCCACAGCGAAGATCCTACGTGCTGCAACTAAGACCCAGTGTAGCCAAATAAATAAATAAATAAATAAATATTTTTCTTTAAAAAAGAAAGAAATAGAGGGTGTGGAACTCCAGGCCTGGGGCCTGCACTGCTCAGAGATGTCAACATGTGCGGGGTGATTTGGGGTGTTAATCACAAAGGTCAAGTTGTCAGCTAATAACAAGCAGAGGTGAGGTGACAGGCATTTGGCGTACACACGACTTAGGCACTCATGCTTGTTTTTCATTAGGTTTGTTTACTAGAATAAGAGCACAGAGACTTTGGGAAGGGAATTTGGACTGTACCTGCTGATCAGTTATAGATGTGCTGCCCTCTGATCCAGCAACTCCACGCTCGGACTCTACCTTACAGGAATGCTCATTGTTCAGCTCAGCATTTCTTTTTTGGAAACACTGGAAACAATGCAAATGCTTTTGGCCAAAGAATTACTTGGCAACTTATCAAACATCCATACAATGGAATATGATGGAGCTGATAAAAAGGAATGAGTTAAATACATATACATCAACATGGAAAGGTAACCATGAGAAACTGGTTTTTTTTTTCAGCTGTAGATTAAAATATAGAGAGTGTAACTTCATTGTGCTTGTGTGTGTGTTCGCCCAGGAAAACATCTGAAAGTATGTCTCAAACTGTACGTAAGGGTTGACGCTACATAGGGGAGGAAGCAAAGTGGGGGGAAGGGGAGGATTTCGCTTTTTACTACACACGCTTCTGGGTTGCTTAAAAGTTTTGCAACAAACATGTAAAACTAGTCATTTAAAACATTTAAAATAATTTTTTTTACCGCGTTGCACAGCATGTGGGATCTTTCCCAACCAGGGATCGAACCCAAGCCCGCTGCATTGGAAGTGCAGGGTCTTAACCACTGGACGGCCAGGGAAGTCCCTAAAACGTTCTTGAATGAAACAAATACAAAGAAGACACTGGCCTGTAATTAAATTAAGTAAAATCTAATAAAATATCTGCTCCATTCTTTCCCCACAGGGCCTCCCACCCACTGGATCTGAGAGCATGAACTGAGGGGGCAGACACGCAGGCAGGAACTGCAGCAAGTCGGCGCCTCCCGCTGCTGGACAGTGGTGAGTGGTGAGGGAGACAAAGTTTTGCAGTTCCAGCTGGAGGGGGGCCCCGCAAGGGGAAGACAGCCCATACCGAGAGATGGAGTTCTAGGAACCGACGTGTCTGATCCATTTCTGCCCTTCACCAGGCAACCTCTCTGTCATTGACTGTCCTCTTACCATCACTGTCCCATGTGCTAAGCAGACATCTCCCTTTCTCCTCCAGCCAGCATCACTCCTGGGGCCTGGCTTCTCACGAAGTCTCTCTTCTAACATAGCACATATACACACAGAACATCAGAATCTAAAACTGCAATATTAATGAACTGTATAAACCCACAAAAAAATGACATGGGTGCTGGACCAATGCCCAAGATCATACCGTCTCTGAGCAACTGACCATACTTTTTTTTTTTTTTTTTTTTTTTTTTTTTTGCGGTACGCGGGCCTCCCACAGCTGTGGCCTCTCCCGTTGCGGACCACAGGCTCCAGACGCGCAGGTTCAGCGGCCGTGGCCCACGGGCACAGCCTCTCCGCGGCATGTGGGATCTTACCGGACCAGGGCACGAACCCGTGTCCTCTGCATCGGCAGGCGGACCCTCAACCACTGCGCCACCAGGGAAGCCCTGACCATACTTCTTAAATGCACCTGCTAGCCTTGTACACATCAAGATTTTGAGGACTTATTACAAGACCATACCATGCATTCCTCCAGTCTTTTACCAAGACTCTGACTCTATGCCAGGCTCTTTGCTAGTATATTAGTTAGCTATTGCTTTTGGCTGCTAGTTACAGGGACCCAAAATAAGAGTGTTTTAAACAAGCTATAGGGGGTATTTTTCTCTCACATAATAGGAAACCCAGAGGTAGGGAGTCCAAGACTAGTATGGTGGCTTCTTGATTTCAGTAAAAACATTCTATATTTCTGCTTTATCTTTTTTCCACCATTTTTATCATGTGGCTTCCAGTCTCAAAATTGCCTCATGATCACAACATAGCTGCTGCACTTCCAGTCATCACACCTAAATTCCAGTCAGCAGGGAGGAGGAAAAGGAAATGACAATAAAGTCATACTTTCCATATGAATCAATCTCTTTCAAAACAACTTTAATGGAAACTTTACCCAATTTTATTTGTATCCCATTGACCATCTCTATGCGCAAGGAGAATGGGAAATGTAGGTTTCTACTACAGCTTCTGACGATACAGAGGTTCTGTCAGTAAGGAAGAAAAAAAAAAGAGATACTAAGAAGACATTTCTCACAGCTGGGCCCCATGGGTGATGCAGAGATTAAGACCCTGCTCTACCCTCAAGGAGTTCAGGCTTCAGGGAGAACAATTTCCTTCCAAAACGGTTAAAAGAATAATTACATCTTGAGACATAAACTTTCATCTCGAGAAAGAGACTCTGTAATTTAGGATGGCATTATCCCAGAAGATTCTAGACTGCAGAGAATTTTGCTGAGTTTGTTTGTTTTCGTTCACTAAGAATTGTGTTTCTGCCTTTGAAATCTGCTTGGGCCCTGCTCCTATCCACCAGCATTTATGTTCCTCACAGCTCTGTGGTAGGAAATGGGAGAATTTTTTGCTAATAGCAAATGTCCACAGAATTTCTGGGCAGATTTCCCTGAAAGACAAATGACAGCTAGACGCAGAAGGTGCTGCAGTCCTGTCTGTCCCCTCCCCCTCCCCTAGGCTTATCCCAGTCATATTCAGGTTGTGGGCACCAATGGCTGCGGCTTTATTAAGAGAGGTTTTACACTAGGTTTTACACCCACTAGGGAGGGTGTAAAACCCTCTGTGCGTTATGTGGCTTTAACTCCAGGCCCAGGAGAGACCCAATTTTTCTATTTCATTTTGAGCAGATCCCTTGTTTTCTTAGATAAAGTCAATGTGGCGGGCTCTGACGGTTTTCTGCCCCCAGGGGAGAGGGGTGGATTTCAAGCTAGTTTCTTCTATTTCTAGCTCAGCCTGGGGTGGGGATTTCCCCTGATGGAGCTAAGAATAGAGGAACCCGGAGCCGGAAGCCTGGGGGTGAGCACCCCCTGCTGTCACCTTGACCTCTGCCATTCACCTGTGCCACTGCCCTCTGACTGCTCAAGGGGCAACCCAGAGGCTCGGCGGTAGGTGGGAACGTCATGATGGGCGTGGTCCTGAGAGAGGGTGGGGCACCGCAGACGGCCTTGGGGAGTCCGCAGGAGAAGTGGGGTCGGGGGCACGGGAGGAGCAGAGCAGGGCCCCACAGACACCCCGACAACCTGGAGAATGACTCGCACATCAGCGCAGGTGATGACCCAGTTGTCTTTCATTCAGCCTTAATTAGGAGCGTTCTTTCTGCTGGGCGCTAAACCAGGCACTAGACACGCTATCCCTGCCCGGGGGCGGGAGGAAGTAGAAGGTCCAAGGAGGGCGCTGTACGAAGTCAAGGAGAAGCCCTCCAGTTGGGCTGATGGGCACAGAAAGCTTCCGGGAAGAGGCTCACCCAAATTGAGTTCCAAAGGATGGATCAGGCAAGCAGAGACTGGACGGAGCTGGGGTGGGGCTCTCTAAGCTTGCTCTGTCACCTGTGACTTGACGGTAAGGCTTCCATCTTCGCACAGGGGCGCTATGAGGCTTGAGTGAGGTAATGCACTGGAGCTACTCCACTGTTGCCGTTACTTAATAAGGGGACTAGAGGGGACCCTGCTCGGTGGGCACGACCCAAGGCCAGGGAGTCAGAGTCAGTCAGTGGAACATGGATTTCCACTGGGTGGTTTTTCTTATACCCAGCATCCAAAACAGCTGAGTTCATCCTCCCTCCAAAGCTACATGCAAACCAGAGTCTGGTCCCCAACTGGGATTGGAGGGAGAATTTAAAACCCACCGTCCTGGACTTCCCTGGTGGCGCAGTGGTTAAGAATCCACCTGCCAATTCAGGGGACACGGGTTCGAGCCCTGGTCCGGGAAGATCCCACATGCCGCGGAGCAACTAAGCCCGTGCACCACAACTACTGAGCCTGCGCTCTGGAGCCCGCGAGCCACAACTACTGAGCCCATGTGCCACAACTACTGAAGCCTGCACGCCTAGAGCCCGTGCTCCGCAACAAGAGAAGCCATGACAATGAGAAGCCCGCGCACCGCAACGAAGGGTAGACCCCGCTCACCGCAACTAGAGAAAGCCCACGCGCAGCAACGAAGACCCAACACAGCCAAAAATAAAATTAATTAATTAATTAATTAAAAAAAAAAAAACACCCTCCTGGTGGGCCTGACTTAGCCTGAGGCTGCGTACAACACTCCTGGCAGACACAGGCCAGCCTCCTTTGTGGACCCACTGGGCTCAGCGATTCGGTCCACACTTACCAGTCCCCCTCCTCCTCCCTTTCTGCCCGGTCCTCCCCGTCCAGGAGTTAGGCTTTGTGGAGTCGGGCCCAGGAGTGGGGTGGCCTGACTCAGCGGCAGCGATCAGAGCCCCGGTCTCAGGCAGGGGCGTGGGCAGGGCAGGCGAGAGGGGTCCAGTGAGGGGTGGGGGAAGCATGTCTTTGGGCTCTGCCTTTTGCACAGTCTGTGCCAAAGGCAAGCGGAAGATCTGACTCAACCCAGCTGCTTCTTCTGGGCTCTCGTCACATGCTCATGGTCGGGACCACAGGCCCCAGCGACAAGGGCACTTAACCATAAGCGACCCAGCTGACGAGCCCACTGTCCCATTTCTGGTAAGGTCTCATAGGATATCTTGAAATCTTGTCCATGGGGTTGCTATGGACCAGACACTCTTTTTAATTCTAAAGTTCAAATGTAGCCTTTTCTTTTCCAAAAAAAAAAAAAAAAATCTGCCACAATTCAAAGTGAACTGTGTTTCTATAAAAAGGAAAAAAATAGTACTTTTTCAAAAAACCGTAGCCCAAACTGGAACATTTAAATATGAAACTGATGTATAAATATGCATACCCTCTCATAAAAATAGAGTGGTTTCAGTATATGTTATTTTTTCCCTTCATTGGTTGAATGTAATTGAAAATCCACCAAAAGCCATCCTGCGGTGAGTTAGCAGGTCACATCCCTCCCCCGCTTATGGAGACAACTGTTCATCCGGAGAATAGATCTTAGAGCCGCTTACAGGGGCATGGTCTGTTGATGCAATAGTTATCCAGTCACCCGTCTCCGTTACCTCACACGGAGGTGTGTTTCCAGACCCCCAAACAGAGCTGAGGAATGGGTGGAGGCCTGAAAGAGATGGTGCTGAAGGGGCCACAGGGAGCATTTCAAAGGAGGGGAAGGTGGAGAAGACCCGGAGGTCCGTGTCCCCCTCAACGAGGTGCTGGGAGTACGCTTGCTCCAAGGAGAAGCTAAGGGAGCATCTAAGCTAAGGGAGCATCTCCTTGGAGGCGAGGCAACCGCATTGTGTAAGAGGCTTGGGTTCAGGTCCTGCTCCCTCTCTGTGTGGTTCTGGCCCAGTTATTTCACATCCCTGACTCACTCTAAACGGAGATGGATGATACTGATGCAGAGGTGTGCTGGAGTGACTAACTGAAAACATGCTTGCTCAGCTAGGAAAAGACGTGGGCAGTCGCTGGGTCACCCACGGAAAAGGGCTGGACGTGGCTGGCGCTCTGGCAGTCGAAGCATTTATTTTATTTCACGAGAACAAAGAATTAAGAACAGGACCAAGAATAGCCACGAGTGGGGATGAAAAGACAAGAAGGAAGCATCTGTAGTACCAGAAAGTAAGGAAGTGATTAAACACACGGGCACACGCACGGATGGGGGTTTGTCAAAGGACAGCAGGGCAGATGGAAGGAGCCCCCCCCCCATGGCCAAAGATGGAACAATCTCAGCAACACAATAAATAAAGGAATATTGGATTATAAACAAAAGTATAACATAAATATGCATGCCTCCATACTGATGGAAATAAAAGATTGCATAAATTAATAAATGAGAGAGAAGAGACAAATGCCCCGTGAAAAGAATCCCAAATCATTCCTGTTGGATGCTTCCGCCTACAGGAGCTGGAGCTTAACTCTCCATCCCTTCAGTGTGGGCTGTGTGTCCTGGCTTCCTTCAAAAGACCACGGGATGGAAAGGGGGGGCCAGAAAGAGTAGCTTTACCATGGAGAAGCCTGACCAACACTGCTCGCCCAAGCAATCAAGGTCAACGTCAGCGGCCATAAATCACATTGACAGTACGTACTGTTGATGCCGGTGTGATAGGATGTAAACGGCACTTTACCCCTTTGGTCTTCCTCGAAAAAGGAAGACCATAACCCCAGTCTCATCGTGAGTAACACGTCAGATCAATTCCAATAGAAGGTCAACCCCTCCACACTGTCTAGGCCACCCCAAAACAAGGAAAGTTGGATAAATCATCAGCCAACGGAGCCTAAGGAGATGCAGTGACGAAATGGAATGTGGTGTCCTGGATGGGATCCTGGAATGGAAAGAGGACATAGGGAAAAACGAAGGGAAAATCCAAATAAACTGTGGGCTTTAATGAATAATAATGGACCACTGTTGTTCCATTAATTCTAACAAATGGACCTTACTGGTATGTAAGGTGACAATAATAGGAGAAACTTTGTGGGGAGAAGGGGGGTATAGGGGGACACTCTGTCCTATCTGCTCAGTGTTTCTCTAAGTCTAAAACTCTTCTAAAAAAGTCTATTAATTTAAAAAAGAAGGAGGAGGAGAGAAGGAAAGGTAATTCTTAACACACTCCTCCATAAAGAGCTGACCTGAGGGAGGGCATGGTCAGCACATAAGGTGAGGGTGACCCAGAGGAGGGGAAAATGGGGTATCCTCATACCCCTCAAAGTTGTGGGGTGGTGGGTGAACCTCCAAGATGGGCCAGGAGAAGGAGCTGGTGTCAGGGAACCGAGTCCAAGTCTGTCCATGTGCCAGGGAATTCAATAGCAACACCCAAGGTGGGGAATTTCTGGTTCATTAAACTTGATTCTGTAAAGGAGGAAAATGTCTTTGCTATTTATAACCCCAAGAGCCTTCTAGGGAAGGGGCGCTCCATCCAACGAAGGCCCTTTTGTTCTGCCAAGCACCTCTATGGATTCAGACCCGCCTGGAGCTGACTTCAAGGGGATGAAAGGGAGAGGGAGGGAGAGAAGAGATGGAGAAGAATCAGCAAAGTGGCAGAAAGCCGAGGGCTCCATGGGGTGAAAGGGGCAGTGAGAAGCCCTCCTGGAAAGTCAGCGGAAAGGACTTTTATAACAGGAATGTCAGACGTGCTGTTGTAAGTTGCTTGCATTCCTCCCCACCACCTGAACTTCCTTGGTGACCCACAACTCCCCCATAGAAGGTTCCACTAAAGCGATGGCCCAGGACATCCCCGGTGGCTTCCCTGGGAGAGAAAGAACGTGAAGAGTTTACATGGGCAATCACTTGAATGGAGACAAAGAGGCGACTGCAGGGCACAGAGCGGGAAACAATAATTCAGTAGATGTGGGACGCTGGATATGGAGCTGACTGTGAGAATGGAGACTCCCCGCTAGGGGGAACCCAGGCATCTTGGGGAGAGTTGAGACTTCCATGCATCCTTTGGGGAGAGTCTGCCTGGAAGAGGGATGTCAGCCAGTATCTCCTGGACCACCAGGGGCCAGGAGATGCCCGCTGACATCTGGGCTGCCTGCAATACTCTACCTCAGCGTTGGAGAGCTTGCAAGGGTGATTGGATCCGTGTGGGCAGCATGGCGGGGGGCACATGTCCAAGGAAGTGTGCCCGGAGGCTTTCTAGGGAAGACAGGTACCCGGAGCTTGCACTCAGTTCTCACCATGGAGCCCTGCACTAAGTAGGTCCTCAGCATACCCTAGTTCCTTTTCCAGTAAAGCTCTGCTTAAAGAACACGCCAGCCTGATTGCACCAAAAGAACACAGTGCAATGCTATTCCTTTCATGAGGGTGTGTGTTTGCTCCTCTGCTGACGGTCATCTCTTATGGGTAACGAGGAACACACCAATCACTACTTAGCAGCCACAGAAAACATCTGTTTTTCTGCTTGATATTTGGAAATAGAAATCACTGAGTAGCTAAACTGGTCGTGTGTGTGTGTTGGCGAGGTGGGGAGTGGGAGAGCAGGGAGACAGCAATAAGTGACTCTATTTAAAATCTCCCCCCACCACCACTACTGGGCATATACCCCGAGAAAACCATAATTCAAAAAGAGTCCTGTACCACTGTGTTCACTGCAAGTCTATTTACAATAGCCAAGACATGGAAGCAACCTAAGTGTCCATCAACAGATGAATGGATAAAGATGTGGCACATATATACAATGGAATATTACTCACCCATAAAAAGAAACAAAATTGAGTTATTTGTAGTGAGGTGGATGGACCTAGAGACTGTCCTACAGAGTGAAGTAAGTCAGAAAGAGAAAAATAAATACCATATGTTAACACATATATATATGGAAACTAAAAAAAAGGTTCTGAAGAACCTAGGGGCAGGACAGGAATAAAGATGCAGACGTAGAGAATGGACTTGAGGACACAGGGAGGGGGAAGGGTAAGCTGGGACGAAGTGAGAGCGTGGCATGGACATACATACACTACCAAGTGTAAAATAGATACCTTAGTGGGAAGCAGCCGCATAGCACAGGAAGATCAACTCCATGCTTTGTGACCACCTAGAGGGGTGGGATAGGGAGGGTGGGAGGGAGGGAGATGCAAGAGGGAGGAGATATGGGGATATACGTATATGTATAGCTGATTCACTTTGTTATACAGTAGCAACTAACACACCCTTGTAAAGCAATTATACTCCAATAAAGATGTTAAAAAAAAAAATATCTCCGCCACCAGCCGCAGCTTGCTGGCTGGCACAGAATAACTGGCATGGGTTAGGCTTTCAATAAGTGGTGTCTGTGGTTGCTGTACTGTTGTCAGGAGGCACTGAAGGGTGGGGGTGGGGGGGGAGATGGCGGGGCATGAGCATCGATCTCTGCAGTGGTAGAGTGAAGGCGGGTAGAGGGTTCTGGAAAAGCAGAAGCTTTAGAGCATCACCTTTGATGCTGGCCACAGGAGGACGAGCTCTCAGTTGGATGTGAGACAGATGTTTTAATCTGGACCAGACTTTTTAATACTGACATGTGACCAGTAAGTTTTTAGATCTTTCTGGGATGACATCAAAAGAACTGAAAAGAACTGCATGGTTGCAGTTGGGATATTTTTTAAGGCAGTTCCTTGTCTGTATCCCCTTGAGTTCAGATTGTTCAGTGAACCAGTTATATAGTTCTAGATGTTCATGCAGACAAGTTTAGAAAACACTTGTCTGTAGATAGATGGACATAAAAATCAAACTAGATAAGGAAAGAAAAGTATTATTCATATTTTTGTGAATAACATTACAGTTTTCAATGTAGTTTCTTTGTAACTTTTTATTTTGATGTCATTTCAAACTTGCAGAAAAGTTGCAGGAAGAGTACAAGGCGCTCCCATATACTCTCCACCCAGATTCACCGATTGTTCACATTTTGTCCCATTTTCTTTATTTTTCTCCCTTTACTGTCCGTTTATTTTTTCCCTTTCTCCCCTGATGTATATAGATCCATATATACGTATATATTGTTATTTTTATAATATGTCAACTACATTCTAATATCTTTATCAATATATTAAATGGTATTGTGACTTAAAATAATAATAAATTTTAACAATATACTCATATATTTTAGACAGACACAATTTCTGAACCGTTTGAGACTAAGTTGCAGATATTATGCCCTTTATCCCTAAATACTTCAGGGTCTATTTCCTAAGAATAAGGTAGCTCTCTTTCATACCCACAGCGCTAGCATCAAAATCAGGAAATTTAGCATTGATGCTATTATCTAATCTGCAGTCTGTATTCAAAGGACATCATTTGTCCTAATAATCTTCTTTATAGTAAATTTTTTTCCTGGGTCAGCGGCTAACCCAGAATGTCACAATTTATTTAGTTTTCATGTCTCTTTCGCCTCCCTTAATCTATAAGAGTTCCTCAGTCTTTACCTTCCATGACCTTGGTACATATTTTAAAATACAGGCCAGTTAATTTACAGGAAGTCCCTCAGTGAGGGGTGATCTGATGTCTCCTCATGATTCCATTTGGGTTATACATTTTTTTGGTACAAATACCCCAGAAGTGATGTGTCCTCAGTACGTCCTATCAGGATGCAAATGAAGTGGACTCATCCAGCTATTGGTGATGATAACGTTCGCACCAAGGGATGGTCAGATATTAAGAGAATTGGGTTGCACCGGACACTTTTATAAACTGCTTTTTCACTTAACAATTTACTGCAATTACACAGAATCATTTTAATAGATGCATAGTTTTCCATTGTCACGTCATATTTACTTATTATAACTCCTATAATTTTGCCAAATTGGAACATTTTACCAAATATCTCCTACCATGAGCAATGTGATGCTGAATGTTCTTGTAAATAATTCTTTTTGTATCCCAAAGACTAATTCCTGAGGGTGAATCCCTAGGATTGGAATTGACAAAGGCTATGAATACTTTTAAGGATAAAAGATGCCGTTCAAGGGACTCTGTCCTCACAAGCTTTGGTCAAACTTACGCTCCCCATCAGAGCGTGCGAAGGGGCCCACTTCACCATCTGTCTCCCTACACCCTCCCCAGCTTGGGGTTTTGTCGTTTCCCCAAATCTTTTGCTTTCATTTGTAATCCTTTAGTTAGAAGATTTGACCTTTGCATATATTTTGGACCATTTACATAACTTCTTTTCTTTAGTTTCCTAATCATATCCTTTGCTACTTTTTCCTTGAGTTTCCACCTTTTGTTATAACATACAGTACTTATTGTTATTATTGGATGAACAATTTGTAAATTGAGTTTTGAGTACTTTCTTGTTTTTTCTTTCCTTTGTGGTTATTTTTTTTTTAATTTCCAAATAGCTTTCCTTTATTTATAAACAGAGTACATTTATACTTGTGTTTGTAGTTTTGTCACATGCTTGTAAATATAGTTGTAAATAATTGCTCCACTGGTAATTAACTTGTGGTGTTAGGTCTTCAGGTTGAAGAGGACTACCTAGAAGCAAGCATAGTTTGGTGGTGAAGAGCACAGGCTTTGGGGTCAGGCCAACCTCGTGTTGAGTCCCGGCTCCGCTGGGTGACTCTGGGTGAGTCAGCCACACTGGGTCTCAATTTTCTCAACAGTAAACTAGAAGATAATAATAAGGTCGTGGTGAACATTAAATGAGATATTGTGTGTAAAACGCCCGCTCCTGGGCACTCAGTAAATGTCGGTTGTTAGACGGTTGTTTTGTTATTGAAACCCGCTCTACTGAGGACCACATTCAAAGAGACTGATTCACCAGGGCGTGCGGAAAGGGCAGACACAGTGTCCAAAAGTGAGCCGCTAAGGACGAGAAGCGAGGCTTTTGAAGGAGTTCACGGCAGGGCCGGGTCTCAGGCTTGTTAGGTAACATCCAGCACTGACCTGCGTTACTGGCTCTTCCAGGAGACCCTGAACCCTCCTGACCCTTCCAGGTTCGAAGTTACAGCGTCTGAATGGTTAAGGGGTTGTTGTTTTGATGGCTTGACTTTTCTATGCTGCGCAGACGTCTGTCCCGTGGTGACATCCAACAGCTATTTAAGGTCCCCAGATGTACATCTGCAGGCTGCTGACTTGGAGTTGTAGCGTCAGTTGGTAGCACTTAGGAACCTCTAACTAAGTGAAGAATGAACTTGGAAAACATTGAGCCCAGTGCCTGGCACACAGTAGGTGCTCATCCAGTGCAAGTTGTTTCCCTTTCCCCCACTCTCTCTCTCCCCGTTACTAATGGACACAGCAGATGACGGGGAAAAGCATGAACCAGCAGCCCAGTCCCGGTTCTGGTCCTGTTCATTACCTACTGTATAATATTGGGCAAGTTAGGTACCCTCTGAACTTCTCTTTGCTCCCCTATAAAAGCATGGTTTTGGGGACAACTTGCTTTCAAAGAGCCCTTCCAACTCTAATATCCTATGATGTTATCATATAAGATTTGGCATAACTGCTTATCCCCGGAAGCTCACACCCTTGAGATACTTATACACACTCAAGAACCAAAACACGAGTCGTGGGATGAAAACTGCGCCAAGAAGGAGCGCCCGAGGGTCTGCAAAAGGGCCTCCACCCGCGTAGCCTCTTATCTGACCCGCTCGCCAGGGACTCAGTGCCCCTGTAGAAGCTCCCCCCCCGCCCCCCGCAGAGGCCAGGCTCCCTACTCGGCTCCACTAACTCACTACTTGTCAGGCCCCAGCTATGCAGTTGTTGGTAGCGGGAGGGCGGAATTCTTTCCAGCCTCACGATGGAAATTTAAAGAAAATAATGCGAGACCTTCACAGATAGCTGCACACTCACCACCACAAATGGCAGCATCACAAAGACAAATATATAACATTTCAGAACTTGGGAGCGACCCATGCTCAGAAAGGGAGCAATTTGGCCGATACATGGCCATCCTGTGGTACAGCAGAGGGAAGAAAAGCGAAGTTTCTAATTACCCGGCCACAATCCTGTATTTTGATGTAAAAGAGAGGAAATAACTGAGCTCTCTTCTAGTCACAGACACACCAAGGGGCCAAGAGAAAAGCCTTCTGCCCAGATCACTGCTGAGCCCACAGCTGGCCTTCGGCCCAGGCGGGCCCAGCCAACGATCCTCAGATGAACCCCCAGAAGCCGACAGTGGCCCACTTCATCCTCCCCCCCTTTTGCAGGGGCATCAGCAGCAATTTCCTTCTCAAAACCTCTTCACCCTCTTCCGTGTCCTTTCTCACACGTATGTGTTGGAATAGGAGGAATTGGGGTCAGGGAGATCAAGTAACAACCCTAGTTTACTCAGGAATACTGCAAACCAAATCACAGCTCATCCTGTGCACTGGGCACTTCTGATCTGGGCTCCCATCCCTCCTTCACTCTGTGCTTTCTGGAGCTCTGACACATCCTTCATCTCCACTGAATGTCACCTGTGGTCACGAGGTCAGCCAAGGTCTCCTCTATGATTGGGCTGCAAAATTAACGGAATCAAGCTTCAATCCTAAGATTTTTAGGGCATGACTCACAACCCATCTCAAGGATTTGTCAGAAGCGTCAGCACAGACAGTCTGGCAGGAAAGGATGCTACCTTCCTAAGAATGCTTGGGGAACGCTTAGCTGTGCCTCAGTTTCCCTTAGCATCCCTCTGAGCTGCGGGTGCTCGAGGCTAAGAGGACTTCCCCACTGTCCGGGGAGACAGACTTTGCAGCGTTCCCTGTCTCACAGCATAGAAGCAATTATTGTAGCCCCCCCTCTCCCTGACAACCCTCACAGAAACACACGCTCCCGGCTACCAGCCTGTCTGGGTTTTACTAGTCATTCATCTTATTTTCAGGATGTATAGGCAGGAGAATGAAAGAGAGACTGCACGGCACGGGTGAGGAGAAAAGGAGAAGAAACTTGGGAAAGGGGAATGAGGGATCCTCTTGTGCTGGTGCTACCTTGCGTCCTGACACCGCTGACACTTGATGTAGGATTATTTTGACATTTCTCCTATCCAGACAACAATAAATCATAAACAAAAATCAGTTTATCAGAAAACATACAAGGACAAAATAGTAACACAGATAGTTGTGATAGTTGCCCCTCCCACAGCCTAACACAGCAAATTCCATATCTGGCCACGTTTCCCCTCCCCTTCCTTCCATGGGCGATCCTGGGTCTGCCATCTTGGTTCCTGGGCTCCTGTTCTGACAAAACGGGGTCATACCTCCAAGAGGTGAAACAGAGGGCAAACTGATTTCCTTCACTGATTTGGAAAAGGGCAGAAATGTTGCTTATGGGAAAGAAGAAAAGATTTAAAGAGGGAGAGGAGGAGTGAGGGAGTCAAAGGCCAACCAAAGTTGGATTCGAGGACAGCTTTTCTCAGGCACTGAGGTGAGGAAGTGAGAAAGCAAGAGTCGCTTCATGGGCAAGGGAGAGCTGTAAAGAGCAAAGGTAATGGGGAGAGAGGATTTGTGAATTGTGAAATTCTCCTTTGACGATCTTCGAGGGGTCCCAGGAAAGAATTTGGAAAGACATTTGGAAATTCAGTCCTTGCCTCCGACAGGGCTCTCGTTTATTCTTCAAGATCTTCATCGGAAGCCATCTCTGGAAATCTTTAGAATGACCTCCTAGTGACCTCCCATGTCTCTGAATTCCTAGTAGGCAAGTCCCATCTCGGTCCCCAGAGTCCAGTAATCTCCTCAGGAGCGACCCCTGATTTTGTGGCATTGGGTGGGAGGGGCAGTGGCTTGTGTTAGGCCATTCGGGCTGCTCTAACAGAATACCAGAGGACGATGAAAATTTATATCTCACAGTTCCGGAGGCTGGAAAGTTCAAGATCGAGGCACTGGCAGATTGGGTAAGGGCCACTTCCTGGTTCCTGGACAGCCATCTTTCACTGTGTCTTCACATGGCAGAAGGGGCAAGAGAGTTCTCTGGGGTTACTCTTCTAAGGGCACTAACCCCATTCACGACCAGGAGACTCAGTCCGTCTCTGCCTTGCACGTGCTGTAGGGACTTGAGAGAGGTTTCAGAATGTCAGGGTCCCCATCGGTTAAATGATGGGTATAACTACGGGCTGCTTAAAATGCCCTCTAGCCCTGAAGACCCTTCACGTGGAGAGCTGGCCCCCTCCTGGTTGATGTTGGCCTGCAGAGCCAGGACCTGGGCTACCTCATGGCTTCTCATTGGGTGCAGGCAGGTCTTGGGGCTCCAAAGACTCCTCGGATATCTGAAGCCTTGGCCTCAGGCCTGGACCTAAGGCCAAGACACTGCTGTCAGCTCAGGTCCCAGTAGGGTGACAAATGGTCTGGGTTTGTCCAGAGCCTGAGTGCTTAAACTGGTGAAGTCTGGGACAAACCAAGACACAGTTGGGTGCTCCTGCATCCCCTCCCAGTGTCCTCTGGGCTGCTCTTCCGCTGGGTGGACCCTGCTCCACAGTCCCACCCCCTTCCCTGCCATCCGATCACAAAGCTCTCAAGCCTTGGGCCAGCCTCTCAGGGAGGGGCTGGAAGAGGAGGGTGCTGTGATAAAGCAGCCAATAGGAATCCAGGAGGCGGGAATTCGAGTCCAAGCTCCGCCAATCACTGATGGTGAAACCTCAGGATTTAATCCCTGATTTAATCACTGTAAACCTAGGTCTCCTCATATGTCACGCAAAGAAATAGATACGGGGGTGAGTGTGTTCCTACGTCAAAGTGATTAGAGGACTGGACTCTGCAGTCAAAGAGGACAATGTTTGAATCCTGAAGGGCCATTTATAAGCTGGATGAACTTGGACAACTCACTTAACCTCTCTGAGCCCAAATTTCCTCATCTGTAGAATGAAGATAATATCCCTGTTTTGGGGGACTTTTGTAAGGATTAAGTGGGATGAGGTTAAGTAAAGCCTTTAGCCCAGTGCCTAGCACATCATAAGCACCTGTTATTATTACTACCATTGTTATTGTTTGCTACTCACTAACAGTCTGTGGCTCTAAACCACACCGAGGGGAAACTGGGGGCTCAAACCCCCTGGCATCATTTGTTAACCCAGAACATGTAGGCAAGCAAGGCTTGTGCTATAGACTGAATGCGTCCTTCCAAAGTTCATGTGTTGAAACTTAATCCCCAGAAGGACGGGTAGGCGGTAGGGCCTTTGGGAGATGATTAGGTCATGAGAGTAGGTCATGAGAGTAGCATGACACTGAACTCCTCAGAGGCGGTACTGTATGACCTTTCTCTCTTCTTCGCATGTCCAGCATGGGACCTCGCTGTCAGGCAGTCTCAGTGCAGTAACAGGCTATGGTCCTGGGGTCCTGGGGCCCTGGGCCTCCAAAGGGGGTGGCCTCGATGGAGGTTGGGGGGAAAGGCAGGAGGCTCATTCTCCAAAAGGGGCGTCTGTTTAATGATTGCCCTTTAAGATAAAGTGGAGACTGTTAGGACTACGCTGAGAAGATGTTAGGGGAAGTGGTTGAAACCACATGGTGAGACAGGCAGACAGAGCAGGCAGAGGGTGGGGCTTATTTCAAGTGATCACCTCCCACCTCAAGCAGCCTGCCCTTGCCTGGTTCACTCACTGTTTTTAGAGCTCCCCAAGTGGCTGCCTGCAGGAACGGTGTCACCTGGACAAATTGACTGCTGGGGAAAATTCCTGAAAGCAGTTTGCCAGAACAGATCAATATTTAATTTCTAATGGGCAGTTTTCAATTAGATCCTAGATTGAGTGCCGTCTGATTGGTCACCTGTAACCACTGAAGGCCTTTGCTCCAGCCAGTGGCCGAGTGCAGCTGATATTACAGCCACGATACCCTGGGTGTTTGGTCCCACTGCTACACCTAGGGCAGCGGTTCCTAAGTGGGGCAGTTTTGCCATCCAGGAGACGCTGGACAATGTCGAGATATTTGCGGTTGGCACAACTGAGAGATCTAACGGCCTCTAGTGGAGAGAGGCCAAGGATACTGCTAAACATCCTTCAGCGCACAGGACAGAGTCCCCACAGCAAACAAAGGTAGAAAAACCTTGTCTTACTCAGGGTTTCCTCTCGCTGGTGGTCACAGTCACCTCCCTGATGGCCTCTCTCCCTCCAAGTTCACTCTTAAAAGCACCTTTGTTCGTGCCACAGCTGTGCGCATGCACACACACACACGCACACCCCTTCACAGCACCGGTCACCTACGGTCCAAACTCCACCCACTGTGTAAGCTCTGCACACCCAGGGCCCACTTGTTTTTCCATTTTTCTTTCCCCATCTCACTCCAGTCTCTGAACTAAAGTCTCTGTCCTGGTGACTCTCAGACTTGACTCTGCATCAGAATCTCCTGGGGAACTTGTTAAAACCGTGGTTACTGGGCTCCGTCCCCAGAGCTTCTGATTCAGTAGGTCTGGACGGGGGGCTGCAGGATGTGCATTTCTTCTGGGTGAGGCTGCTTCTGCTGGGCTGGGGCCCACGCTCTGAGAACCTCCACCCCACACCAGCTTCTCTTCACCTCTCGTCCTGTCCCCCAGCCTCTGCTTCTGTCCAGGATGCCCTTGCTTACTGTCCTTCTACCCACCCGAGTTCTACCCTCAAGGTCCAGATCAAACGCCACCTCCACCCTGCAGTTGCCCTCCTCTGATGCCCAAGGGAAGAAATATCCCAGCCTCGGCCCTCTTTCAGTACTGTGCACCTCTCCGTGGACACTTACTTTCTTCTTTCACTGACAGTTACAGTGAGTCCTCTACACAGGAACGAGTTCCGTTCCGAGAGCGCGTTCCTAAGTCCAATTTGTTCGCTAAGTCCAACAAAGCTAGCCTAGGTCCCCAACTAACACAATCGGCTCTCTAGTACTGCACTGTAATAGGTTTATCATACTTTTCACACAAATAATACATTAAAAAACAAAGAGTAAAGAAAACATTGACTCTTTCAGTGCAGTACCTTGAAAAGTACAGTAGCACAGTACAACAGCTGGCATCCAGGGGCTGGCATCGAGTGAACAGGCAAGAAGAGTTACTGACTGGAGGAGGGAGAGGAGGTGGGAGATGGTAGAGCTGAAGGATCGTCAGCAACAGGAGACGGAGGGCGAGCTGCGACGTCACTCACGCCTGACGTGGATGGGCCTCATGTTCGAATCTTTGAAAGGTCGCAACTTGAAGGTTCATATGTAGGGGACCTACTGTATTTAAATGCATGCTGTACAAGCCAGGCACATGCTCCGGAAGAGTAGCTGGAGAGAGTTTAATCAAAGGGACTATTTACAAAGATGTGGGCGGGATTAAGGGAAACTAACAAGTATGCTGAAGCACCCAAGGCGCGCCATGACCACCGCGATGGACAAGGTGGGGAAATGGTCACTGGAATCAGGAGAGGGTCACCTGATAGGAGCTGCAGGCTCGGGAAGAGGAGCACAGACACCACTAGAGGGCAGCCTGGCAGGGAGGGAGTCTGGGGAATAAATACCCCAGCCTTTCTCTCCAGCACCCCCTGCTGTCCTGCCAGTGCCTCCCACGGGCTAAACCCAATAAGAAAACAGAAGGCAAAGGGAACATGATGCAGCCCATAGACGTCAGCCTCCCAAGGCTCAGAGCAGGTAGAGAAGGTTGGAGAGTGGACCTAGTGGGGCAAAGAGAGGGTCTCCAGCACACGACTTCTCTCCCTACTATGAAATCCCAGAGTTATAGCATCGATGTCAGAAATGTCCCCAGGATCCACGACAAGCCGGGGCTTTGCATAATAGAGTAGGTTATTAATAAATATTTGGTGAGTGAATCGTTCATCATTAGCTGGTGAGTATGTCTGGTGATTAATTTTCAGATATTTTATGGAATTTCATCACTCATAGAAGTCTCTCAGAATATTCTAAGAATGTTTATAGCTCCACAGAAAAACCTGCCAGCTGAGGTCCCCATGACGTGGCTGGGAAACCCAGCTTATCGTATTTCCCAGCCCTGTCCACCAATTTCTCACTTACATATCACTTTATCTTTCAAAGCAAAGAATATAAACTGGGGATGCATCAGGCTTGTGGAGGAATATTTTCTCAGATCTCAAGCAATCAAGGAAAACAGAAAGGAATGGAATCAACAGCAGAGATACTAGTCTTTTTAAAGTGAAATATAACCAAACTAAAATTAAAGGGAAAAAGTTGTCTGCAAAACATACTTGCATTAGAAGTGATCATGAGTTCAAATTGATTAATTTCATGTAAATAGGTAAGAAAAACAACTTGAGCTTAAGAGAGAAGTCTTCTATTCTAGCACAACTGGCAACCATTTATTGAGCACTTACTATGTGCTGGCAACTGTACTAAATGCTTTATGTATTCTATCTCATTTAATCCTCACAACTGGCATTTGAGCTCTGAACCGTTATGATTTTCATTTTCACAGATGTTGAAACTGAAGTACTGAGAGGATAAGTAAATTTTCCTGGTTCTCGTAGTTGGTAAAAGGCAGTATTGGAATTTAAATCCAAGTTGCCTAATTAAATCCAATTCTCGCTGGAAAATAGCTAAAAGTTGAAACCGTAATCACTATACAAATTCAATTCAATGACTATCTGAGTGCCATTTACACCTACTAAATTAATTATCACTTTTTAAAATTATTATTCAGTTCCATTGCTGATGAGGCACTGGTGAAAGTTATACCCACAGAGCTGGTGCCATGGTGGATGAATATACACTTCTGGGAAAGCAACAAGGCAGAACCCGTCAGA
Organism: Pseudorca crassidens; assembly: GCF_039906515.1. NCBI lineage: Eukaryota > Metazoa > Chordata > Mammalia > Artiodactyla > Delphinidae > Pseudorca > Pseudorca crassidens. The sequence goes on along the minus strand of NC_090296.1, from coordinate 148,023,611 downwards.
AATTAGGACCACATTCAGAGCGTTTCTACCATGATCAGAAGGCTGGTTCGCTGTCCTGCGGGAACAGGATTCTGCATGAGGGGCAAGGATGTGAGGTCTCTGGGTCTGGGCTTTGCAGTCGTGGGGCAGGAGAAAGACGGTGTCTTCAGATATGGGATCCACTGTGCTTTCATCTACATGACCAGCCCCATCTAGAAGCAGCTTCCTCCAAAGGATCGAGGTGGGGGTGGGGTGCGGCACTGGTCAGCCGACTGGGCTGGATCAGGCCCAGGATATGGTCCTACTGAAGCCCTGGGATGGTGTGACTCAGGCACTGGGACCCAGACAGATGGGCAGAGCTGTGTTTGGAGTTGTAGCCTTCCCAGAAGACTCTTCATTTGCTCTCATTGACCGGCCCATGGCTGGTCCTAGAGGTGATTCATATTGATGTCCAGATGTTGAGCAGGTAGAGCGAGGAGGTAGCGGGGTGGAGGAGGTTCCTTGCTGCACCCTTCCTGAGCTGGAGGAGAGCGGCCTCCCTGCTGCCCCTGCTGGGAACTCTGAGAACTGCAGGGGTTTTTCTGACATCCCGGATCTTGATTTCTTCTGGAGACAAAGCAGGAATCTTCTTCTGCTCCCTCCCTGTCATCTCTTTGCCTGACGCTACCTCTGTATTTTAGCAGAAGCAGCACGCCGAGCATCCCAGCTCTGCCACTCACGCACTTAAACTCTCGCTTCCCTGCTCCGTCAACACTGCTACCTGCCTCACAAGTCTTTCCTGAACCCAGAAACATAGTGTTTCGTAAAGGCCCGGCACACAACAGGGAATCGATAAATATTCACTTTCCCCCTTCCTTATTTTTATCCCTTTAACGGATTACAGGTGAAAACACCTCGGAGTGGTCATTTTATACGATAAGGCCCATCTAGTGTGGGGCTTTCACCTTCCTCACACTTTTCTTACAGGACCAAAGGGCTGGACCTGGCGGCTGTTTCCAGCCTGCAAGAGTCAATCAATCAACCAGGGGCGGGCAGGGCAGTACGGCAGGGATCCACCAGGAGGCAGCAGAGAGCCGGCCTCCGCGGGCTCCGCTGGGCTGGGGTCTGCACAGGTGACCTCAAGAGCAGGGAGACTTTCCCAGGCTCTGTCATTAGAGACTGAAGGTCTGGGGGTTATGGGCTGTGTCACCAAACTGAAACTCTAGAGGCAAAGACCTAGGTGAGCGTGAGCCCAGCATGGCTGTTAGGTTAAAGAGGAAGTAGTTCTAGGACTTCCCTGGTGGTGCAGTGGTTAAGAATCCACCTGCCAATGCAGGGGACACGGGTTTGAGCCCTGGTCCGGGAAAATCCCACGTGCCACAGAGCAACTGAACCCCTGCACCACAACTACTGATAGAGCCCGTGAGCCTCAGCTACTGAGCCTGTGCACCACAGCTGCTGAGGTGCACACCTAGAGCCTGTGCTCCACAACAGGGGAGGCCACCGCAATGATAAGAAAGCCTGGACGCAGCAACGAAGACCCAACGCAGCCAAAAATTAATTAATTAATCAAAGGCCATTTCTTTAAAAAAAAAAAAAAAGAGGAAGTAGTTCTACAGAGTCCGGAAGAAACCCTCTCAATCAGGGGAGTAATAGTAATAATAGCTGCTATTAACCAAATGTGCTGATATCATAAGGATATTATTGGGCGATCTTTATATACATATGTACATATATAATACATATGTGTGCGTGTATATATATATATATTTTTTTTTTAGGCCGTGGCATGAGGGATCTTAGTTCCCTGACCAGGGATGGAACCCGAACCCTCTGCATTGGGTGTGCACAGTCTTAACCACTAGACTGCCAGGGAAGTCCCGCCAGTATATATTTTATCTGTGGTCATCTCTAATGTCAAACCTGGTAGACTCGGGCCATAGAGATTCTTCCGGAACATAGAGGAGCCCAGTCATGGGCTTCAGGACCTGGGGCGGGAGGAGGGTACTGAGTACAAGGAGATTCTCCCAGACAGGAGGTGGAAATGGAAACCCTGCTGTTTCCTCTTGATGGAGCGTGGAAGGAAGAGAGGCGGGGGAGGAGAGGCAGTGGGTCAGACGCGTGGGTCTTGGGTGCCCCACGCAGCCCCGCTCCCAGGTTGTGGTGGGGCTGGATGTTAACATGAAGGAAAAGCCAGAAGTGGAGGGAGGGGGGCTTGTGCTCTGCTGGTGCCGGGCATGGAGCAGGCACGCCGGGTACACACGGAGACCCAGAGGCGTGAAGTGGAGAGGAGGCCTGGGTTAGAGCTCTCCAGCCCTCTCTTGGCCTGGAGGGGCCCCCGAAGAGCCGGCGTGCGACAGCCACGGGTTGAGACCCAGGGGCCTGCCATGCTAAGGGGTGAGGTGACTGCACCATGAAGGCCACAGAGTCCCCAGCTTAGTAGGGGGCAGGTGGAGGGTGTGCCTGGGACTCAGAAGGCTGAGCAGCACCCTGAAGAGCTGGGGGAGGGGCCCGTCAGCAAGGGAGAACAACTGGACCCCAACCGAAACAAGAAAACAAGCTTCGCGTTAATCTCTGCACCCAGGGAGAAGTAGCCCACGGGGCAGGCATCCCTGCCTCTATGTCTGCTTTGCCTCTTGAGCCCCAGCCACTCCCATTCTCCTTCACAGCAGCCACGCTGGCCCTCTCAGGCCTTCAATGCTGCCATGCTTCCTCCAGCCACAGGGCCTTTGCACATCCCTTCTCTCCTCCCTCCAAACCCATCCTCCTGGCTCAGTCCTTTTCTTCTCTTCCATACTCTCTTTCATAACACTTGTCATTTCATTGAGTTGTCATTTTGCATCTATCTTTGATTAACACCCACCTCCCCCCTAGGATTATAAGCGCCATGGGGGCAGGGACCACGGTTTTTTTTTTTTTTTCCTTTTTTTTTTTAATATTTATTTATTTGGTTGTGCTGGGTCTTAGTCACGGCAGGCAGGCTCCTTAGTTGTGGCACGCATGTGGGATCTAGTTCCCTGACCAGGGATCGAACCCCGGGCCCCCTGCATTGGGAGCATGGAGTCTTAACCACCGCACCACCAGGGAAGTCCCACCGTGTTTATTTTCACACATCACCGTGTGCCCAGCACCCAGGAGACACTGGCAATGACAGACCCTCCATCGGCGTTTGTTGAATGACTGGACAAACAGCTGAATGAGCAAACGTGTGGCCACAACCTTGTCTCCATTTTCGGAAGGAGGAACGGAGGTGAGCAGTGAACTGTGTTCAACACAGAAGGTGGGGGAGGGGGACGGCAGGGGGCAGGTCCTGCCCTCGCTGAAAGAAGCAGACCTTTCCCCACATCACACAAGCTTTTCCTTTACCCCCCAAGTCAGAGCAGCATTTTCTTCTTCAGATGAAGAACCTGAGGATTTGCAGGGTCTTTCGGTTTTGTGTTTACTTCCCATGATGAAAATTTTCAGCAGACAAGAAAAGTGAGGAGGACTGTACCATATCCATTGGAGAATAAATATTTTAAAGTAAATTACAGATATCATGGCAACTGACTCTCAAAGACTTCACTTTGCATCTTTGAAAAATAAGGACACTTCCCTACGTAACCCAAGTACTGTTATCGCACCTAACAGAGTGATCCGGAATTTCTTATTATCATCTCACACTCAGGCCTTGTTCATATTGTGGGCTCCAAAATGTCTTCTACACTTGGTTTCCTAGACCCAGGAGCCAAACAAAGTCCTTGCACAGAGCAGCATGTTTTGAAAACCATCTCAGATGTCTTAATTCAGACCATATGTTGACCAGCAATGGAACACAGAACCAGACGTCTCCCATGTACATTCCGGTATCCTCGGTCCTTCTTCATTCTGATCCATTCCTGGATGGCAGGCAAGTCCAGGAAGGAATCGCCACAGATCCCTGGAGCCCAGGTCCCTGGGGACACAGGGCGCCTCAGGCATATTCCAGAAGCCCACGGCAGCCCCCAGGGGAGGCAACACGCAAGCCGCACTGCGGAGGAGCAGAAAGATGAGCCATAAAGAAAGTATTTTCTTTTCCCGAACTTGCCAAGCCCTCGCAAAGCCTCGCCTTCTGAAGGAAGGTGCTGCCCCCTAGGCAGGTCCTGGGGGGCGGTGGTGAGGTCGACCTTTGAAAAGCCATCCACTTAAGGGACAAAGCACTTTCTCCGGTTCTCGACCCCAGTGCTGGCCTGGTGACCTGAGGTCGGCCAGAGAGGCTGCAGACAGGCGTTGTGTCACCAGAATGCGTGGAGGTCGAGCTGGGGGGTGGACATGGGACTTGGCTGTGCCAGTGAGATTTTGTTTAATCTTGATGGGAATTTTGTGGTTTTCACAATTGCCTTGGGATAAAATAGGACCTTGCTTCATAGTCCCTCAAGTATGCAGCTGCTGAATTGTCCTTTAGATGACGCTCTTGACTTTCCAACTTATACTTTTTCCCTTGGGCGACGGCAGGAGGGCAGATTTCCCCGCCCCCTACCCTTGGCTTCCTTGCCTCTAAGATGAGGGAAAGACTGGGAAATTCCACCCCTAAAGAGAGTTTCCCCTAACCTTCCCCCTGAAACCGTGGCGTTTGGACAGACTGATACACGTAAGACTCAGTCCTATGGGGACGGTCACTCTCTGTGCTCCAGAAAAGCTGGGGGCAACCTGGAAACATCCTCAGTGCCTGCAGGAGCCCCACTGACCAGGTGGGTGCAGACGTGGTCACCCAGGCCACCATCCGTCACACCTTTGCCCCCGAGCTGCAGCCTGGACCCTGGTTCCCATCCGGCGTGGACCCCACCACCTTCCCTGCCCATCAGGACAGGGTGCCAATCCCAGACAGAGAGCTGTGGGACTCAAACAGGCTGGAAGAGACTCCTTGCTCACCATGCCCTCCCCTCCCATTCGGTACAGATACTTCTCTGCTGTGGCGCCTGTCCTGGGAACAGGAGGATGGTTACAGCGGCCCCGGTCTCTACCCACAAGATGCCAGGATCGTCTCCAGGCGTTGCCAGATGTCCCCTAGGGACCCAAATCAGCCTCAGTGGAGAACCCCTGGTTTAGATCTCGTTTAAAAAGCCAGGGAAGTTGCAGAGCTGTGTACACCAGCAGAGAGTTTCACTCTTTGTTGAGAGGACCTCAAACCATGCACTTCAGCAGCGTTCGGGAGAGCCCCCATTCTCTTCTTGGGGAGGCAGAGTGGCCACCAGGCCGGGCCAGTCGAGTCCCCTAGGTGTCCCTCTACTCATGCTCGGGAAGCTGCGGAACAGTGCTGTCCCTAAGATAGGATGAATGGGGCGTTTCCCCCCTGGAAGTGTGAACCCATGAATGCTTTCCAGCCACCGAGGCCCTGCGTCCCCACCCTCTCCCTTCTTCCTCCCTTCCTTCTCACACCCTCATCCCCCAACCAAGGCCTCTGGCTCTGTCCACCCTGAGCTGGACTCAGGATGGGCGGCTTCTCTGGCCACAGCTAGAATGGCCCTAGCTTGCACCCGTGGCTCTCCCAACACTCTCTCCTGCCCCTCCCAGTCCGTTCTTCCGCCAAACCCACTTCCCTACCTCACTGAGCGTCCCGCTGGGCCAGGCCTTTGTTCTCAGTCTCTTGGGCCCCTTCTGGCTTCAGTTCTTCCTTCGACCATCTCCCAGCAGCCTAAACTCACCTGCTCTCGTGGCCCCTCGCCTGAATCTCCATGCCTGCCCTGCTCAGCTCAGCAATGTCCCTGCCTGCCCTGCCTGGGAGCTTCACTGGGTGTGGGCGGGGGAGGGGGGACAGTACCAATGTGCTGATTGACCTTGTCGTAAAGAAGGTCACCCAAGCCCTCCAGGCAGCCCTCCATGATGCTACAAGTCCTCCAGCAGCCCCGCCCCCTTTTTCCATGACTGCATCCTCAACCTTCACTGCTGCTCTCAGGGCGCCAGAACCACCTCCAGCCTCACCTTTTCAGGAGGATCTTTCTTCCTCCTTTCCCTGAAAAGCAAAACAAGATGAAGCAAGGACCATCAGAGGACTTGCTCTGTCTCAAATATAACCTTTTCTCCATCTTCACAGCTGCCACCCAGGTCAAGCCACAGTCACCTCCTGCCTGAAGCACCACGATACTTCCCATGTGACCTCCACAGAGCAACCAGAGTGACCATAAGTTAGCTCACGTCACACCATCTAGAATCCTCCAAGACTTCCATTGCTCCTAGGAAAAAGATCAAATTCCTCAAATGGCCTTTCGGGCTCTGCCTGGTCTAGCACCACTTTCCCCCAGGCTGTCTCTGCTCTGGCCATGCTGGGCTTGTCTAAGTTCCTCAGACCTGCAAAGATTCCCCCTGTCACAGGGCCTTTGAACATGCTGTTCTTTCTGGAACACGATTTCCTCTCCCATCCTGGCCTAGATATGCTGAAAGGTCACTTTCTCAAGAGAAACTTTTCTGGTCCCCCCAGTAGGTCAGGTTGCTTTGGTATACATTCCTTCCTCCAAAGGCACTTATCCTAGATCACTGGGATGTCTTCCTCCCCAACTAGGGTCACCAATAGCTCCTGAGTGCCTGGCACAGTATTTGGCACATGGTTGGAACTCCATAAATGTTTCTTTGTTGAATAAACCTCACCTCCAATCCTTCATTCTCAGTGGACCATGTCCCATTCTCTCTCTCTTTTTTTTTTTGGCCGCACCTCACGGCTTGCAGGATCTTAGTTCCCCGACCAGGGATCGAACCCATGCCCCCTGCAGTGGAAGTGTGGGGTCCTAACCACTGGACCGCCAGGGAAGTCCCCGTTCTCTCTTCCTCTCCCTCTCTACCCATGCCCCACACCAAAGAGTCCATTAGAGGTGAACTCTTTCCACCGCTGTTCCCTTCACCACGCACCCAGCCGGGCTCTCACGTCAGAAATGGGCATTCGTGCCTTCACAGTCCCTCTGAGGCCAACCACGAGGATGCATGGGGTAGATTCTACAGCTGCTCTCGAGTCTTTCCCAAAGGCTTGAAAGTCTTTCCACTGAACACTAGGTTGGGTGGATTTCTTGGAAACAATGTGCTTCTTACGAAAGAGATGAAGTTTAATGTTTCTCAGCAGCTTCTTCTTGGTCTGGCTGAAGGTACCTAGCTAGCTGTGCTTTTCTGCCTTTTCTGGCTCTCATTTTCATCAGAGAGACAGCATGCCAATGCCCTGTGGGGTCGTGTTGAGAGCCAAGCTCAGGAACGAGACGGGCTGAGTCTGAGATTCTGTTGCACCACTTCTTAGCTGTGTGGCCTTTAGGAATTTATGGGGATATAACTAGTACATACCTGAGTCGATTGGGAGGCAGCCTAGCACAGGGTTTGGGAACATGAGGTCTGGTGTGAGAGCATCTGCATTCTAAGACCTTAATTCTTGTGTGTAAATAATGTTAAAACCCAGAGGGAAGGTGACCAAGGGTCACTCCATTTCATGAAAGAATTAGTAATCAGTGTGTGTGTGTGTGTCTGTGTGTGTGTGTGTGTTTCCCAAGAGCCCACAAGATTTGGAAAATATACCATTTACGAATAAGCAGTGCTTCTTTGGGCCACCATCGCAGGAAAACAGATGGAATCCCACCCCTCTGGCTCTTGTCCACCTGTCATTACATGACCTTTAGCTCTCAGAAAGGGGCCCCCCCCAGTTTCTTCTTGAAGTTCCCTGAGAGTATCTCTGAGATGCGCCCTCGAGGTATGAAAACGCAGCCGTGCTCCCTAGAGCCCTCGGGGTGTTGAGACTAAACTGTGTTCTGGGCATTAGTGGGAGAGGTGTCTTTGCTCTCTCCTCAGCTGCCCTTTGGACCAGGAAGAAGGAAACTGTACGGTCTTATGTGTCTGGGGCTCAGAGATTTAGCGTGGCAGCTTTTTCAGTGTTTACTCACAGCCTGCAATGGGGTCAGGGAGACAAATCTGAAATGCAGATCCTCGGTGAACTGAGTCGCTCCCGCCTTCTCTTCCTTGCCACTGTCTAGGGCAGCGGTTCACAAATACACGAGTGTGTGAGAATCAGCTGGAAGGATGATGGGGCGCACGCCCAGTTCCTGATCTGGTAGGACTGAGGTAGGGCTGAGCGTGTGTGTTTCTGAACCGTCCTCAGGTGGTGTTGACGCTGCTGGTCTGGGGACCGCTCTTCGAGAAGCCCTGCTCGAGGGCTTCCAAATCGAATCCAAGCGACTGTCCAAGGCCTCTTTCTAGAGTAGGACTCCTGGGACCTGGGACCGTGGCTGTAAGTCATCTAAATCCCTCCCATCCTTGCAGATGTAGAGACCTTGGTGAGGAGTCAGCAGGCAGCTGAGCTGGGCGCTGCACCCCAGAGCTGGCAGTGGAACTGAGCACGGTGTGCGCGTGTGCCATTCCGGGAGCCCAGCAAGGGGGATGGGGGTGTGTGAGCGGGGACGCTGAGGGTGTCGGCCGAGCAGGACCTATAGCTGCTGGTTTTCAGCCGTGCCCCACAGACCCCGAGGTGTCCCATGGATTCTGCCAGGAGCAGCTCTCTGCGCTGGCGGCCAGGTGTGGGGCTCCTCTTCTGCGCCCCTCCCCCTGCCCTTCCACTCCCGCCTGCAGCAGGGCAGGCTCTGCGTGCCAGGCTCTCAAAACCTTCCTCCTCTCACCAGAGTTCCAACAGGTCCCTCCCTAACACCGTCCAGTTCGTGTGCAGATGCCACCTACTCAGCCAACCTCTCAGCAACCAGACGGCAGCGCCCTGAGTGACGGTGGAGGGCTACTCGGTTATCTATCTTATCTCATCTAATTATTTTTTTCTGATTATTAAAGCAATACATGTTGGATGTGCGAAAGAAACACTTGCTAGGAAAACATAATGTGGAAAGAACAAATGGTCTGTCACGAAATCCATAGGGATAGTAAATTTAACAGGCTTGTAAATGTCTTCAGATGCTTTCTGAGCATTTCTTAATGAGGCATACATGCATTATAAATACTTAATAAAGTGGATTCAAAGTATAGTTTCGTAGCTTTTTAAAAAATATTCCAATAGATCTCAACTTTCTATGTCATTAAGTAAAGATTTTCTTCAAACTTTCTAATGGCTGTGAGTGACCCACTGTTCAAATACACCATCATTTACATAAGCAATTCTTCATTGGCTATTAGGATTTTTCCCCGTGGTGGCTGTTACTCTCAGCCTTGTTTGGGTGTTTTTGTGCACTTGTGTGAATGTTTCCGTAGAGGAGATTTCTAGAAAGATGTCTAGGTTAAAGTGTATGACCAATTTATGGTAACACATACAGTTGACCCATAATGCGGGTTTGAACTGCGTGGGTCCAATTAGACCTGTTTTTCAGTAGTAAACACCACAGTGCTACCCGATCCGTGGTTGGTTGTATCAGCTGCTGCTGAGCCGTGTGTACCGAGGGCTGACTGTAAAGTTATATCTGGGCTTTAGACTGCAGGGAACTTCAGTGTCCCTAACTCCCTGTGTTGTTCAAGGGTCAACTGTGTACCATATTGGGCTGGGCCACTTCTCAAAGCTGCTTGTCCACGTCAGAGTCAACAGCTCCAGAGGATGACATGTCCCCTCTAGCTCACTTCTCAGATCTCACCCTGCTGCAAACTACGGATGGATTCAATGGCATTCTGCCACGGCTACCAACATATTACAAAACATAATGGCAGTGTGGGTCTCCTTAGAAGGAGCTATGGGTATGACAAGGAGATCGACCAAGCTATTTGTAGGGGATCTGGGGAATTTTCTTGGAGAGAAACATCCTGTAAGAAGGCAGCAAACACAATTGGTCGAGTAGGTAGCAGAAGAGGGTAACAATTTTGAGTACAGCCAGTGACGGCCAATTGAATCCATCCCAAGCTAGACCTCAGGGACACTTGTCTGGTCTGCTGGAGAGCAAGGTGCCAAGGAGTTGATTCACTCAAAACTCCAGGACACCAGGGCCCACTGCTTTGAGGCCTTTCCGACATAACGACACAGAAAGGAAGAGGCGGAAAAATTCCATCTCTGCAGCCGTGGCAGGAGCATGGCTCAGTGAGCGGTGGCAGCAGCTGGCAGGGGACTGGGGTGCAGGTGAGAGGCAGCAAAGAAGTGACGGCTTCAGAGGAAAGGGAGCCCACAGAGCAGTGCCCAGGGAAAGCGGGTCTGATTGGGGGCCTGTGTGAGACCCCCTAGCCCCCAAACCCACCCCCTGGGAGCCTCCTGCAGCATTTGGGGGAAAGGAGGAAGCAGCAGGAGGTCCTGTATGAAGAGGGCCGTCAGCACAGTGATCCCTCCAGGCTGGATGGATCCTTGCACATCACTTAAGAAATATTAACCTTTTCTGGGGAAGGGAGTTAGCTCTCCAAGAGAGAAGCCCAGGGAGAGTCTCAAAAGACTCAGAAAGACTTGAGGGTACTTTTGCCTTCTTTGGAGAAATATTTGACCAGGAAGCACGCCTTTTCTACATCAAATTCCATTCCAAATGCTACATCCTATTTATTTTGAAGCATTGAAGGTGGCGGCAGCGGCAATTTTAAAACATTTCAAAGCCTCTGAAAACAGCCAAATGAATTCACCTCTGACTGACAGGCTCGAAAGTGCAGTTGTTTAATATACGAAAATGTCTTTGGAAAGGGTAGCATATAAAATGAAAAGTGTGTATTTTCAATGATCTCATGTGATACACTTAACAGAAGAATTTTCCCAGCCCTGGTTTTTCTAGACACTCTTTTAAAAAAAAAAAAAGATAAAAGAAGGGAAGTAAACATTCATAACTAGACATCTCATAAGGTTACTTCTTTTTTCTTTCTTGCTTTTTTTAAAAATTTTGAATGAGGGCAAATAAAAAAAGAAACATCTAAATCTGATGTTCAAACAACCTTTCCAGTTTGATCCAATCCTCTCACCTTAAAAGTCCATTTATAAGTGCCCCAGATCTTTGAGCTGGTTCCTCCCTTTCTTTGCTCCTTCTGGGTTTGAAAGGCAAATAACTTCTTCCTCCAAAAATGTTCTGTCCAGAATGAACACCATATGGATGAATACTTTTTGGTGAGTTCTCTCCTTTGACCTTTAGTCTCCCAATCCTAAAAGAACAGTGTACACACTTGGAAAGAGTTAAAGAGTTTCCATATCTACTGTAAGGTGGAAGAAAGTTAATTATCCAAATGAGGCCTTGCAAATTTTACTTAAAGTTAGACTTAAGATGTATAGTGTGCATTTCCACTTGTAAATCACGAAGAAGTTAAGATAAATTTCGAAAAGAGCAAAGTATAATTTTAAATAGTTGTCAACTGAAATCTCTATGGCGGTAGTTTTCAAACTGAAGTATGCATCGGAATCACTTGGAGGGCTTGTGAAAACACAGCTTACTGAGCCCACCCCAGTTTGATTTAGGAGGTCTTAGGCGGGGGCCGAGAATTTGCATTTCCCTCAAGCTTCCAGGTGATGCTGTCTGGGGACCACACTTTGAGAAGCACTGCTCTTGGACACATCCACGCCACTAAGGCTTCTCTCTCAGGAAGGAGGAAGTGTGGCATTCCAGAGACACTGGAAGAGAGCCAGGAGAACTATGTTCTCAGTGTGCTTCTACGTGACTAATTGTACACTCTTAGGCTAATCCATACACTTCCACGAGGATTTACTGAGCATCTACTATGTGCAAGGCACAGATGGTATAAAAAAATCTCACCTTCAAGCTTTCACATAAGTAAAAGGGCCAGGATCTGTACCCAAACCACACTTACCAGAATGCCGTGAGTACCATAAAAGAGATGCAAATAATATTATGGGCATCAGAAAAAGATAAGCTCATTTGGTTGGCAATGAGAAAGGTGACATCCTAATAGAGATGGCACTGGGCCCAGGCTTTAAGAGATGGGAAGGACACAGGGTGAAGGTGGGGGGACAGCGGGAACCACAAGACATTCTTGAGCAGAGGAGGGTGTCAGGATCAAAGGTGTTGTGTTGGTCAAGGCTGTTCAGTGCTTGTGATTTGAAGTCAACTCAAATTGACTTCGACAGAAAAAGGCGAGGAAACTTACTGCCTCGTGTACCTGAAAAGTCCAGGGATAGCTTTGGTTTAAGGTACAGAATTTAGATGCTCAAAATTGTTCAGAAATTGGTCTCTCATCCATTCCAAAGAGGCCAAGGGACTTGAATACACCAACTGTCCCATCCTGCGTCACATGCAGGTGTGGTGAGGTCAAACCCACTCCAACCTCACGGACCAAGTAGGAATGAGGTGGTTTCCCCAAAGAAAAGCAGGGTGTTATTTCTAGGCTTTTGTCTACTGGGTACTGCACAGGAGAAAACAGCCAAGAACTACTATAGATGTGAATAGCCCAAACATGGGATCCAACAGGTCACTATCAGAGGGGGAGCCAATTTAACAAAAGGTCACTACCCACCTCTCAGGTCCCTTGCCAAAGGACTTGCTACAACCTGGCTTCCATTCTCGGGGTCTGGTCCAGGGCAACTCCCTGGTCCTCTGTCCCCTCCGCCTCGAGCTTCTCTACAGTAGCAGGAATCCTGCAAGGGGGACTGTCCAGGTGGGGGGAGGAGGGGACGATTGCAGTGGTGGCCCCTGTAGACCAGGCCTTCAGAGACAATTTCCGGAGGATCCATTGTCTCCAGATGTCTCATCAGGGCAGGGTCAGCTCAGCTACCATGCATCCTTCTCCCACCAGCCTTGAAGCCCAGTCACTTTCCTAGAAGGTTCTGGATCATTCCTGTCCCTTGTGGATGCTGCTGTGCACTTAGTGGCCAGAGCAGGAGCCCCTGCTGCTCAAGTTCCTCCCGCTGCACCCAATTCTGCTGGGCGCCAGGCCTCCCCCCACGGTGGGCTCCCCGGGGAGCCCGTTCCCGAGTAATGGCAGCGTCACCGGTCCATGAACTGCTTTCTCCAAGGCTCTCCTGACCCACCCGCTCTTTGAAAAGGGGAAGGAATGGGCCCCTGTGCCAGAGGTACTGGAGCAGCCCAGAGGGCTGGCTGGAGGAAGCCCTGGCTCTGGCCACAAAGGCAACATCAGTGCCTTGAGCAGAGCAGGTCTGCACAGGGATGGTTCTGCTCGGTGGATGTGGCTGCCTGGGGACCAGGCCGGGGAGAAAAGAAAGTAAAGCCTGTGGAGGGTAAAAAGGTGGAAGGAAATGGTGGCTGGCAGAGTCGTGGTAAGTCAGAGCTTCCCAGAGTTGGGAAGACAGCAGGCTGTGGTGGGAGCAGAGCACAGTGACGTTCAAACGTCCCAGGTGGGGCAGGCCAGGCCCGTGGCGAGGGCCAGAGCGGCCCTGAGTGCTGCCTCCGAAGCAGAGGGGCAGGAAGGGGAGTTGGCGCAGGGGGGGCTTCAGGAGCTGGGAAGACCACACGGAGACCCAGGAAGCTGACATCTCGGCTGGGCCTAGCCCTCCCACTTTTCTGTAGCTCCCGTTCCAGCTGGAAGCACTGGCTGCCGCGGGTTCACGAAGGATGGATGAAGGGGAGCCCATAGGCAAGCTTATCTGGCTTGGCCTTAAGCAGAATCAGTCACTGTCCAAAGGCCAACTGTACGGCGGTCCCCAAAGCGAAGGGCCTCGGGGCTGGCCGATCCCACTTGCTATGCTTTGGGGACAGCACATAATCTGACAAGGGGCGCTGGCTACAGTGTAAAACCTGACCTGAAGGAAAGACCAAGAAAAGTGAAGAAACCAGAAAGCAAGCACCCCTGGAATTTCGAGTCCTGTCGCCCTCTCCACTTTAGGTCCAGAGCGCTCAAGCTCAGCAGGATGGGAAGACCTCACTAGAGAAAAAGAAAAGTGAAATACGCAGCCTGAATTTTTGTCTTATCAGATCAACTGATTGTGTAATCAGCCTGAACTGAGGTATCTTCCCTCTCCGTGCATGTGCACTGCCTCAGGATTGTAATAAAAATAAAAAAGCAATGATAATTGCTTTTAATACATTGGGCACTATACACCAGGTACTGTGTCCTAACATGGGTTATTTTGTTTCCTCCTCCCAACAATCCCTTCCACATGAGAAATTACCGACCACCTTACATCTGAGGGATGTAAGGCTTCCAGAGACTTGCCCAGGGTCACCCAGGTAGGAGTGACAGGACCCTAAGTTCTTGTCTCCCTGCTCCTGACCCCGCTGTGGTACTGTCTGATGATATCAGGGCTCTGTGGTTCACAGAAACGTTTTTTATTTTTTCAAAAAGACAACAGATAACTTTTTGGAAAAATATGCTTCAAATGGTCATTCAAAATTACGAAATAAAAATTCTTCAAGATCACTGATTTGCAAAAAGGTAAAAGTTGCAGCTGTGGTAAAAAGGCCTTTTAAATTGGACAAGAAAGGTTGTTTGTTTATGAGAAATCACACGAAATCTGGGACAGCAGAATTAAAGCTGCTACACCTTTTGCCACGAACCAAAATCATACAAAATAATCTGTCAGACCCAAAGGCCTGGCAGAGATGTGCAAAGGGCAACCCCCAAAGCAAACGTGCATTCCCAGCGCTCCCAGCCCTGAGGCTGAGGTGCGGGGTGGAATACAACTGCCTGGCCCTCTGGAACTTCCTCAGGAACACCGGAGGGAGGGGACACATGGGCTGGGAGAAACCCCATCCCCGTGACTCAAGATCAAGTCTCTGGCTTTCCAGCCCTGGGCCAGGAATGGCCAAGCTGGGAGGGCCTTGGCCCCTTCACTTCCAGAGCCCTTCCTCGTGTTCCGCCCCCTCCTCCCTCCCGTCTCCTCTGGTCGGTGCTCTCTTGCTTCCCTGGAGTCTGCGGCACATGGCTCTGCTCGTTCCCTGCAGGGCAGACATGCCACAAGGTGAGAAGCCTCCCCACCGCTCATTCCTAAATTGCGAGAAGATGCTCTCTGTGCCGTGGGTTCTGTCTATGGAACAGGATCAAAGGAAAGTCTTCTTACTCCCGTGGTCTGGTTTATGTTTTTAGGTTGACATTCATAATCCTGTTTTTAGAATCTGATCTAAATTCTTGGCTTTTATTATTAATTTTATCTTTTTTTCCTAGCTTAGGAAGTTTAAAGTGCTCTTTGCCTTAAAAAGAAAGGATTACTTGGACTGCTTCACAATGGCACACCTTCTAATTCTGGGATTTAATAATCTATTCACCTGGAGGGCTTTGGCTCCAGGACAAGCCTTCTACGGCTCTGGGCCTTATTTGTTGTTGTAAGACAGGAGAGAAGGGAAATCTCTTATCCAGAAATTTGGATAATTTCTTATCCAAACTTACCAGCCATAAATCTGAGCCATATAATGATTTTGAATCTTGGACACTGGCAGCTTTACCTAAGTTTGAGGCACAGAATATAAATATCATAAATATAAAGATGCCCCAAACCCTCACCTCGTCCTCTGCTGTAGTGAAGATTCAGCTTCTGCTGATGATTTCCCTGACCTAACACACATCAGGCAACAGTCCCTGGAATCCTTTTGCGATGTACTCAGAGCAGGGCTTACCCAGAGGTGCAACTAAATGAGATATGGGACCATGGGCTGTGAATGTAACTTCTACGAGGCCGTAATAATTTCCTACTCCTATTCCCATACAACAGGTGTGAGGATCCAGTAATTCTCTCTCCCTCTCTGCACAGACACAGACACACACACACACCACACACCCCCACTCCATACACCCAGGGTCATAATAGGAGATGGGTATTTCTCCTCAAGTCTACGAAAACTCTGACCCTTCCAGACCCCACGCCCCTGGCCCACCTGTGCCCTGGGGTTGCCTTGGAAAAGGCATTAGGTTGATGTTGCCTATGCCTGTCCTCTGAGACCTCAGGACCTCAATGCCAAGAATCCTCCAGGAGTGAGGGTCTTGATTTTGTGGCTTCCTCACTGCCCCTGAGGCCTGTCTGTAAATGACTGCCAGAAACCAATCCCTATGTAAGAACAGGAACACCCCCATCCCACTTTGGGACTGATAACTCCTTGGTTCACTTCCACTGAATTCAGTACACTGAGGCTAGGGTCTGAGCATGCCATAGGGACACGAAGTAGAGACACAGTCTCACTATGCTGTCACACGTGGACGGGGTATCCATGGCTGGGGCCCCGTCACCAACTACACACCACAGCAGATTACTCGCATGGCAGATTAGCTATAGCCCTTGGCCTGCCTGCTCGTGGTCATTCCTGCTTGTTGTTGTCTCCCCAAACGTGGAGAAGGAAGAGAGGCAATCTATCAACCTGACACGCCACCTCCCCACACCAGCACATCTGGCAGAGCCCAAGAGAATGCAGAAAGAGCTCCGACTCTTTCTGGGTTATGCCTCTTTTCTCTATTAAATGTAGCATTTGCTGATAAAGTGTATAGTCTAAGAAGACTTTTTATAGCACATCTGGAAGTTTGAATGATATGATTTACAAATGCTATAAATCGATGTGCTAGCTTTTCCTGTGTTATCAAAGTTTTCAGATAAACCAATACGTGGTATAACTCTCCTAAATTAATTCAGATATCAGTATCTGTTCCACTTAGACAGTGAATTATCTAGCTACATTTTCCCCAAAGTCTGGGTCAGTTAGACTTGACCAGATATGCCAGGGCTCTAGTACTAAGAATGACAGAGTTTAGGGCTTCCCTGGTGGCGCAGTGGTTGAGAGTCCACCTGCCGATGCAGGGGACACGGGTTCGTGCCCCGGTCCGGGAAGATCCCACATGCCGCAGAGCGGCTGGGCCCGTAAGCCATGGCCGCTGAGCCTGCGCGTCCGGAGCCTGTGCTCTGCAACGGGAGAGGCCACAACAGTGAGAGGCCCGCGCACCACACACACACACAAAAAAAATGACAGAGTTTATTAAAAACAACAAACAAACAAAAAAACATTAATAGCATTTCAAGCCTGGTCTGATAATTTTAGGTGTTTTGAAAAAGAATCCTTCTTTTAAGTGGCTATAAAAGATATTAGCACAACATCAAAAATTACAAAATCTATTACTGACTGGATTGCATTTGCACCTTATATGGGGATCTCCCTGAATGAGGCAACTGAGGAGATTTAGGGAAAGTATTTACAATCAAGGCAATAATCTCATCATATTAGCTAATATCCCTTCAGTAAGGCTAAGAGGAAACAGCCAAGAGAATTATAGAAATTTACCTTTTTTTTAAAAAAAGAAAAAGGTATAGGGCATAACTTTAATTAACATTTATTTAAATATGAGTGATGCAATTTAGGAGGGAGTGTAAAAACAGAAGGTTTAAAGGCTAACAGTTGACCATTACATTGGTTTGCTACACAAATAAAGATGTGTAGCAAGATGAATCAGCTGGAACAGTGACTTGGTTTAACTAACCTAAAGGCAGCTGGTCTCTCGAGTATGCGGTCTCTCCAAATGATGTTAAATGCTGTGATTCAATGATTAAATATGAAGTATGTTTAAGTGGAGAATGTAATCAGAAGAGCGACACTCTGATGACAGGCAGAGGGGTGGGTGCTCAGTGTAGAGGACCCAGCCCACTGGGGGATCTGCACACCCTGCCCCTGGCACTTAGCAGGTTGCCCTCATCACAGCACGAGTCTTGCTGCCAAGGGGTTATACATAGGGTAGGAAGAAGGCACCACTGCAATATTTATCACTTCTTGCCTTGTACCAGAACCAATTACAAAAACATTTTGGAACGCCCTCTTTAAAATATGATATGGATCAAATTTATTGAAAGTGAATGCACAGAGATGATACAGCATAAAGGAATTTTCCCAGGATCGAAGCCTGGGTGATACTTCCTAACTTATTACAAAGAGAAGAATCTGCCACCAGTGGTAGTTACTTATTTTTGCTGAGGGTTCTCTGCTTTTCTGCGTGCTCCACAATCTTCTCTTCCACATAAAGACCCTTCCGCTTTCGTACCGCATTCATGTACTTCCGGGCCTGGTTCTCAGAATCAGCCTTTTCCCCAAAGTGCAAATACTCCTCCTCAGTGGTTGGTACCCAGAAGGGGTCGCTGGGAATGATCTTGTAAAAGAAGGTGACAGAACGTGCTAGATTAGACAAGTATACTTTCATCTCAAATGCCAACTCATACAGTCTTAGCTTAAGAATAAAAGTGAAGCAATGAAGAGTTAAGCTTGCTAGAAATGGTAATAAACAAATATGAAGGATCACAGGCGGTATGGACAAATGCAAGTAGATTCAACAAAACTTGTGACATACATATTATTCTTTACTCCTAGAGCCTTTACATAACACTAAGTAAGAAAACTATTAACTTTGAATAATATAATAGAAAAAACTCTCCCTCTCACTAGGATATACCTGGGTATCAGTGTCACTTCACTAATTTTGCCTTTGTCCTCAGCAAAGACCAACACATGTAAGTCCATTCTTGATTATTCTGAGCTTTTTGCTCCAAAATTCAGTGCAGTATTAGGAGCTCGGTATTGCCTACAGATGAAGACCACATTCCACAAGATCAGCTTTATCAGTAATAACAGTGAGATTCTGACTTTTATATGCCTTGTTCTTTTCGTTGTTTTTTCTTACTTCTCATTTGGGAGGAAAGAGGTGCTATTTCTCAAGTGGTCTCAAATCCCAACACTTTTCAATTTAAAATGCAGAAATTTAAGAAAAATTTATTTTATAATAGTCACTCTTCAACACAAGAAAAGGAAATTTCTGTGGACTAGGAAGGGAGAGGTTCTTGGAGGGAGAGAAGAGAGCCCACAGTAATATGTGAGGGCAAAAGCCCCAACCACTTCCCATAGGGAGCCAAGACAGCTGTGCACCAGGAGGGCCAGGCTTTTACTGCCCACTTAGGATGGGCCCAAAGCCACATAAACCAGGTGTGTGGGGACCAGAACCATCCACTCTTCTCTGGAGCTGGAATAACCATGTCTGCCCAGGGCTGTGGCTGAAAATGAGTTGTAGGTCATGAGATAAAAGCCGTCACCTTCTGAAGATCAGACTCGGCCTGTGCTGAGTCTGTTGTCCTGCACCATCCACACTGGTGAAGGCACCAAGCTGAGCCACTGCAAATGCTACAGTTAGAGCTACGGCACTCAGGAGGACAGAGGAGGAGAGAATTCCTGCTGAAAATGACCCTACCAGTAAGATATACAGAAGACAAAAGGAAATCCAGCACCATGAAAGACAGGTGCCAGACTCAACAAAAGGGAGAATGAATAATCAAATAGAGATAATAAGGTAATCTGAAGAGAAAATTCTAGAGAGTTCATTTAAAAATCCTCCAAGAAATAAAGGAGATGGGGGTGGGGAATAGCATCCACAATACATTAGGCATTTGTGAAAAAGAAAGAACTAGAAATCCCAGAAATTAAAATTTTAGACATTAAAATTAAAAAAAAACAAAGAAACTCAGTGGGTAGGTTAAACAGAAAACTGCTGAAGCGAGAATAAGTAAATTAAAAAGACATTTGATATTCAGAATATATAAAGAACTCTTAGAACTCAACAACAAAAAACCCCAAACAACCCGATAAAAAATGGGCAAAGGACTTGAATAGACACGTCTCCAAAAAGGATATACAAATGGCCAACAAGCAACTGAAAAGATGCTCAACATTATCAGTCATGAAGGAAATTCAAATCAAAACCACAGTGAGGTACCACTTCACACCCACTGGGATGACTATTTAAAAAAAAAAAATGGAAAAAAAGCATTGGTGAGGATGTGGAGAGACTGGAAACCTCATGCATTGCTGATAAGAATGTAAGACGCTACAGCCACTGTGGAAAAGTCTGGCGGTTTCTCACAAAGTTAAACGCAGAATTATCATACGACTCCGCAATTCTACTCATAGGTATATACCCCAAAGGACTGAAAATAGGAACTCAAACAAGTATCAATACATATACACGCAAGAACACAGCAACACTATTCACAACAGCCAAAAGGTGGAAAAGCCTAAAGGTCCATCAATGGACGAACAAACTATGGTATACAGTACATACAACGGAGTGTTACACAGCCATACGAAGAATACTGATACATGCTAAATGTGGATGTACCTCCAAAACAGTATGCTAAGTGGAAGAAGCCAGACACAAAAGGTTACATATTATATGATTCCGTTTGTATAAAATGTCCAGAAGAGATGAACCACAGACATAGAATGCAGACTGACGGTTACCCGGGGCTGGCAGGGGAGTCTGTGTGTAAGCCCAGACCCAGGAAGGCTTTGGCACATCTCTAAATCCAAGGCAGGCGCGGAGGCTGGAGCGAATGTAACGCACGGGTTGACGGTGCTGGTGCTGAAGTCAGATCTGCATGACTGGGGCAAGTTACTTAAAGGCATCTTGTGCCTTAGTTCTCTCGTTTGTAAAGGTGTAATATTAAAAGTCCTAATCTCCTATGATTGTACGAGGGCTAAATGAGATCATCAATTTATGTCAAGTCATGCCAGGGACGCAGTAACAGCACATCACCACTCTCTGACACTGCTGAATTCAAGACTAGGGCTACAAGTGCAAGCACAGTTGAATGGAAGTGGAAGGGGCGAGTCTGGAAAGTGGGTAGTGTCTCTGCGTGCTCTTATGAACCACCAGCCTATTGTGGCTGGAAAAACAGACCCACTCAAAGAACTGCTACTGCGTTCTGTCCCCGGGAGATGAATCCCTTTGCTTCCACAGTCATCTCTGGAAACCCTGTCTGCCACTCTCCTCTACCACCCCCAGCCACAACCACGTCACAACCTCCTAAGTGTGTCAAAGCACAGACCAGTGCCCTCAGGCTGAAGAAGGATGACATGCTAGGTATGAGGACTCAAGTGTCATCAGGGTATACGTCTACAGAGGATAAGCAAAATCTCCAAGGTGCCATTAGCCAAGTATTAGCAGGTTGCTGGGGCCCTGCCACCCCCAAGTCTAATGTGACACGGTACCAGAGTAGTGGGGTGATGCTGCGGACCTGCAAGTTCCCACACACCGGTGAGTGGATTCAAGGGTGCTGAGAGGCTGGTGGAAGCCTGGGGGCAGGACAAAGGCAGCTGCGGGTGGGGATTTTGTGGCTAGAGACAAGTGGTTGGTAGGAGAGATTCCTGAAACTGGTTGGTGCCACCACACTGGCCCCAGCAGCCAGATGGGGCTGGACCAGTCAAGCCATTTCCTGGCCAAAGCCACTGAGGATCTAGGGTGCTGTGCTGAAGCTGAGGCTCCCCTCCCCCTTTCCACAGAAGGCCCCCTCTTGCTTAGAGAGGGGCAGAAGAAAGTCAGGAAATGGAACATTTACGTGGGCAGTCATCCACAAAGACTATACTTGTAAGAGACTAGTTTTAAGCGAGTTATCAGTGCCCTCCTCTAACTAGTTGGATGATAAACCCATCATAGAATATAAAGAAGCCACATGTTCTTAGCAGGTCTCAGTGGTAGCAGTGAACACATCTTTAATCCAGTTAAAAAAAAGTGACACATTTTATAAAGAGAAATGAGTGAGGTGTTAGTTGGGAGATATCAGACTCAGACTGGCCAACTGAAGACCAGAGTGTCCTCTTTTCAAAAATGTAACTTCAGAGCTTCAGAAGGGTCCAGTTTTGCCTGGGCCCTCAGTGTATGTTTCTGAGGTTTGCTCAGTTCGTTTCCTGAGCCGCCAGGGCCGCTTTCTGTGCCCATCTCCAGCTGCCCGGGGGACTCGACCCGATGCGGGTCCACTGCCCACATCTCTTCTGTCCAGCACGGGCAGCTGCTGTTTTCACCTTCACTCCTCCTGTATCTGTGTGGACATCTGGAAGCTTCTTGCCTCGACATGCCAAACAAAGTCTCAGAAAAGGGGCAATGGGGTACACTTTACCAGAAAGTGACTGGCCTGGTCCAGTCCCACCTGACCGTGTTAGGGTCGTTTTGAATTTTCCCAGTGGGGTGATGACAAGGCGACCCCAAAGGCTGTCCAGCTGATGCTCCACAGAAAGGCATCCTTGAGGTGACAGAGCAGAGCTTGCTATCAGTTTGGAAGACAAGATGCTTTCTTCTAACTGGCTCACCCAGAATTCACGTGCCTACAGTGAGAATGTTTTTTTTTTGGCAACTCCACCGCCTAAAGAGGATGCCATTTTCTAACTCACAGGAAGAAAGGCACCCAAGTGCTAGCTGTTGCCCTGAGCATTACTACAAAAAAAAAAAAAAAAAAAAAAAAAAAAGCCTAGAAGAAAAACGCTTTGGGAGCTCTCTTTCAATACTTTGCCCAATTTTCCCTATGGTTATGGCTGGCAGGTGGCAAACACCATGTCCATGCGATTGTGATCACTTCTTCCTTACCCTAACGTGAACTTTAGCCCACCCCTCAGCAGCGAGTCTTGAGGTTATGCTGACATACATGTAGATCAGCACTGGCTGGTAATATTTTTCCTTCTGTGTCTGTTATTAGCTCCTTTTCTTCCTTTTTCATAGAAGGGTAAAACATAGAAAGAGAAATTATGAGATTGCTGACTTCAAAGGTTTCCTCATGGAAAATGCCTGTAATTTTATTTTCTCTATTTTTTGAAGCACTTTCTCTCAAAAGCTCTTGATTGTAAATTACATGGTGTGGTAGAATACAAATGAAAAAAAGTGCCTTGGAGTGAGAAGCCAGATCTCAACAACTGTGTTATTTCTAAACCTAACTATGGGGGAAAACTGAGACAGCCAGAAAAGATCAGATCAATGACACTTAATTATAATGTAGTTTTCTAGACTTTCAAAAGATTTGAAGCTTTTGGGAACAGGACCATGACAGGTGGCAAGGGGATGACAGAAGGATGGTACAAAACTGGAGCAAACTTTCCTTGACTACATTTTTCTCTCAAGTTATTTATTAAAGGGCGGATTTGTAATGATTAGCTGTAGCTAAGTCAAAAACTAATATATTTTTAAAACTACTACTAAGTATGTCAGATTAACTTTCAGCCTCCCCGCCCTTTTTTTTTTTAAATTTTGAGAAAGAAAGGAGACTGAAAAACCATCATGGTTTTCACGTTGACAAAAACTGCCTGCTTTGTAAAACTTTGCTGTTTTATATTAACTGTTCCTAAATACTTATTATCCTCTTTTTCTTTGGTATTAGTATTTCAGGTGGGCATACAGATGACCTAGGTTCTGGGGGGAGGGGTAGGTAGGCACACATTTTCTATAAAGCTTTAGACAGTAAATATTTTAGACTGTGGGCCACATGGTCTCTGTTGTAACTACTCAAGTGTGCTTGAAAGCAGCCATATAAAATACGTAAATGAATGGGTATGGCTATATCTATTTTATTTACCAAAACAGGTAATGGGTCATAGTTTGCTGACTCCTGAATGAGTTAAAGACTATATTGCCCAGCCTCCTTGTCAGATGGAGCCTTGTTAGATGTGGCGGGATGATGTGTTCTGGGCTATGGACTTGGGCAGCATCCTCTTAACGGGACTATGCCCTCTTAACGGAGTATGTCCTCTTCCCATTGCCTATTCTTAATGGCCGGTATGCAGAGGTGACAGTAGGAGGTGAAACAGCCACTCTGGACCATCCAAGTGTTGAGAAAGGCAGCAATGGAGCAGAAGCCTGGGCTCCTTCCACAGTGAGCTGCACACCAGCCCTGGACTGCCTCCTGAGACTCAAAAGAGAATCTTCTGCTTAATTTGAGCCACTCCACTTTGAGATCCTTTTGATAGAGCAGCCTTATCTGTTTCCAGAATATAGCTGACAATTGGCAAATGGTGAGAAGTTTAGTTTATAGATCTTTAAAAAAATGTGCTTTATAAAGTCACTTTCAAGGAAAAGGGTGACTACAAAATGATGAGGGGACTTCCCTGGTGGCGCAGTGGTTAAGAATCTGCCTGCTAATGCCGGGGACGTGGGTTCGAGCCCCGACCCGGGAAGATCCCACATGCTGCGGAGCAACTAAGCCCGGGCACCACAACTACTGAGCCTGTGCTCTAGAGCCTGCGAGCCACAACTACTGAAGCCCGTGCTCCACAACAAGAGAAGCCACCGCAATGAGAAGCCCGCGCACCGCAACAAAGAGCAGCCCCCGCTCACCACGAGAAAAAGCCCGCGAGCAGCAACAAAGACGCAATGCAGCCCCGAAAACCCCACGCAGACAAAAATTTAAATTAAAAAATAAATTTATATAAAAAAATAAAATGAGGTATTGTAAACAAACAATAGAATAAATGAATTCAAATATATAATTCTTCCAATAATGATGCCATTATAAGAGCTCTGAACATGTTTTAGATCTGTATTTACAGAGAAGCCCAGGGATCACTTAACCTACACGCTCTTTGTTCTGACCAAACATACTATAACCCAGTTTTCTGCACCAGTGCTGATCAAGGACATTTTCTTTTCTTTTTTGAATTTTATTTATTTATTTTTTATACAGCAGGTTCTTATTAGTTATCCATCTTATACATATTAGTGGATACATATCAATTGCAATCTCCCAATTCATCCCACCACCACCACCCACCCCCCTGCCACTTCCCCCCTTGGTGTCCATACATTTGTTCTCTACATCTGCCTCTCTATTTCTGCCCTGTAAACCGGTTCATCTGTACCATTTTTCTAGGTTCTACATATATCGTTAATATACTATATTTGTTTTTCTCTTTCTGACTTACTTCACTCTGTATGACAGTCTCTAGATCCATCCACGTCTCTACAAATGACCCAATTTCGTTCCTTTTTATGGATGAGTAATATTCCACCGTATATATGTACCACATCTTCTTTATCCATTCGTCTGTCGATGGGCATTTAGGTTGCTTTCATGACCTGGCTATTGTAAACAGTGCTGCAATGAACACTGGGGTGCATGTGTGGTTTTGAATTATGTTTTTTTCTAGGTATATGTCCAGTAGTGGGATTTCTGGGTCATATGGTAATTCTATTTTTAGTTTTTTAAGGAACGTCCATACTGTTCTTCCTAGTGGCTGTATCAATTTACATTCCCACCAACAGTGCAGGAGGGTTCCCTTTTCTTCACACCCTCTCCAGCATTTGTTGTTTGTAGATTTTCTGATGATGCCCATTCTAACCGGTGTGAGGTGATACCTCGTTGTAGTTTTGATTTGCATTTCTCTAATGATTAGTGATGTTGAGCAGCTTTTCATGTGCTTCTTGGCCATCTGTATGTCTTCTTTGAAGAAACGTCTATTTAGGTCTTCTGCCCATTTTTGGACTGGTTGTTTTAATATTGAGCTGCATGAGTTGTTTATATATTTTGGAGATTAATCCTTTGTCTGTTGATTCGTTTGCAAATATTTTCTCCCATTCTGAGGGTTGTCTTTTCGTCTTGTTTGTAGTTTGCCATGCAAAAGCTTTTAAGTTTCATTAGGTCCCATTTATTTGTTTATTTTTGTTTTTATTTCCATTACTCTAGGAGGTGGATGAAAAAAGATCTTGCTGTGATTTCTGTGAGAGTGTTCTTCCTATGTTTTCCTCTAAGAGTTTTATAGTGTCTGGTCTTATATTTAGGTCTTTAATCCATTTTGAGTTTATTTTTGCATATGGTGTTAGGGAGTGTTCTAATTTCATTCTTTTACACGTAGCTGTCCAGTTTTCCCAGCACCACTTATTGAAGAGACAGCCTTTTCTCCATTGTATATCCTTGCCTCCTTTGTCATAGATTAGCTGACCATAGGTGTGTGGGTTTATCTCTGGGCTTTCTATCCTGTTCCACTGATCTGTACTTGTTTTTGTGCCAGTACCATATTATCTTGATTATTGTAGCTTTGTAGTATTGTCTGAAGTCAGGGAGTCTCATTCCTCCAGCTCTGTTTTCTTCCCTCAAGACTGCTTTTGCTATTCAGGGTCTTTTGTGTTTCCGTACAAATTTTAAGATGTTTTGTTCTAGTTCTGTAAAAAATGCCACTGGTAATTTGATAGGCTTTGCATTGAACCTGCAGAATGCTTTGGTAGTAGAGTCATTTTCACAATATTGATTCTTCCAGTCCAAAAACATGGTATCTCTCTCCATCTGTTGGTATCATCTTTAATTTCTTTCATTAGTGTCTTATAGTTGTCTGCATACAGGTCTTTTATCTCCCTAGGTAGCTTTATTCCTAGGTATTCTTTTTGTTGCAATGGTAAATGGGAGTGTTTCCTTAATTTCTCTTTCAGATGTTTCATCATTAGTATATAGGAATGCAAGAGATTTCTGTGCATTAATTTTGTATCCTGCAACTTTACCACATTCACTGATTAGCTCTAGTAGTTTTCTGGTGGCATCTTTAGGATTCTCTATGTATAGTATCATGTCATCTGCAAACAGTGACAGTTTTACTTCTTCTTTTCCAATCTGTATTCCTTTTATTTCTTTTTCTTCTCTGATTGCTGTGGCTAGGACTTCCAAAACTATGTTGAATAATAGTGGCAAGAGTGGACATCCTTGTCTTGTTGCTGATCTTAGAGGAAGTGCTTTCAGTTTTTCACCATTGAGAATGATGTTTGCTGTGGGTTTGTCATATATGGCCTTTATTATGTTGAGGTAGGTTCCCTCTATGCCCACTTTCTGGAGAGTTTTTATCATAAATGGGTGTTGAATTTTGTCAAAAGCTTTTTCTGCATCTACTGAGATGATCGTATGGTTTTTACTCTTCAGTTTGTTAATATGGTGTATCACATTGATTGATTTGCATATATTGAAGAATACTTGCATCCCTGGGATACATCCCACTTGATCATGGTGTATGATCCTTTTAATGTGTTGTTGATTTCTGTTTGCTAGTATTTTGTTGAGGATTTTTGCATCTATATTCATCAGTGATACTGGTCTGTAATTTTCTTTTTTTGTAGTACCTCTGTCTGATTTTGGCATCAGGGTGATGGTGGCTTCATAGAATGAGTTTGGGAGTGTTCCTTCCTCTGCAATTTTTTGGAAGAGTTTGAGAAGGATGGGTGTTAGCTCTTCTCTAAATGTTTGATAGAATTCACCTGTGAAGCCATCTGGTCTTGGACTTTTGTTTGTTGGAAGATTTTTTTTTTTTTAACATCTTTATTGGAGTATAATTGCTTTACAGTGGTATGTCAGTTTCAGCTTCACAACAAAATGAATCAGTTATAGATATACATACATTCCCATATCTCTTCCCGCTTGCGTCTCCCTCCCTCCCATCCTCCCTATCCCACCCCTCCAGGCGGTCACAAAGCACCGAGCTGATCTCCCTGTGCTATGCGGCTGCTTCCCACTAGCTATCTACCTTACGTTTGGTAGTGTATATATGTCCATGCCTCTTTATCGCTTTGTCGCCGTTTACCCTTCCCCCTCCCCATAGCCTCAAGTCCATTCTCTAGTAAGTCTGTGTCTTTATTCCTGTTTCACCCCTAGGTTTTTCATGACATTTTTTTTTCTTAAATTCCATATATATGTGTTAGCATATGGTATTTGTCTCTCTCTTTCTGACTTACTTCACTCTGTATGACAGACTCTAGGTCTATCCACCTCATTACAAATAGCTCAGTTTCGTCTCTTTTTATGGCTGAGTAATATTCCATTGTATATATGTGCCACATCTTCTTTATCCACTCATCCGATGATGGACACTTAGGTTGTTTCCATCTCTGGGCTATTGTAAATAGAGCTGCAACGAACATTTTGGTACATGACTCTTTTTGAATTTTGGTTTTCTCAGGGTATATGCCCAGTAGTGGGATTGCTGGGTCATATGGTAGTTCTATTTGTAGCTTTTTAAGGAACCTCCATACTGTTCTCCACAGTGGCTGTATCAATTTACATTCCCACCAACAGTGTAAGAGGGTTCCCTTTTCTCCACACCCTCTCCAGCATTTATTGTTTGTAGATTTTTTGATGATGGCCATTCTGACTGGTGTGAGATGATATCTCATTGTAGTTTTGATTTGCATTTCTCTAATGATTAGTGATGTTGAGCATTCTTTCATGTTGGAAGATTTTTAATCACAGGTTCAATTTCATTACTTGTGATTGGTCTGTCCATATTTTCTATTTCATCCTGGTTCAGTCTTGGAAGGTTATACTTTTCTAAGAATTTGTCCATTTCTTCTAGGCTATCCACTTTATTGGCATAGTTGCTTGTAGTACTCTTAGGATGCTTTGTATTTCTGTGGTATCCGTTGTAACTTCTCCTTTTTAATTTCTAATTTTATTGATTTGAATCCTCTCCCTCTTTTTCTTGATGAGTCTGGCTAATGATTTTGTTTATCTTCTCAAAGAACCAGCTTTTAGTTTTATTGATCTTTGCTATTGTTTTCTTTGTTTCTATTTCATTTATTTCTGCTCTGATCTTTATGATTTCTTTCCTTCTACTAACCTTGGGTTTTGTTTGTCCTTCTTTCTCTAGCTCCTCTAGGTGTAAGGTTAGATTTTTTATTTGAGATTTTTCTTGTTTCTTGAGGTAGGACTGTATTGCTATAAACTTCCCTCTTAGAACTGCTTTTGCTGCATCCCATAGGTTTTGGATAGTCGTGTCTTCATTGTCACCTGTCTCTAGGTATTTTCTGATTTCCTCTTTGATTTCTTCAGTGATCTCTTGGCTATTTAGTAACGTATTGTTTAGCCTCCATGTGTTTGTTTTTTATGTTTTTTTCCCCTGTAACTGATTTCTAATCTCGTAGCGTTGTGGTCAGAAAAGGTGCTTGATATGATTTCAATTTTCTTAAATTTACTGAGGCTTGCTTTGTGACCCAGGCTGTGATCTACCCTGGAGAATGTTCCGTGTGCACTTGAGAAGAATGTGTAATCTGCTGTTTTTGGATGGAATGTCTTATAAATATCAATTAAATCTATCTGGTCTATTGTGTCATTTAAAGCTTGTGTTTCCTTATGAAATTTCTGTCTGGTTGATCTGTCCATTGGTGTAAGTGAGGTGTTAAAGTCCCCCACTATTATTATGTTACTGTTGATTTCCTCTTTTATAGCTGTTAGCAGCTGCTTTATGTATTGAGGTGCTCCTATGTTGGGTGCATATATATTTATAATTGTTATATCTTCTTTTTGGATTGATCCCTTGATCGTTATGTAGTGCCCTTCCTCGTCTCTTGTAACATTCTTTATTTTAAAGTCTATTTTATCTGATATGAGTATTGCTACTCCAGCTTTCTTTTGATTTCCTTTTGCATGGAATATCTTTCCCCATCCCTTCACTTTCGGTCTGTATGTGTCCCTAGGTCTGAAGTGGGTCTCTTGTAGACAGCATATATATGGGTCTTATTTTTGTGTACCTTCAGCGAGCCTGTGTCTTTTGGCTGGAGCATTTAATTCATTCACGTTTAAGGTAATCATCAATATGTATGTTCCTATTACCATTTTCTTAATTGTTATGGGCTTGTTTTTGTAGGTCCTTTTCTTCTCTTGTGTTTCCCACTTACAGAAGTTCCTTTAGCCTTTGTTGTAGAGCTGGTTTGGTGGTGCTGAATTCTCTTAGCTTTTGCTTGTCTGTAAAGCTTTTGATTTCTCCATCAAATCTGAATGAGATCCTTGATGTGTAGAGTAATCTTGGTTGTAGCTTCTTCCCTTTCACCACTTTAAATATATCATGCCACTCCCTTCTGGCTTGTAGAGTTTCTGCTGAGAAATCACCTGTTAACCTTATGGGAGTTCCCTTGTATGTTATTTGTCGTTTTTCCCTTGTTGCTTTCAATAATTTTTCTTTGTCTTTAATTTTTGTCAGTTTGATTACTATGTGTCTCGGTGTGTTTCCCCTTGAGTTTATCCTGCCTGGGACTCTCTGCGCTTCCTGGACTTGGGTGGCTATTTGCCTTCCCGTGTTAGGGAAGTTTGCAACTATAATCTCTTCAAATATTTTCTCACGTCCTTTCTCTCTCTCTTCTCCTTCTGGGACCCCTATAATGTGAATGTTGTTCCATTTAATGTTGTTCCAGAGGTCTCTTAGGCTGTCTTCATTTCTCTTCATTCTTTTTTCTTTATTCTGTTCCGTGGCAGTGAATTCCACCGTTCTGTCTTCCAGGTCACTTATGGTTCTTCTGCCCCAGTTATTCTGCTATTGATTCCTTCTACTGTATTTTTCATTTCAGTTATTGTATTGTCCATCTCTGTTTGTTTGTTCTTTAATTCTTCTAGGTCTTTGTTAAACATTTCTTGCATCTTCTCGATCTCTGCCTCCATTCTTTTTCCGAGGTCCTGGATCATCTTCACTATCATTATGCTGAATTCTTTTTCTGGAAGGTTGCCTATCTCCACTTCATTTAGTTGTTTTTCTGGGGGTTTTACCTTGTTCCTTCATCTGGTACATAGCCCTCTGCCTTTTCATCTTGTCTTTCTGTGAATGTGGTTTTTGTTCCACAGGCTGGATTGTAGTTCTTCTTCCTTCTGCTGTCTGCCCTCTGGCGTATGAGGCTATCTAAAAGGCTTGTGCAAGTTTCCTGATGGGAGGGACTGGTGGTGGGTAGAGCTGGTTGTTGCTCTGGTGGGCAGGGCTCAGTAAAACTTTAATCCACTTGTCTGCTGACGGGTGGGGCTGGGGTTCCCTCCCTGTTGGTTGTTTGGCCTGAGGCAACCCAACACTGAAGCCTACCTGGGCTCTTTGGTGGGGCTAATGGTGGACTCTGGGAGGGCTCATGCCAAGGAGTACTTCCCAGAACTTCTGCTGCTAGTGTCCTTGTCCTCATGGTGAGACAGAGCCGCCCCCGCCTCTGCAGGAGACCGTCCAACACTAGCAGGTACGTCTGGTTCAGTCTCCTATGGGGTCGCTGCTCCTTCCACTGGGTCCCGATGTGCACACTACTTTGTGTGTGCCCTACAAGATCGGAGTCTCTGTTTCCCTCAGTCCTGTCAAAGTCCTGCAATCAAATCCCGCTAGCCTTCAAAGTCTGATTCTCTAGGTATTCCTCCTCCCGTTGCCGGACCCCCAGGTTGGGAAGCCTGAGGTGGGGCTCAGAACCTTCACTGCAGTGGGTGGACTTCTGTGGTATATTTGTTCTCCAGTTTTGAGTCACCCACCCAGCGGTTACGGGATTTGATTTTATTGTGATTGCGCCCTTCCTACCATCTCATTGCGGCTTCTCCTTTGTCTTTGGATGTGGGGTATCTTTTTTGGTGAGCTCCAGTATCTTCCTGTCGATGACTGTTCAGCAGTTAGTTGTAATTCCAGTGCTCTCGCAAGAGGGAGTGAGCACACATCCTTCTACTCTCAAGGCCATCCGAATGAGATGGACGACTTGTCATCTCTAAGATATTCAGAAGCATGAGCTGCAAGTTCTGAAGGCAGTTTTCAGCAATGGCAGCACAAATGAAGAAAGTGTTTCACTTCTCAAGGTCATTACTTTGAAGTGGAATAAGTCTCTCTTCAGTTCTAAGCATCATTTAGCTGCACTGTCGTGTAATCACACATCTGGTCACTAAAACACGTGGGGGATAACGCTAATGTTTTTCATTAGGAACATCAGTAATATATTTACACTATAGACATAGTTCTTCAGAAGTTGCCTTTATAAATCCATTCCTTCTACTTCTTACTGGTTTGTGTTTTTATGTAAAAGTTGAGTGCCAAAAAGCAAAACCAAAAAGCTAGAAGTTTGGATAAGTGGGAAACTACTACCCCATAAGTGTGGGCATTAACAAATAACTTAAATGTTTTGTGCTACTGTTTTCTACATAATGAAGTACAGCAATGGCATCTATTCAGATATAGGCCAATAAAACCATCAAAACATCATTTAGTTTCTAGAAAAAGATGCAAGAAAAATTTCATAGTAAATCAGTGTTAAAATGTAGTTTGTACTGACAACCAAAAAAATGTAACCTAAATTAGAACAACATTAACTTTAGTTCTATCAAGTACTAAGAACGTAACTTTCTCTTTTCAAGGAGAAGCAGACACAGTTGAGTGTTTTGGACTAGTAACTTCACTTGTATCAATTTAGATGATATGAACTTGCCCAACTAAAATCAAATTTGCCCTGTCCAAAGTTAGTTTTGCTGAAGTGTCACCTTTCTTTACTTTGCCAGATTCACTTGACTATAGAATTCATTTTAAAGAGAAAGTTCTCCCTCAATTATTCCCATTCCTCTATACTGTCTAAATTTAAACTGCTCGTTGGAAGCATTCTAGAGAAAGGGACCCAGCTGGCTAAAGAAAGTGAAAGGAGTAAAAAGAGCTTAGCAATGAACCCAAACCATGAGCTTTGTTTATAAATAGTTTAAGGAAAAAGTCTGGATTTGTGTGAAGTTGAGTGCAATGCCACACTGCTGAGAGAGAGCCAAAAGGAACATGACACGGACTCTAAGAATGTTGACAAGAAAACAATCTTCATGCCAGGGAGGGCCTACCAGTGTCAGGCACTAGGCTAGATATTCCATATACCTTATATCTCAGAGGCAAAACAAACTCAGGGAGGTTCCACAATTTGTCCAAATAAGTGGCAGAATTAATATTTGAAACCAGGACTTCTCAACACCAAAGTCAATGCTCCTTCCACTAAACTATACACCTCCACGGTACAAGAGAATAATGTGAAGTTACTTAGGTTCCCTGTAAACAGTGACAACAGAACTTTCTTAAAATCACCTTTCAAACTTACAACCTACAGTTTAAGAATGCTATTCCTGACCTTCAGGCTTTGTCTTGAAACATAACACACATTGCTTTCTGCTCATGCCCTACAGCTTTCCTTCACTGCTTCTCACACAGGCACCCTCCAACCCAATGTCCTTCTCTCCTCCTTAGCCGCTAGCTTCTACCTTTCCTTTCAGGATCTGTTCACAAAGGCCAGTCTGACCTCCCCGTCCTTTCTTGTTATTATTTTCTTGCCCTAAGTTAAAAAACAATGTGTTCACAATCTTGTCTTCTCTCCCAAGCAGTGTGGACCTGTGAAGTTTGCATTTCTGATTACAGATAAGGTTTGCCTTTCACCTACCTTTTCCTACACTGACAGTGAAGTGTTTTGATGAGCCATTTTATTCCACAACACTTGAAAGCCACAGGAGCCTTGAATCTCTATGATGGGGACTGAAGAATATGTAACACGTAATAATTTAAAGGTGTCCCTTGTAAGAAGCATAACTGTTTGCCTTTAAATGCTAGAAGTACTTTTTCCCCAGAAGAAACAATACCTTAAAGTTTCACTTTCAAAATATCTGTGGTTTTCTTATCTACAATATTACCTTTGGAGGGAAAAAAGGGATTAAACGTTCTGTCTTAAATTTTACATCAAATGAAAAAAAAGAAGAATATATATGTGTGTGTGTATTACAAAGCGCATATAACCTAAGGCTCATTCAATCTGGATGAAAAAATGCCATCTGCTTTGTCCTGTCCATTTGACTGAGCAGAGCCAGAGGAAGGCCACATGGCCTGGGAAGTCGTCTGCTACTCTTGGCGCCATCTATAAGGAAGCACATCCGTAGATGCAAAGGAAGGAACGAGGATTTGGATTCTTACCTCCCAATGGCTAAATATCAGCTGCGGGCTGGCCAGGCCACTTGTCCTCTTCCTAATTTCATCAGCAAAGCCAAAGCTTTCGGCCACGGGCAGCACAGCCTTGATGATGAACATGTCCGTCCCCTCTTTCATTTCCTCTTGTAGCACTCGACCTTCTCTCTTTGACAAGACCGCATAGACCCGACCTGCAAAGCCATATACACCTTTTAAATTCATTGACCGGTTACATGTCTTGAGCGACACAAAGATGGGACTACTCCTGTACCCTGTTAACAATCAACTAATGATTAACTTTGTTCCCAATAATTTTGGTTTACAGAAGCATGGGAAATTTTCAAGTGTTTATTTAAACAGTAAAGCATGACAATTATAGAAAAATTAGAAACAAATGATAACAAAAGGTGAAATCACCCCAAACTGCATTACCCAAGGACAATCCCCTCAACACAGCGTGAGAAGCAGGAGACTTTAAAAGGACCTTTTGATATAATTTCACTACGAGGTGTCTTTGGGTCTGAAATCCAACGAGATGAGGGTGACTGGGCTTTGTAAATGTTAAGATATTCTAATAATTTCAAGACATTATTAATGTGATGATAATTATCATGATGACAAGCTATTTGGGACTAGTAAGCAATCAACTGGCTCAAGGACGTTTTTATACTAAAAATTAAAGCCGCACATATATACCTGCTTGCTTGTATTTGTTTTAAGCTGATACTATCTCAGTGGTACAAATATAAGGGTTTTATTACCTGAAAACTGATAGTCTGGAATCTTTAATGTCTGGTAACAATTTTTACTGCCACGTCACAGGAATTCTAGCAAATCCTCTTGGCTAGCACTTTTATTTCATCTTTAGGCACAATTCTTTCTTCCACTCACGAGGGAGACCCCTTCCCCTCTGACTGGCTTCTGTATGACTACCTCTGGGTGCTCAGACTATCCATTCAGCTAGTAAGCAGAACAGACTGCAGAGAACAGAGATAAACTGGAGATCACAGACAACTGGAAGGAACTTGCTTTAGCTAATGGGTACACTCATTAAAGCCCCCACTTTCACCTTCCATTTAGAAAAAATAATTTTAATTACGTAAGTGATCTATAAATATATTATCCTTAAAAATTTACACATTGCCGTGAAGCAGAGTGCAAGTCTCCTCTGACTACCACACTGAGCTCTGGACTCTGCCCTCTGTCCTAAAAAACTGGGTGGTGATCTGGTGCAGATGCCACCCACCTTACTTATTTTTTATTTTTTAGACTGGGCACTGAGGACGCAGGGCAAACTTTTCTCTCTGACTCAGATTTCCCCCTGGTGGTGGTTATTGGGAAGGATAAAGGAAAACAAATGCCAGGAAACCCACTGTGTCGCAAGGCTTAAAAATTTAAAAAAAACCTTAAGAACTCCGGAGGGCCTTCTGCATCTCTTGGCTTAGCATCAAAACAAATAAATTAAAAATTCCACCAGTGATGACAGGTACAGTTGTCCTCTTCCCCACTCCCGCGCCCGCCTCCACAGTTTCGCCTTCTTCCTGCCCCACAAGCCCTAAGGGACCGCCTCTCGCGTCTTCACTGTGTGCTCTTTCTTTAACACCCAGGCTCTACCGGTTGCCCTGAGCTCTATTAAAGCTGCTTCCTTGAAATTTCACAATAATTTTCATATTCCTATCCTAAATGTCTTTTTCTCAATCCTCATTCTCTGATTTCTCTGCGGTTTCTGCAGCTACTGATCAACACCCTCTCTGACAAATCTCTCCAATCTTAGTGTCACCTTCCTTTGACCCCTGGCCCTCTAACAACCATCATTCTACTTACTGTCTACTACAATAATTCTTAAGGGTATGACTTCTTCCTAAGAGTATTCTTTGAGGCTCAATACTCTTCTCCAAACAAACTTTCCCTTCAGAAAGCCCATTCATTTCTCATTTGTGTGGTTTAAATTATTAACTTTATGTCTGGGATTCCTGGGACTCTGTTTCTAAGCCTGGCCTCTCACTGGACCTCCAATCCCACATTTACTGGGACTGTGGCTGCCAGGGCATCTCCACGGTGGAGCGCAACTTCCTTTTAAATTCAACGTGTCTAAGACACAATACATTGCCTATTGCAAAAGGCAACTCCACTCCTCAATTTTGAAGTCATTTCTCCTGTCATTCACACTAGAAATCTCAGAGTCAGAGAATCACAGAACAGTGGGCTAGAAGGGAACTCAGGGGTCAAGTTCTACCACAGTAGTCATTTAGATTCTGCTTGCATACGTCTAAAACTCACTTCCTCCCAGGGCAGGCCATTCCATCTTTGGACAGCGCTGATTGGTAGACAATTCTTGAGCCCCAAGTTTCTAACCGTTAGGCCCAGTTTTTGTCCTATGGGACAGGTTTAACCCCTCGTCCACAGACCAGCCTTTAAGCTACTTGAAGACAGTATTCAGCCTTCTCTTCTCCAGTCTGAACACCTCCTCTTTCTCTGTCACGACCTTCCTTTCCTGTTCCATCCTGACCACTTTCCTATTTGAACGACTACAATTTATTTACATTGCTTTTGGAAAGCAGTTTCTAGAACTGAAAGCCATATTTTAGGTACAGTCTGAAAAGCTCTTGAAAAAAGCAGAATAATTAGTGTCTGTATTAGTGATCCCCTCTAGGTTACAGATGACTTGCCTGAGATTCTTATGAGAAAAAAATTATGAGAAAAGAATTCTTATGAGAAAAAAAACTTACTGTAATAGCTACCATGTGTGAACTAGTCATCTTTATTTACTCCTCTACCTCACTCTAAGGAAAGTTTTATGGTGGTTTATGGAAGTAAATACCAAACAATGGGGTGGGGAGAGAGAAAGAATGAGTAAACTGGGGCAAAGAGACTCTGAGGAGCTGGGCCGGCAGGGACGAGCCGCCTGGCTGCTGCTGCAGAGGCTGGCTGCTCCTCCCCTGCTTCACGGGTCATGCCAGCAGGCTTGGATCAATCATTATAATTGGAACTGAATGTAATTAATCATGTAATTTTGGGCCATTCCATTTTAATTCCACTAAAACTAAATCTTAAAACTGGGACACAGTGATGGATCACTGAACAATGGACACCAGCTATAACAAAACCTTCCAATACACTTGGCGCTCATGACAGCTGTGTCCAATGCTTGGATGCACTCAGGGACCCTCTCCACTGCTGAGGTTACACTGAGAAATGAATGCAGTCCTATCAATGAGGATTTCTGATCATGTGGCCCCTGACAGAATATTTTGATACCCCTTCAACTGGTCATAACACCTCAGGCATTTGTTCACTCACTCAAAGGAAGATCACAGTGCGCCCTACTGTACGCAAGGCACCAGGGAAGAGGCATCCGTCAGGAAAGAAGCGGCAACAGAAAGGTTAATTGCCTGACTGGTTTTGATCAGGGCTCCACTTTTAATGACTGCACTATAAATGTCTCAGCCTGTACTCCAGGCCCTCTATGACCTGGCAGGAACCCACCACTCCAGCTCCTGAAACTGCCAGACCCTAGAGCACAGAGCACAGACTCTACACCCTAAGCCAAGGTAAACCCCTCACTGCCCACAGGACACGTGTGAGGTTTTTCCACTCTGAGCTCACAGTTTCTCCAACTCAGAGTACTCTTAGCCCAGCTTTATAGTCAAATCCTTTTCATCATTTGAAGACCATTCAAAAACAACTCGTTCCACAAAGTGTTCTGTGAGATCCCAAGATCGAAATAATCTCTTCACCATTTGGGCGTTACTGAACCTAATCTGTTCTTTTGTGGCATTACAGATTCTTATATACATATTTTCTTCTTCCATAATAGGCAGTTAAGATTGGTCTGCAGATTCCACCATCTTTAGAGCTGAAAGTTTGGCAATTAAAGGTATGTTATTTTTTTTTCAGAATTTAGGAAAGGAAGCAGCTGTCCACAGCAATGTTTTCGCTAATAGTAAACAAACAGGAAACAATGTGAATTTCCAATTTGGGGATGATGGGAAGTAAATTACAGCACATCAAATTGATAGGATATTATGCAGAGGTTAAAATGAAAATTATGAATACTAAGTAGCCAAATGGAAGTGTGTTTATAAAACAGATAATAAATGTAAAAAGCAAAACATCAAACCGCCTCTACCATAATGCGTAACAGCTATGCAAAATGTACTATTATGGACAAAGATGGTAAAAGAAAATGAAAAATCATAGGCTGACTTCCAAGGTGGAAGATTTTTCTTTCACCTTGTGGTTTCTGTTACTGTTGGTAACACTTGCAGTATAACTTCAATTAAAAACACACACACACAAAGAAATCGGTGGGCATTTCTTATTCTTATAAACTAGGTCACACAAACCTCTTTTCCTTTTGTCACAGAACAACCAGACTGCTAA
Source organism: Pseudorca crassidens (assembly GCF_039906515.1). NCBI lineage: Eukaryota > Metazoa > Chordata > Mammalia > Artiodactyla > Delphinidae > Pseudorca > Pseudorca crassidens. Next base: position 147,986,046 of record NC_090296.1, on the reverse strand, counting down.
ATCAAGCAAATGTGGTCGACAGGATGCAGGTGGTCTTCAACCAAATATGAGATAAAGTGTGCTGTGGACGTAACGGGGAACGTGGGCTGGTTGCTATTAGATAGAAATGGATGTTAACAAGTCACTCCCACCCTGGAAGGATGTCCTTAGTGAACTGTCAGTGCTCTGTTCACAGCTCTGTGTCCTTACTATGATAATCAGCCACTTAAAAATTCAGAAGGCATGGTGATCAAATCCAAAGTTGACATGAAGCTGGCAAAGGTAATAAATTCTTTGACAGAATCAGGATAACTAGGTAAGGACCCAAATTTAATAAGACACAGTATGGGTAAATGCAAGGTTTTACTGTTGGGTTCAACCAACCAGTGTCCAGGATTAGAAAGGTAATGCTGCACAGCAGTGTCTATAAAACCAACTGGAAAGGAGTTCACTTTAAGTTCAACAGAGGTCTTCAGTGCTGTGGTACAAAGAAAGCCAATTTAATACCTAGTTGATGAACTCAAAATCATTCCATCCATCATCAAAGCCCATTTCAAAGTACAGTCACTTTCAAAAGATTTACCCTGTTTTGAATTTTGCTGATCCAAATTTCTCATAAAATTTCACTAAAAACCCATATTTATTCACTAAATTCAATTGTATTTTACTAATTGTTTTACATACTTAAGCTTTGTCACCTTAACTTATTTCTCAAAGCAGGAACCATGCTTAACATAGTGCTGGCATATATAGCTCAATAAATTTTTGTTGAATTAATGAAATGCTGGTGAAATATAAAAAGAACTCCAAGTATGAAATAAGAATAGGTTTTTAAAAGTAGACAGTAATACTTACTAAGAATGTTTCTGATACATTAAAACACATATGTTTTAACAATATAAGCATTTATCCCTACAAATAAAATAGAAGCACTATAATAACTGTAGATGTCAGTAAAACTAACAGTAACAGAAAAAGTTATATTTTATACGTGAAGTTATTGCCAAAGGTAAAAACAATGGAGAGCAAGAATGAAAGACGTTAACAGGTTAGAAGAAATATGAAAAGAGACAATTTACTAGTCACATGATGATCAATTAAAAACACAAACCAATTCTTATGTCCGTTCAAGCTCATAAAAGGCAGTTTTCATGGGTAAAAAATGATAATAAAACCACAGTTAGGAAAGCAGGTTTTACAAGTAAAGGAGGTCATTTTCTTGGGATTATTTCCCCAGACAAAACAATTTTAAGATGATTATTTTTTCTGCAAAATTTCCCATTTTGACCATAAGCAATTCTATACATTTATAAAAGGATTCCTTATTTTAAAAATCTGTGTAGAAAAGTTTTAAAAAGAGACTAACTCATCTTACTAAATAAAAAAGACCTGACTTGTCCTTTTATTTGTCTGGTGCCAATTCTTGGAGAATTAAAGGAACCAGCAGCAGTCTGAAGTTTTCCTGGAAGATCTCTGAATACCCAGGGAGGAAGCAAAAAGCCTCAGGAACATAGAGGTCTCTTCATTTCTTTTTCCAGGTGAAGGTGGTGATTTAGAAAGAAAAAGAAAAACACAAGTGAAGAGCTGAGTATCCCGATAGAACCTGGATACTAAAAACTGGTCATCATTACCAAAGAATCCCTCAAAACAAGAGAAAACAGGCTTACGAGGAGATTCTCTAGTCTAAGCAAGAAGGCCTCAAACCAATTCAGGAATAAAAAAAATTCCAGATCAAATCTAAACACAGCTTCTTTGTAAGGCAGTGGGTGTGGTAGCCAGTTGATCTCTGAGAAATGCATTAAGAAGGCTGACCAGCGACACTGGTACAGACTGTGTACAGTGGACCCTTGAACAACACAGGTCTGTGTTGGGTGGGTGTGGGTCCACTTATAAGTGGATTTTTCTAGCTGAATCTACCGATGTGGAGCCACGTATAGGGAGGGCCAACTGTAAAGTAATATACAGATTTTCAACTGTGCGGTCAGTCAGCACCCCTAAGCCCCGTGTTGTTCAAGGGTCACCTGTACTAACCAATCCACATATACAAGGTTGAGATTTGTACGTGGATAAGGCAAGGCAAAGACATATTCTTCTCCTAAGGGAGAAGAGGGCATATAACCCTGAAGGCTAAGATAAGCATCTATTCCTAGAAAGTGCCAGAACTGACTCAGCTGGCCAGGTGAAAAGTACCAGGATGAAGATCAAAGTGCCGGATGACAAGTGACATTCAAGGGACTGCCTGGTCACATGCAGGGTCCGGTCCTAGTGGTGACTTCCTAACACAGATGGAAAAATGGACACAGAGGACTGACTCAACAGTCTGCTGGGAATTTCCAATAAATGCCAACAGCTGAACCTAGCTTCATGTGTTGTGCTGAAAAGCTGTCTTCTCAGAAAGGACAAATGCCACTCCAAAGGGATTTTGTAAGGAGAGATGGCCATTTGGGGAGGAAATATGTGTTCCTATTATGCTGGGAATAAGGGAGGGAAAGACAGGCACAGATAGATCTACATGGACCCTAGACTTTGGGAAGGCTCATTTCAAACACATAAAGGAAAAGAAAAACAAAAAACCAAACAGGCTTAAGGATAACAAACCCTAAGATAAAATTCCTTTGGGGAGTAACAAGAGTCTGAAAATATCAATCATGAATGATCCCAATGAGAAAAAAGGAGGAGAGATCCTCCCCACCCAAAATAAATAGCTCCAAAATAAATCTGTTGGGTCATGGAAGGCACTGTGTTGTGCCTTCTGACTCCTATTTTAAGAGGACAGGCACAGTAGACAGAAGAAGAAGAAAGCAAACAACTAAGGGAGGATCATAGTATGTCCTGGATGTTGAAAACTAGAGTAAGGCGAGCCTACCAAGTAACAGAGTTAAAGACAACAAAAAGGGTCACAGCTACAACTTGGAGAGGCCAGTGTAACATTAATACAGGACAGCAAGAAGGCCAGGGTTGGTTCTCAACACCTACGTTACCTCCATTCTCTTCAGTAAGGAGAATGAGGAAGAAACTACAGCAAGTAGAACAAACATGATAGAAGAATGCTGAAGTTCAAGATAGCCGAGCAGTTGATAAGCAAGTAACTGGCCTTCTTAAACGAGTTCAAGTCTCCAAGACCAGAATTCTATCTCATGGTCCTAGAGAAATTTGCCCTTTTGAGAACTTGTGGATAGCAGGGTAGCTGCCAAACTACAGGTAAAAGGCAAATGATAAATGAACTTTTTTAAGGATAAAAACACTGGTTTCCATAAACTACAGACTAGAAAGCCATATACTAATTTCCTACAGAATTTTAAGAAAACATTATAAAGATTTGTATATATTTATAGAAGCATGAGGTAAACCTTTGGAGATGACACGGACTTTCTAACACAAAATCCTATCAACCTAAGCTTATTTCTTCTTATAAGATGGTTGGTAAGTTGATAATCAGGGGAATGCTATATATACAAAGGACCTCAACTTCATCACAACATTCAATTCACTACTTATTGAGTTTCACGTCTCACCAGACAAGAAAAGGACACATGAAAAAAAATTAAAAAATGAATCAATGTGTGAAGATTATGGTGTTGAGGGACTTCCCTGGTGGCACGGTGGTTAAGAATCCGCCTGCCAATGCAGGGGACACGGGTTTGAGCCCTGGTCCAGGAAGATCCCACATGCCACGGAGCAACTAAATAAGCCCATGTGCCACAACTACTGAGCCCACGTGCCACAACTACTGAAGCCCACGTGCCTAGAGCCTGTGCCCCACAACCGCAATGAGAAGCCGGCACACGGCAATGAAGAGTAGCCCCTGCTCGCAGCAACTAGAGAAAGCCCGTGCACAGCAACGAAGACCCAACGCAGCCAAAAAAAAAAAAAAAAAAAAAAAAAAATTATGGTGTTGAGACTTCTTTTTCTTGGCATTAAAAAACCCAAAACTTCCTTCACTATTGTTGTAATGTTTATTATGTATTTTACACACACACACACACACACACACACACACACACACACAAAACCTAAGGGAAGAAATTAATTGTATAGACCCAGTTTACTCATATGTAAATATAGGAGTTCTACATAATTTCAGTCACTAAGATTTAAATCCAGCTTTTGGGGGAACAAAATAGAAAGACAAACTTATTTAAAAAAAAAAATGAGGTTGATCCTGACTTCTCACAAGTGAATGACAAGATGCAACTGCTGAACTGCATTAAAAGAAGAATGCTGTACTGCATGTGGGAGGTAGCAGTGTGTCTGTGTCTGTACGGGTGAGATGGTATCTGGGGTGCTGTTTATGGCTGCTTTATTTAAGAGGGAGGCTGACCGAAGGAAGTATATCTAAAGGACAGCAACTGGAACAATTGAAGGATTAAAAAAAAATCATATCCTGAAAACCAGCTGAAGGATGTGGAGAGTTTTCCCCTACATATAAAGCTAGAAAACGAATGCTCCCCTCAAATATATGAAGTGCTACTGCATGTAAGAGGGACGAATGGTGGTATGAATGGTGAGAAACTAGCAGGAGACAAGACTTTTTTGCTCAATATGAGAAAGACAGTTTAATCCCGGAACTGGCTGTGAGCTGCCCATCAACAGAAGTATTCAAACAGAGGTGGTATAAGCATCTGTCAGCGTAGGAGAGACTGGAGAAGACCTCTGAGGTCTTTTTTTGAAGGAATTAAGACTGCTTGATTCTAATTCTACCTCTGCCTTCTTAAATTAAGAAGGTTCTCAATGGAAATGTGAAGAACACCTGGGGATGGTCTAGACTGGTGTTCCTCGAACTAAGCTACGGATTCCGTGAGATGTTAATAGGATGCTGTATTCAGGTAAGGTTGAGAAACACCGCATATTCCAGGCCGTATCTGCAGATCTGACTCACAGCACGTACTAGCTTTAAGCCGGCCCAGAATAACCAAACCTATGTACCTGTGTTTAACTCAACTGTTTCTGAAATGCTGCTATGGGTGCTCCGTTCCTCTCACAGGAACCTTACTGTGATGCAAGTCTCAATTTCTTTTTGGGGAAGAAAACCCCCAACAATTTAGATTTATGCTTTTAGGAATTAATTGGCAAAAGAACTTTACCAAAAAGAATGTAAAGGAACCACATACTGACTCAAAGGACCTCAGAGCTCGAGAAAACACAACAATTTGGTCCACTCGCTCATCCAGTGCTCAATTCCCCCTTCTATGACCTCCTCACCGCTGAAGCAGTTCCACAACCTCAAGAGGGTAAAGAGAACTACCGTGTGGCCAGGCATGGTTCCAGGTCCCATATTTGTGTTCTCATGCTACTCTTCACAACCTCCAATGAATTTACCTTCTTTTTCAGAGGTGAAGAAAGTAAGTCTCACTGAAGTACAATCTGTCAAAAGTCAAAACAGCTACCAACTGCCAGGGTTCAATGTCTCCTGAGATCTTAAAGGTTCTTCTCCCAAAGAAAGAAAAATCAGCAGTAGGATCTGATATAATAGTTAGCAGTGGATAAAGTCCCAAATAATTTTCTTCTTCAGAAGACACCCAGAATTCACAGAAGCCCTTTGTGTTAGGAGTACAAGAATGTCACCTTATTCTCTGATCGTTATCACAACTTTGGTTACCCAGACTGATATGGTTACTCCCTTGTGAAAAACTACTGCACGGGTTTGGATGGTAAAATATATGAGAAGTTTAAACCTCATTTACCAGACCTTCTGTTGCAGAAAAGTCTTTCCATTTTTGCAAAACAAAATATCCTAAGTTGGCAAAACTTCCACTCCCTTGCCCCCAAGATTGTAATATTTAAGGCCTCTGACTTTCTAAGATCTTAGTTCCTGAAAATCATATGATAATGTAGCTTCTGCAAAAAAAAATATTACATGAGTTTAAGCTTTCTGATCTGAGAGACTTCCACTGTTATTCACGGTATTTCTCAGTCTTTACCTTTCTTGCCTTACCGAGAACATCACTGGTGGCCATGATGTCACACGTGTACATTGCTGCCATCAGACGCTGAGGTTTCACTTGCAGTGCATAGCGACAGGCTTCCTTCATGGTGGCAATGAGCTGTCCTGAGAAGGGTCCATAGCAGTCGGTGAGTGAAGACTCTCCTTTCTGGGAAGCCCTCTTCTCAGAGGGCTCGGAGCAGCCACCTTGTAGGTCTTGGTGTTCATCTCTACCAGAACAGGTTTCACCTTCCCCCTGTCCCTCTTTTACCAGATCACTTTGTTCTTGATTCTGCTTATCACTTGCTGTTTGGTCTTCAAATTTACTTAGGTCCCATTCTTCCAGAACAAAACAGACACCCATGAGAGGCTCCTCACACATGGGGCCAGAGAGGGTTGCTAGCTGGAAGCCACTCACGATACTATTGCCCAAATCTCGGTATCTACTGGCTTCTTTTGATGCTTTGCCATCTGGGCCTGTCCATACTGAATTCTGAAAATCTTTACTTTTATTTACTAATATGTTGGGCCCACATTTTCTTGGGCCAAACGACCAGATTTGGTCAACAGTGTTCCTCCATTTTCTCCCTGTTAGATGCTGCTCTAGTTTTCCTTTGAATTCCCAAATTTTCTCTTGGGTCTTCTGGTGAATCATCTGAGTGTTTTTACCCTCATTCAAAGAGGATATCAACTGCTCCATAGAACGAATCACATCACTATTTTCTTCCAGAATCTGAGTGACTTCTTCTGGAAGGGGCATGGCTCGAACACTGAGTGTGGCAAGTTTATTGGGGGTTGTCATGGTGATTAGCCCACCAGAGTACACTTGGATTCCTTCAGGGATTCTGTTTTGATCTTCTTTTGTTTGGTGTATGACTGCAACTTTTTGTTGTTTGCCTATTTCTTCATTGACCATGTCAACTGTGGGGGGTTTTGTGATTGTTTCTCTGAATGGAATAATGGGTTCAGATACACTGATTTGAATCTTTGCAAACCTACAGAGTCAAGGGAAATAACACAAGGTTATAATCAAAATGGCATCAAAACGTCTATGTAGAAATGTTACATAATGAATATTCTGCAAAAACATAGAAATATAAAAATTATTTTACTAGGAAATACTGGCAATTTACATTATATCAGAATTCAAAAACCACTTTCATTTCAGATTCAAAAGACCACCTCTAATGGGAACAGACCTTCAGGGAGTTCTTTGCATATACTAGAATCTCACTGCTTTGTTCATTCTCAAAATAAATAAACCATGTATTTAGATAAGAATGTTTTACAATGGAATATTACTCAGCCATAAAAAGAAACGAAAGTGAGTTATTTGTAGTGAGGTGGATGGACCTAGAGTCTGTCATGCAGAGTGTAGTAAGTCAGAAAGAAAAACACAAATACCGTATGCTAACACATATATATGGAATCTAAGAAAAAAATAATGTCATGAAGAACCTAGGGGTAAGACAGGAATAAAGACACAGACCTACTGGAGAACGGACTTGAGGATATGGGGAGGGGGAAGGGTAAGCTGTGACAAGGTGAGAGAGTGGCATGGACATATATACACTACCAAACGTAAAATAGATACCTAGTGGGAAGCAGCCGCATAGCACAGGGAGATCAACTCAGTGCTTTGTGACCACCTAGAGGGGTGGGATGGGGAGGGTGGGAGGGAGGGAGACGCAAGAGGGAGGAGATATGGGAACATATATATATGTATAACTGATTCACTTTGTTATAAAGCAGAAACTAACACACCATTGTAAAGCAATTATACTCCAATAGAGATGTAAAAAAAATAATAAAATAAAATAGGCATTAAAATATTTTTAAAAAAGAATGTTTTGAGTGGAGAATAAATGTTTTAATAAGGTTTTACATGAATTCTTTAAAATATTATCTGCCACTTTAAGAATCTGGAGAAGAAAAGCTCAATGATTATAACTCTAAAGAGATTAAAAAAAAAAAAAATCACAGAACTTCAGGATATCCAGTCAAATCCTGACAGTGGATTTGGCTTTGATGAGGTTCATGGTGAGGGTGGCAAGACCTAGGAGTTTGTCTAGAGTAGCACTCTCCAAAAGATCTTTCTGAAATAATGGAAATGTTCTATATCTGTACTATGATTACAGAGTACTTGATATGTGGCTAGTACAACTGGGGAAACAAAGTTTTAATTTCATTTAATTTTTTTTTTTTTTTTTTTGCGGTACGCGGGCCTCTCACTGCTGTGGCCTCTCCCGTTGCAGAGCACAGGCTCCGGACCCGCAGGCTCAGCGGCCATGGCCCACGGGCCCAGTCGCTCTGCGGCATGTGGGATCTTCCCGGACCGGGGCACGAACCCATGTCCCCTGCATCGGCAGGCGGACTCTCAACCACTGTGCCACCAGGGAAGCCTCCATTTAATTTTAATTACATTTAAATAGCCACATGTAGCTACCGAACATTTGAAATGTGGCTAATGTGACTGAGGGACTGAATTTTTAATCTTATTTAATCTTAATTTAATTTAAAATAGCCATATGTGGTTAGTGGCTACTCTACTAGACCGCATAGGTCTTGAACCTCATAGGTCTTGAACCTCAGTCTGCCACCAAGTTCAGAAAGCCCCCTTTCTCACAATGTGTCAAGCTTAGTTTCATGCTGCACTTTCTTGCAGATGAGTTACAAATTCACAGAGGGCAGATTCTGGAAACTGACATGGTCTGATTCTGATGACAATGAAACCACGCAATCTTTCTTTTTCTCTTATTTTCTGTTTACCTCATTCCCAGGAAACACTAAAGGTTTGGTCTGGTCTACTACTGGCAAGGTGGATGGACATATGTATAAATGTACATATATATATGTATGTACACATACATAAATGCGTGTGTATGTACACATATATAAGAAATTTTTGGATCTTGGAACAATACTTTTTCCCTGGGGAATGTTATTCAATAAGGAAATTAAATACTAAAAGTAAAAGGTTTTGAAATGCTTACTTTTGATTCTAGATTTGTTTTTGCTTTCTATATTTTGTGGGTTTAGGGCAGGAATTTGGTTTATCTGATTTCATACTTTGTGATAAAATTGAAAACTCAATGAATGGATGGTTTTCTAAAAACCATCAGTTACCAAAACTGATTTTAGAATACAGAACCTGAATAGATCATAATGTATGGAAGAAAATTAAAATTTTCTAAAAATAAAAGTCACTTCCAAGAAAGGTTTTGGTTTTGCCAGTGAGTTGGTTTACTTTCAAGGATTAGTTTATTCCAATGCTATATACATTGTTGCAGAATACACAAGATGGATGTCTACCTGACACTGTATTCATTTAAAATTACTCTGATACTTGAACCTGAAAAAGACAGCAGACATACACAAAACTGTAGCTCAATCTTACCCAAGAACCGAGATATAAAATCTAAGATAAAATGACAATGACAAAAATGGATATATATGTGTGTGTTTGATTTTTACTAATCACTTATTATGTATGAGGCACTGTGTTAAGTGGTTTACATGTGTTATTTCTTTAGTAGGTATATTATTATCCTCATTTTGTAGAGGAGAAAATCAAATAAGAAAGATCAAATAACTTCTCCAAAGTCACAGAGCTAGTAAGCTGGGTTTCAAATCGAGGTCTGACCTCAGAATTCATGCTCTTAGCCATTATACTATAATGAAAAATCCAATTAAACAGCATATTAAAGGAATAATTCACTACAACACTAAGTAGTTTTTACTGTAGGTTCTAAAACTTGATTTGTATTAGAACATCTGTTAAAATATCACATTAAAAGTGTCTAACTAGGTAACCATCTTTAAAAATGCTAAATTGGCATTCAATAAAATTTAATACGCACTCCTAGTTTTTAAAAAAGAAAAGCACTTAGAAATCTTAGAAACAGGAAAATATTTTTTTAGTTACCTTTATTTAGAGAAAATATGTTCAACATACTTAGAACATTCAAGAAAACCAACTGCACAGCTTTGAAACTATTAGAGTTGAGTACTATGACACTGTCCTATTTTCCTCCTACCATAAGGTCAAAAGGGCTACTAAAAGTCATATTAGTCCTTCCAGTTTCTAAGGTTCCCAAGAATTCTCCCATAGTCCTCACTTACAAGATTAATTAAAATCATTCCACACCATGGAAGGGGAGGTGTGCGTTTGCCTGTCACACCTACAAAGTGCCTCAGGGCTAGAGTTTCTTTAAATCCTGGCAGTGCAGAGCCTGTGATTACTTCAAAAGAAGTGCAGTAGACTCCGACTACATCAGCAATTTCCTGTGGCTTCCTGCCATATCTGATCATGACTACCTTGAGAGGTGTAGGATAAGAGCTCTGACAGTTTCTCTGGCCTAGAGATCACAGGAGCCTCCTTGTCTCCCACGCATGTACATAACGCATTCCTGCACATGTGTATCAAAGTCAAAAAAGCTTACATATTAGAAGGCATAGGCTCTGTCCTATGAGAGGTAAAAAAACCCTCTAGCATTATATATATGTTCTTATTCTAAGTATATAATTGTAAAATTTACCAGTCATGTAGAACAGTACACAAAACAAAACTCTACTCGATCTATGACTTTTCACAACATGAACACCATGTAAATAAACCACTACTCAAGTTAAGAAACAGAACATTCCTAGCCCTCAGAAGGCCCCCTTATGCATTCTCCCAACCCCATGAAGGTAACCGCTATCTTGATTTTCACTGTAATCCATTTTAAATTATTATTATTATTATTGCGGTACGCGGGCCTCTCACTGTTGTGGCCTCTCCCGTTGCGGAGCACAGGCTCTGGACGCGCAGGCTCAGCGGCCATGGCTCACGGGCCCAGCCGCTCCGCGGCATGTGAGATCTTCCCGGATCGGGGCACGAACCCGCGTCCCCTGCATCGGCAGGCGGACTCTCAACCACTGCACCACCAGGGAAGCCCTTAATTTATTTTTTTTAACACCTAGACATAAAACCCCCATACTGTATCTAGTTCAGTTTGGCCTGCTTTTTGGACTTTATATGAATAGAATCAAACATTTTTTTCTTCAGTTGTCTTCTTTTGCTCAATATTATGTTGTAAAATTCATCCATGTTTGCGTAGTTAGCTTGTTCACTGAGATTATTCTATAAAATTCCATGGTATGGATTTACCGTAATTTATTTGTTTATGCATTTTATTTTGAGTTTTTTCCAGTTTTGGGCTATTAAAATTTTTGTTGCTATGAATATTATTGATGCACATTTGTCCAGCTTTGTGTTAAGTATATATAGACTAGAAATGGGAATAGATTTGCCAAGCCGTAGGAAATAACTATCTCCTACCTTAGTAGATAATACCCAAACTACATTCCAAAGTAGTTGTACCAACTCACGCTCCCACTAGCTGTGTAGGTAAATTCCTACATCTTTGCCACCATTTGATGCTGTCACTTTAAAAAATTTCAACCACAAATAAGTAATTCAATTAAAATCAGTTTTAGATTTAAAGGGGGAATTTTACTTGAAATATAATTCTAAGTACCGTAAAGCATTATTTTTAAAGAGAAGTTAATGGCCTGAGAAACGTAAGGTTATTTAACATTGGATTTTAATTTGGTAGCAAAGAGTGTGAAAAGAGAGAAAATAAGTTAGTTCAAAAACTCCAAAATATAACATTTCAATACTGTTAAGAAAAAAACCCTCTGAGAATTAAGTTACTATTTTAAAATACATTATGCCTTACGATTTATCCAATTAGGATTATTCTCTAATCAACATTATAATTATACCTTGAGAAATTCTAAGAAAATGGTGACAACATGAAAGAGATGGAAAAACCTACCTTCCAATTTTGTACTAATTATGGCTATAAAAACATTTAAAGAAACCCAAATGGATGGTGCTGCAGGAGCAGCTCTTCTTATTCTACTGCATTATTAGTAGTAGTAAAGTAGTACTGTACTACAACAACAATTACCACCACCACCACCACCACCAATTTTACTAGGTTGTTTTAAGGATTAAATGAGACACACAGAGTTCAACACAGTGACTAACATGTAGTATTTAGTATGTAATCATGTTGATTATTTATAATTATTATTTTAGCTATAATTATTATTATGGTTATTAAAGTCCCAGAAAATTGAAAAATAAAAGGTAGGAAGGCCATTACAGGGTGGTTCATCAAAGAAAAACAAATGGCCAATAAACATATTAAAAAATGTTTCAGGGACTTCCCTGGCGGCGCAGTGGTTAAGAATCCGCCTGCCAATGCAGGGGACACGGGTGTAAGCCCCGGTCCGGGAAGATCCCACATGCCGCGGAGCAACTAAGCCCGTGCGCCACAACTACTGAGCCTGTGCTCTAGAGCCCGTGAGCCACAACTAATGAGCCTGCGTGCCGCAACTACTGAAGCCCATGCACCTAGAGCCTGTGCTCCACAAGAAGAGAAGCCACCGCAATGAGAAGCCTGTGCACCACAACGAAGAGTAGCCCCCTCTCGCCGCAACTAGAGAAAACCTGCGCGTGGCAACAAAGACCCAATGCAGCCAAAAATAAATTAATTAATTAAAAAAAATAAGTTTCAGTATCATTACTAAGCACAGAAAGTGTATATTAACAATGAACACCTTTTATTCATCTTCCAGGTTGGTGAAATTTTTAAAAATTATGATATACAGGGCTGGCAAAAGTGTGGGAAAAGAGACACTTTCAAATACATCTTGCTAGTTTCAGTGTAAACTGGAACAGCCTTTCTGAAGGATAATATGGATCATAAGCCTAAAAAATATGCCAGGAATGTAATATGCCACCTTTTGAATCAGCAATTATACTTCCAGAAGTTTATCTTAACCAAATAATCAGAGCTGTGTATAGATATCTGTAGGTATTTGAATACACATAGAACAGACTAGGGATTTATGGACCCAAATGTTATGGTCATAGTTATCTCTGCATGGTAACTGAATGATTCTTTTTATTCTTCTGTATTTCCCTAATTGCTACAATAAACATATATTACCTTTGGAATAAAGAGGAAAAACACAATTTACAAAAAGTTATCTGGGATGCCTATTTTATGACACTTATGTATCACCATGATAGAGAAATATAAAGATTTACCGAAGGTTTACACTGTAGAGGCCACATCAATAAGGAAAGGAAGTCTATCCTAATTACAGCCTATGTTTACAAAATACGATTTTGTTTTGTTGCCCTGATATGCTGTGTGTGTATATGCTTAAAGTAAAATACATATATATGAAAATATTTTATGACTCAAACTAAAAATGCAAAATCATGCAAGTATAGCAGGTGAATACTATTTGTCAGTTATTAAAAATTAAATCTATGATCCAGTAACACAATAACAGTTCATGTTTAAGTTGAGGGCACTTAATTTTTCTCCAAAGACAAACCACAGTGTAAGTTCAATGGGTTTAAGAAACGCTAAAGCATCCCACCGATTTTGGGGCTATCGTTTCTTCATCTCTGTTATCACCTAACCTTTCTTTTAAGTCATCCAGGCATCGCTGAAGGTGAACTTCCCCTGCTGTGACTAAAACGTGCTCTCCCGTTTCCTGAATTAAAATCTGGACACAGGGATCAGCTTGGTTTAACAGTTTCATTCCTCTGACGAGCTGAGGCATCTCACCTAGGTTAACAAAATGAAATACTGATTAAATACAAGATAAGGACTAATATAATCTAAAGATAACATCTGTGAGAAAACTGAAGGGAAAAGTATAATGAAATAAACTCTTAAAATAATGGTTTATTGTTCTTCCAAATAACATAGCAATGTGAAGAAAACTACCCTCTAGTAATTTACCTGTACAGATAGCTCACATGAGACACGTGTCACATATCACTGAGACTCCCAAAGCTGATCTATGCCACTTCTTCAAACACTCAGCAAATATAAACTACCATCGTTACACTTGTAAATCCACCTAAATGTATTACACATGTATATATACCTAGAAATGTAACAGAACTCTTCCCAAACGGTACCTATAAAACTATAAAAGCAACAAATAAGCAAAGGAAGCATTCAATATGATACTCAATTCAAGAAACTGTACCAGAAGCTCATATTTAAAATAATTATTGGGCTTCCCTGGTGGCACAGTGGTTGAGAGTCCGCCTGCTGATGCAGGGGACACGGGTTCGTGCCCCGGTCTGGGAAGATCCCACACGCCGCGGAGCGGCTAGGGCCGTGAGCCATGGCTGCTGAGCCTGCGTGTCCGGAGCCTGTGCTCCGCAACGGGAGAGGCCACAACAGTGAGAGGCCCGCGTACCGCAAAAAATTAAATAAATAATAATTATTTATGAAACTGCTTGACAGAACTGTGGATTTTAGAATAAAGCTGCCCTTTGGGTGAGAGGTGGGATACACGAAGCAGCCACTTTATCCCGTGAGCTATGGGTACCTTCTGCATTCCACTCTGCTGGTGCTTTCAGTATCTAACTGCTTGTTCCCTACAGTTCTTGGGGCACAGGTAGGGATTTGGATCCACATCTTGAGTTCTGCTGCTTTTTCACACCTTTCATATGCGTGGTGGCCACTATTCACTCTAGGCAGGTCACAGGAATTCTCTTGTTACTACTTTAGCAGAGACCTTGGCTTTGAAGGCATTTTTACGCAGTCTTGTTTCACTTCAACGTCTGAAGGAAGGACTCAGTTAATTCCTCAATGCTTGGTTTTCAACATGCCAAACAAACCAAACCACGGGAGCTTTCTGCAATCAGTGGTTTTTCAATATATTCTACCCAAGCTGTCTACCCATATCTATTCCATATCTATTTATTCTTTAAATAAGCTTTTCTTAATGGTAACTAACACTTTATAGTGCTAAGTGTGCCAGATAAGCACTTTACATATATGAACCCATTAACTAGGAGGCAGGAATGATTACTGTTCTCATTTTATAGATGAGCAAACAGGCATAGAGAAGCTTAAGGAACCTGTGCTCAAGGTCACAGACACACTGGTTTTGAAGCCTGCAGGCAGACAGCCATAGAGCCACACTCCATAATGGGTGTCGGCACCCTCACAGGTCGTGGTCATGAGCCACATATGGGATGCGTGAAATGCTGACGGAAGACAGGGAGTGGGATTTCACTGTTTGTGGGGGTGACGGATGTACCCTCATGTTTTCCTTTTCAGCATTTGTAGTTTTCCTTTGCCTAATTCCGTGGACAGATATTATCTAGTGTTAACCTTCACAGAATTTGAAATATGGCTTAAAAAGATTCTTGCACGAAGACCACTAATAATACATATCACACAAGCCCAAGGGAATAATTAAAAAAAAAAGACAAAGCTTTTTGTCAGCTCTCCATCACCAAATTACAAAACAATGTTACCAGTATGAGGACCTAATAAATTCTTTTTAAAATTTTTCCTTATAAATTTATTTGCTTATTTTTGGCTGCGTTGGGTCTTTGCTGCTGCGTGTGGGCTTTCTCTAGTTGTGGCGAGCGGGGGCTACTCTTCGTTGCAGTGCGCAGGCTTCTCATTGCGGTGGCTTCTCTTGTGGCAGAGCATGGGCTCTAGGCACACAGGCTTCAGTAGTTGTGGCTCGCGGGCTCTAGAGTACAGGCTCAGTAGCTGTGGCTCACGGGCTCTAGAGCGCAGGCTCAGTAGTTGCGGTGCACAGGCTTAGTTGCTCCGCGGCATGTGGGATTTTCCCAGACCAGGGCTTGAACCCATGTCGCCTGCACTGGCAGGCGGATTCTTAACCACTGCGCCACCAGGAGGTCCACAAATTCTTAAGAAAACAAAAACAAAAAACCCACTCACATTCACATACACACTTAAATCTGTCACTTCAAGGCAAAGGTGACAGTGTAACAATAAGCAAAGAAGCAGCTTTTTCAAAAGAAATTTGGCCTGTCTGACCAATAGAATACTGCAGAAGTGATATGTGATTCCTAAGGCTAGCTAACAGAAGGTACTGCAGCTTCTGTTTTAGTGTCTTGGACTACTGGCTAAAGCCAGTAACCATACGGTGCTCTAGGAAAATCAAGCAGCCACGAGGAGAGGTCCCTGTGGAGGAACTGAGGTCCCCAGCAAGCACCAGCTTATGAGCACCTGTGAGTGAACCACCGTGGAAGTCCAGTTAAACCTTCAGATGGCTGCAGCCTGCTGTGATATATGACTACAACTGCGTGAGACATCCCCAAACTGAACCCTTCCAAAATTCCTGACCAAAGGAACTGTGAAAAATAAGAAGTGATTACTGTTCTTTCAAGTCTCCAAATTTTGGAGTAATATGTTAGGCAGTATTACATAACTAATGCAACTATAAACCACAATCATAAATAAATAATACATATTCACCTATTTACAGATACAGTGCATATCTCCAACAAATACAAATAAGAATATTTTAAAGACAGTTATTTCATTTTCATCTCAACTTTTACAGTAACTTCTATGCTTGTGTGTATTTCATATGGTACAGAAAACATCAGCACAGAAGTTCATGTATCTATATAACCATATGCAGAGAGGGCTCTTTTCTTTTAACTGATATGGATAAAGGATGGAAAAATTCTGGAAACCAGTAACTCTGCTCTCAGGTAAACAGAATTTCTTGGATTCCTAAAAATAAAGATCCAGAGGCAGGAGTCTGAATCCTGACTCAACCACTTACTAACTGCTAACTGTAAGGCCATGGGCAAGTTAACTAGCTTCTCTAAGCTTCAGTTTACCTCATGTGAAGATGAGGATAAAAAATAGCACACGGCTGTTGAGAAGATTACATGAGATAATGTCAAATCCTCAGAATGTAGCACACAGTCAGGATCAGTGATGATGCTGAAAATAATAATGGCTTTGGGCACGTGGAGTTCTCCGTGTTTGGGTGTTGGATTTTGAGTAGACCCCGTGGGCATGGAGCAGAGTGGCGGCCACGATGACATCTGGACCTCAGCTTAGGAAGTCAGAGAAAGAAAAGTGGAAGAACAAATGCTCGGAATGCCTTCACACCAAAAGAAGAGTAAAAAGGCTGTCTTCTAGATTAGTTAACCCAGTTTGTCAGCATGAAAAAGAAAAGAGGGCCTGGGGACACATGTTCTGTTCAGAAATAAACAATGCAACTGCCCAGTGCTTCTCAGGGGCAGTACTACTGGGAAGTTGAGGTACAGGAGGGTGGGACATCCCAATAGTCATTAGACATGTAATCCGTAAAGAGAGGGGCTATCGCCCCAAAGTAAGGATGGGCATAAGAAACTAGGGCAAAGAGTAAAGGGACAATAAATATCCTCTGAGGGCTCAGAGGAATGAGACTAGCATCAAGAGAAGTATTCCCAGACATTCTAAATGTAAAATAAGATGTTGACATTGTAATAACAAGAAGACAGAACAACGGGTATAAACTTCAGACATGGAAATATAGAATGGCATACACTTCAATAACATAATCAAGAATAGGCATGGCAAATTCAGCAAGAACAATATACTTGATTGGGAAAAGTAGCAATACTCCTTTTAAAATTATGAAGAAAACCGGGTGCCCCTTTCTATCATTTTAGTTTATTTTTTACAAAGTTCAGAAAAATCTAATGCAACACATATGAGGAAATAAATTTTGGCACTCAGATGGCCAATCTTAAGTAATTCTGTTTATTAGATTACCCTGTTTATGAGAAAGCAATTAATCTTACTGAGTCTGCTATGGGACAGGAAGTAAGCTAGGTACTAGGAGCTCTCATCTCATGTAGCCAGAGCTGTACAGAAGGTGGCCCTTTAGGACGGGGCTTTTACTCGGCTTGGATAATAGCACAGAACAGCACACAACTATCAAACAGACTCCAAAAAATTACACATTTCTCTTAAAACATTATAGCTTAAATTTCTTTAATCCCTGTTTTAAAAGTAAGAAATAAGATTTAA
The DNA here is from genome assembly GCF_039906515.1 of Pseudorca crassidens. Classification (NCBI taxonomy): domain Eukaryota; kingdom Metazoa; phylum Chordata; class Mammalia; order Artiodactyla; family Delphinidae; genus Pseudorca; species Pseudorca crassidens. The sequence continues at coordinate 147,968,259 of NC_090296.1, read as the reverse complement.
ATAAATACTAGAAACGCCTAAGAATAAATTACGGTTGCCAGACTCAAATGTTACAACTTCAATAAAACTGAGCTTTTCTTCTATTGTATGTGCTTCTTAGGGTTGGAGGCAGTTACCAAGGAGAATAAAAGAACAAACCATGAGGGGCCGGGATCTGGACAAACCCACAAAGAGGAAGCAGGCATTACACAGAATGGGGTAAATCCATGCAACAACCGAAGGCACTGTCAGTCCACAGTGACAGCCCAGAAAGCATGCCTGTCTGAGGCCCAAGGCAGATAGCTATTTACTGAGCCCAAAGGCCAGAGATGCAGTCCTCCAAAAACATATCTGCTCAAGGGTCCCAGGGATCCTCAATGGCTAGAATATGTCTTAGGAACTGAGGCAGAGACAAGCTTTCCGAAGGCCCCAGCTGTGGGGAGAGGAGGGATATACAGATGCAGGGGCAACGAGGCCATTATATACCTCAACTAAACTGCCATTTTACACATTTGTTCTCTGGTTTCCTTAAAGCAGTCTGGAGACTCTTCACTGACTACCACTAAGCACTGGGAACAGCCAAGTCACAGGGACTAGGGGGGTTAGTGACAATCATGGGAAGGAAAATACAAGAGTCAATGAAGATTGGCCAGGCAAATGGTATAAACCAAAGACTAAGAATTAGTTATTATAGGGACTGGCATATGTAGGTGTCACACAGCCAGACAGAAAGACGCAGGAAGTGCTTTCTACACAAAGAGGAAATGCTCAGTGTCCAGATAATCTAGCAAACCTAGAGGGAAGAGGATATGAATTTTGAACCAAGGAGCTTGGGGTAAGATTCTAAGAACCATTCACATAAAACATGAACTTTGCTGAGACGCCACCCTGTGCCGGGGTTCTGGGGGATGCAGAGATGACCCTGTTTCTGACATAAAGAAGAATACAGTCTCCCTGGAGGGCGAAGGTGCCTAAAGACTCCTGGTTCCTAAGACAGAGGTTAGATTCCCCTCAAAATGTTGGTGGTCTGTATGGCCTCATGGCTGGGCAGGTTACTCCTATTATATACCTTCAAGAAAATTCATAGTCTACTAGTGAAACAAATCATGAGGAACCAAGCATTAAATGCAAGTATTTTAAAAATGTAATGAATATCACAGGCTTTTAAAAACAAGGTCATCTTACTTGGATGTTTCGGTTCAACAGCAACCCTCACAATAGGAGTGGCTTCAAAGTTGAGTGGTATAAATGGCGGGCAGGAGGGCAAGGTAGACAGTGTTGCCGATTTCAGCACAAAGTCTTGAAGGCCTCCTATTCCTGCAGGGAGGAAAAGATCCATGGAGTCAATAAAAGATGATAAGTTCTGAATTTATGTTAGAAAAATAACAACATCAACCCAGTATATATGTCACAGAGAAAAAACACTAAACAAATTGGGCTAAAACATACCTACTTTGACCACAGAAATGATCATGTCCAGAAACATATGTCTGAAAATACTAATTACTTTTAAAATTGTAACTCTTAGTTTTTAAAATACATTAGTTTGATGAAGATGAGTCTCTACTGAAATAATCTCTTTTGCCAAATCTACTTGCTTGTGGGTGAAGGGGATTTAGAGAGGAGAATATCAGTTATTCCCCCACCTCCCTCTCTCGCCCACTCTCCACTTCAGGCTCCCGGCTGATAGTTGCATAAGGCTCTAAAGCATACATATTTGTCTTTGAGCAGACAGGAGCAGAGAGAATGCCCCAGAAAAGTGAGATGAAGGCGTCATATTGAACCTCACATCCAGAGTAAGAGCAGACAACATTTTAGAACAAATTAAGAAGCACAAGGGCGATTTTTGTGCTTTGGGGTTAAAGAATTAAGAATTGAAGAGGGTGTGGAAGGGGAGGCTACCTGTTTTAGGGTAAGGTGACATAGGAGAAAGGGGCAGGGATATTTAATCGGCAGTCTGCTTTTGCATCTCGAGCTTAGCAACAACTATGAAAAGGAAACAAAGAAAACAGCTTTGCTACCTTCAGCTGACAAACGGATGTACAGGTACAGGGCACCGGGGTGCCACACAATTGACCATTCAGCCTGGTGGAGGGGAACTGAATCTGACCACACAGTGTGAAAAGCCCCCTCCCACTGCCCCTTCCGAATGCCTCCAGAATTCACCATCCCACTACATTAAGGGATCGCTCCAACTGTAAGAACACCTTCCTTACATTAGGCTGAAACGTGTTTCCCCCATCTCTACACATTGTTCTTAGTTCAGTTCTCCAAAGGTCCACAGAAAACGTGCTTCAACTTTTACCAACTACCCTTTGGATTTCAAAGGCATCTGTCAGATCCTTTTAATCCTTTCCTGCCTCACACTAAACCTCATTAGCTCCTTTAACTGTTTAGCTCATGACATGATTTCTAGACCTTTTGTGTGCAGGGGATCCTCTTCAGACTAAAGTTTCCAAGGAGCTAAATTCATTCCCAGCGCCTCTGGTTTATCTATTTGGTCAAGGTCTAAACTCATTGCTGTCCTTCTTAGCCCAGCACACAGAGAGACGTATACCTGGCCACAGCTTCTTGATAATGTCCTCCATGTACCATGATGTAACACATCTGGGTCTGCCCAAGTTTCCACCAAGTCTACTAGAAATAACAACATCTCCCATGAGGCTAGGGGTTTAGGAAAACCCCACAGTAAATATTCTCTTTCAAACCTCATCCATCCTGCTTCTGACCTCTGACTAGCATGCATTTCCTTCCTGCACACACAGCACATGGTTTCAATGAAAAGATAAATGCTGGTCTCTTCTCTGTTTCACCAGGGATGCAGGCTGCAGAAGGTCAGTATATTTTGAACACTGTCTCTTTAAACTTCTGGTTTACATTTTGCTGTTCAAATCACCAAATCTATTCTTGCTACTTAGATATGCCCAGATTTGTGAACAGATTAAAAACATGAAAAAACTGAAACAAAAGAAGTCAATACCACAGTATTCCTAGTCAAGATTAAGACTTTATGGAAAAAGTTATGCTCCAAAGATAGCAAAAAAGTCACTATCTGTAATATGCCACTATTTTAACAAATTTTTAAATATAATTTAAAAATCTAAGAAAGGAACCATTAGAGTTATTTGGCTGAATCACAATAAAATGATTTAAAAATCACTTTGAGAATTTCTTGATGTACTATCAGATAATTATTAAGTGTACAACTTGATATTTATACAAAACACACTTTAAAACAAACTTTCTGTTTTTAAAATAATGCCATCAGGTACAATCTAGAAAAAAAAAATGAAGCAAAACAAAACAGACCACCGTAAACCCATAACCACACCATTTGAATACTGTCACTATATTCATTTGATGTATTTCCTTTTTTATTCCCTCCTCTACTGGCACACATAATTTACACTGTTATAATCTCCATATAATTCTGTGTCGGTTTTTTTTCTATTTAAATCACATGATTTTCACTTCAGTTGTTTAAATCACAATTATATCAATCAAGGAGGTATAATTCCTTCACATAAAGTTCACGTGCTAAAGCATTTTTCAACTGGGATTGGAGCTGCAGAATGTGTTCCCTTCAGGGAATCATTTTAGAAGTTTTGGGATGGGAAAAGTGATAGGTCAGAAAAAAAATATGCAAAATTAGCATGGCATGAATTTGTTTCAAGGATTAAAGAGGGTGCAAAGCTTTTTCCATATATGTTTTAAAAAAAGGCATATGACTAAATAAAAGAAAGAGAAAAAACAGGCTGATGAATATGGAGCAAAAGGAATTTACTAAACACCAAGAATTCTAGCTTGTTTTTATACAAATGCCAGTAATTTTTGTCTGACTGAAGATGAACAACCCAAGTCCTCTCTGGTCCTGATTCTTCTCTATATAACAAGGAGTATTAGACATTTTGAGTGAGTGAACTCTAGCTTACAGGCTGGGGTGACACCTGAGTAAATACTGAGTTCTTTCACTGGGTACACAGGCCCTCACCAGGATGTATACCATACCCTTCAAACTTTTCTTAATCAAAAATCAGCATTTTGCAAACACTGCCAGACCAAAATCTTTTCCAGGTTCTCTCTAATGTTCCTTTTTACAAAGTATTCCATTTTTAGGTTTTTTTTTTTGAGAAACTGCCATACTGTTGTCCACAGTAGCTGTACCAAGTTACATTCACACCAACAGTGTAGAAGGGTTCCCTTTTCTCCACATCTTCACCAGCATTTGTTATCTGTGTTCTTTTTGATGATGGCCATTCTGACAGGTGTGAGGTAATATCTCATTGTGGTTTTGATTTGCATTTCCCTAATGATTAGGGATGTTGAGCATCTTTTCATGTGCCTGTTGGCCACTGGCATTTCCCCTTTGGAAAAATATCTATTCAGATATTCTGCCCATTTTTAAATCAGGTTGTTTTGTTTTTTTTGATGTTGAGTTGTATTAGCTGTTTATATATGTTGGATATTAACCCCTTGTGGTCATATCAGTCGCATCATTTGCATATGTGACTGATATGACCCAGCAATTGCACTCTTGGGTATATATCCGAAAAAAATAAAAACACTAATTTGAAAAGATACATAAACCCCAATGTTCATAGCAGCATTATTTACAATAGCCAAGATATGGAAGCAACCTAAGTGCCCATCAACAAATGAATGGATAAAGATGTGGTATATATATATATAAATATAATAGAATACTACTAAGTCATAAAAAAGAATGAAATTTTGCCATCTGCAGCAACATGGATGGACTTGGAGGGCATCATGCTAACTGAAATAAGTCAGACAGAGTAAGACAAATACTGTATGATATCACTTACTTGTGGAATCTCAAAAATACAACAAACTGGTGAATATAACAAAAAAGAAGCAGACTCCCAGATATGGAGAACAAACTAGTGGTTACCAGTAGGGAGAGGGAAGGGCAATACAGACATGGGGGAGTGGAAGGTACAAAACTATTGGGTGTAAGATAGGCTCAAGGATTTATTGTACAACAGGGGGAATATAACCAATATTTTATAATAACCGTAAATGGAAAGTAACTTTTAAAACTTATATACAAATTAAAAAAAATTTTTTTAAGTATTCCAGAAACAAGCAACGTTGAGGAGCACATCTTTTATGAGACTGAAAATATTGTGTGGGCCCTGAGAGATGGATTGGTCTTCTGTCGACAACCTTTTTTCTTTAACAACCCCCTGCTGCACCAGTTGAATCAATCTAGGATGAGGGCACACTGGCAGCAGTAAGATGGTGAAATCATTACTGAATTCTAACACTGCTTCCTGGGGAGGAGCCTGTTAGCTGTCTGGAGAGAGAGGAGCATTACTATCTTCAGGAAAGTTTCGATTCGTAAACTGCTCTTTCATTGCTGGTATAAAAATAATACTGGAATTAAAAAAAACTTTGTGGGAAAACATGTTACTGCTCTAGCTAGCATATGGTCTCCTAATTGCCAAAGTTTTATTTCAAGACAACTTTAACATTACTACACTCAGAACCATCAACCTGTTCCTCTTAAACTGTTTAATAAGACTGAATTAATGGAGTCCTTTAAATCTTCACAGTAAATGCAAGTTATGTATCATGGGTGTCTATAGGGCCTCAGGCCTATGAGAGCAATAAACACTACTTTAGAAGAGATATGAGGATTCAGACAACTATTAAAACCAAACCAAACCAAACCTTTTTTTTTTTTTTTTTTAAAGTACAGGTTCCCAGAGTAGTTGGTGAGAACCTAGAAAACCTTTGGTCTCAGAAGACTACCTTCTGCTCTAGGTCCTTCTGTCTTTGAATACCAAAGAAGCTCATATCCTCTGACTCTAACTTTACGCCCTTATTCTGCACCTTTCTGGAAACTCAGATTCTGCTCTCTTTCAGTCAACTACATAGGATATCAGGGGATCCATGCACTTTATAATTCTTGTCATGGAGGGAGCAGGCAGGTAGGTACAATAAATATAAAATGGGCCTTTTCCAAGCCTGCCTGCCGAGCATCTCCAATGCAGACCAGTATTGCTGAAGTTTTCAGAGGACTGGTCCAGTCTGTCCATGATGCTAAACAAGTTCCTTAAATCAACTGCCCTTTACCTTCTTGGTGAAATAGGAGGCCCCGGGGAAAACTCCTGCAACAATGACATCACCATGTGAGGATTTTTTTCCTTCTCGTAAGGACAGATGGAGCTCATAACCAGCTAACAGTTACATCAAGATCTGGGGTCCTTTTCTCAGAAGAGAGACTACAGTAAATGGAAAATGTAACATCTTAAGAATCAAAACCTTTTTTTTAAAGAGCCGTCTAGACTTGCTATCTTCGTCTATATTCCAGAACAGGTGGAAACGTGGCCCTCAGGGTCCAGAACCAGGTAAGGGAGCTATAATTAGGTGTCACTGTGGAGTCTCAATTTATGCATCAAGACCACTTCCATTTATGCCAGACCACCATTCCTGCGAAACAGATGACTCAGTAGAGCCGGCTGTCACCAAGGGAATTAACACAGTTGGAAGGGTCTAGGACTAAAATAGTGGAAGAAATTTCACCTTGGACCTGGAGGCAATGCAGAGTACCTGAATGGTGCCTAATATTCACTCAGAGTGAATAAAAGGGCAGTTACTTCTGACTGCCTCTTGGTGTGTTATACCATGATAAAGGATGTACTAATGCTAGCCCAGGAGAAAGGATGAAGCACATTAATTAAAATATTTGAAAACAATGTTTTCTATTAGAACAGAAATAGATGTGAAGGACTGTGGGGAAGGGAATACCAGGCCAGGGACACAACATACACAAAGTGCTGGAGTGTTGTGGGAACCCAAAGTAGTTCAGAATACCTTATGCATAGAATACACCAAGGGGCTGGCAAAACAGGAGGGTGAAGGAAAACAGAGAGATTATCAAGGGATGTGGCTATCAAGCTAAGCTTAGACTTTACTCTGAAGGGTGTGGATATGGAAACAAGTAGATGAATTAGAGAGAAATGGGGTAAGCTATCAGTCTTGGTGGTTACGTAGGAGCTGGAAAGAAGGGACAGGAAGAAACGAGGATGAAATCCAGATTTCTAACTTGGAAAACTAAGCATTTCTCTACCCTTCTTTTAGGTTCATAAGTTTTTCCTATTGTTTTTTATTAGTTCTTCATGTAATAAACATTTTAACTCTTATCATATTTCTTTTTCTCCAGACTATAGTTTCCCTTTTGATTTTGCTTCTATATTTTCTCTTTAGTATCTTTTTGAGCTTTTTCTATTTGGTGTCTAAACTTCAGAGCTTACAAACTTCAGTGCTCTCAAAGAACTGATACTTATTCAACTTTCTGTTAGTTTTCCAAGAATTTAGTTTTAAGGGCAGGGGCACAACTAGGCACTTTCATAAAGTTTCTTCAATGAACAAGTGAACCTGAGCACAGTTCCTGTCCTCAGAGCTTAAAATCTGGAGGGGGACAAAGGCAGATAAACAGGCAATTACAATATAATGTGATAAATGTCATAATAGGAAAACTACGAGGTTTATGTGGGAAGAGAAACTGAGAGGTTAGACTTCCTAGCAAAGTTAACATGTAGGAGTACCTGAGATAACTCTGCAAATGCTGTGGGAGGAGAGTGTAGAGGGGGGGAAATGGCACCAGTGGAGGTCCAAGTGAGAACCCGAAGTCATTATCTACAGCTGCAGTGTGGAGCGGAAGGCAGGACTGAAAAGACATTTTCAACCCATTCATTTCCACTTCTCTGAGATCTTGCAACTGCCATCAACTTTCTTTCCTTAGTCAACATGCATTCTTGTGATGTCTGATTTGGAATCAGAAGGAGTTGAATTTAATTAAAGCTCTAACCTTATGCCAGCTACCTAATCTCTCCCTAGTTTTAGTTTCCATATATATAGCATGTGGTACTTTCATAGGGTTACTGTGAGCCTTAAGTAAGATAATCAAATAAAGAGTTACAGTCGCTGGCAGAGTGAGCACTCAATAAATGGAGGTGGTGGCAGTGGTGGTTATAATTGGTTGTAGTGGTAACAGTAGTTGTCAGTAATAGTTTTGTTAATCAAAAAGGTTTTTTTGTGTATGGTATGAAGTGCATATTTAATTTTTATATATACTATTAACTAGTTAACTGTAAAGGAGGTTATAATAACTTCTCTATAAGGTACTAATCATATCCATTTATAAGCTTTGAATCCTGTCCCACTGACCTAAATTTATACTTTGTATAGTAACACATGGTTTTAAATGATGCTCCTTCAAAGATGTGATTCCAATTCAAATGATTTCAGTAAAATGGAAGAAGTGTACAATGTTTAGCACATAAGAGGAATAAAATGCCTAGTATAGTTTAAAACAATGCTGGAAATTTGTTTTAAGATTTAAAAAGAAAAAAAAGAAGAGATATGGCTTTACCCAACCAGGAAATTGTAACCAGATTTCTTCTACCTTTAAACTCAAAACATTTCCAAATAAAAACAGGAAGCAGAGTCACTTCTGGATGCAATGGCAACTTCATCACAAGTACACAAAAGATCCTAGTTGAAATGATCAATGGAAGAAAACTAAGGAAAAACTGAATGAATAGTGAAACTAGAGAGGGCACTTCAAACTTTGAGCTATTTCTGTTAACTGTAGATCAAATTACAGAAAAACAGCAAGTGTCAGGTCATAACTCCATTCTTGAGAAATTACCGCAACTTAAGAAAAATGATTACATACGTAGTATACTAGTGGTGGTCTATTTGATAACAGACCAATGGAAATGAAGAGCCTAGAAACATGTATGTGTGAAGGTAGAAAACCTAATGAAATGGAAAAAATAATACAACTGCATCTCTATCATACACCATCTAGAAAAATAAATTTTACATGGAATTGAAAGCACAAGTCATAAGATGACATCATAAGACTGAAGACTGATAATGTCTTACTATATTATAAAATCTACAAAACAAAAATGCCATAAACAAAGTAAAAAGTTATAAAATAGATGTTTTCAATGTTTAAACAAGACAAAGGATTAGTAAGCATAATATATAAAGAACTAGTACAAATCAGTGAAAGAGACATGCAACCAACAGGAATATAGGCAAAGAATATAGTTTCAAGAAAAGACACTAAAAGAAAAGGAAGCTCTAAACATTCAAAAAACATACCAAAAAACCCTTAATCGCATTAATAATAAGGTAAATATAAATTAGAACGATGAGATACTATTTCACACCAATACAACTGGTATAAGTCTGAAAAGAAACCACGCTTGGCAAGTATGTGCAGAAATCATAGGTCTTATGAACTGGAAATGGGAACAAAAACTGTTACAACTATGCAGGAGAACGATTCTGTGATGTTGAGCCAAATACAGACTGTGCAACTTAGCAGTTTGATTTCTACTCGTATATCTCAAATCAGTGTGACTAGCGGGCACAATAGTGTACCAGTAACATACCACAAACAGTGGTACAACTCTAGTGGTACAAATCTAGGTGATTTGGTAATTGCTGGGAACATTTCTGGTTGGGGCCGACTACAGGCATTAGTGGGCAGCGCCACGGACCAGTGCCTTGGAATGTGTGCAAATGTCCCACACAAAGAATTTTCCCAAACCACACAGCTTTTGAGTATTCTGCTGGACAAACCTATTAATAATGATCCGAGTTTAGATTTAACTCCATTTTAAAAGTGAAGTATTTTTTGCACAATTTAACACATGTGAATTTTCAGGAATTTTGTTCTGAAAATGAGCTATTCACCATTTTACCAACAGCCACTCGTGGCACCCCAGTCATCAGTACCATACATCTGCATCACATTGCATCTGTAGCTGTCACATTCATGGTGACTACAAGCATGTATCTAACTTGATTATGCCATCTAGTACAGTCAAATTGGAACATTTACACACTGCAGGGTACTTTATTTTATTGAAAAAAAATTTTTTTAACCAGAAGGTAAGAAAAGAGCCTTTTTGTTAGTCCTGCGCCTTGAATGCTTGCATTGTTTGAATTGTCACACGGCAATAAACCGTGGCATTATGCTGTAAACACATTACATTTGAATTAATCAATTTAGGCCCTAAAAACTGAAACTGTGCTCTCACCTCTCGGCTGCCGGACTTGGATTTCCCTGGTTCCTGGTGTCCGCAGAGGGAGTCTTGGATTCCTATCTGATAGGGAGCTGGAATGTTTCTTGAGGTTAATCAAGGTCCTGGGAGTGAGGTGTCTGATAGCCTCAGACTGAAGGCCCTGTTCAATCTTAGTTCCATGGAAAGACCCTCATCTCCGGGTCCACTCACAGGCCACCCTGGCATTAGATGTGAGAATGCATCACGTGATGCCACCCCTGTGTCCTTTACCATTTGTAATGATCATTTTTCCAAAGGTAAATATTTTCCTCAAAGTTAATTCAGGAATTATGGAATTTAGACGGTCCTACTGAAACTTATATTCTAATATATTGTGATTTCTTTGCGAGTAGGGCTCAAAACAGTGGTTGAAGGAATACTTCACACAATTCCTGTGCTTTTTAGATTTATGTCAATAAATTTCTACTGACACTTATGTTTACAGGTCTGTGTTGAGCACCTTGGAGGAGACAGAGATGAAGAAGACCAAGATCCTATAACTTTCTCTCATTTTAGTATTATAAGTGCTCCTAAAGCACTTTTAAAACTCAGTCGCATTACTGCTGATAATTTATTCCAATCCCTGAACCTTAGAGCTTAAGATTTTTGTGACCATTGCCATGCGTCTGCATCTTGATGTGGCGCAGTTAGTATGGCATGGCACAGACACAACTTACTTGTATTAGAACCTACCAAAGAAATGTAATTCCTAAGGGGAAAAAATAACAATGATAGAATGTTAACAAAATTTTAAAAGCAAATATAGGTTATTTGAATTCAAGCCAATACTTTTTCCAATGCATGCATTACTTCCCTGTGAGAGGCAGCTTTCAAAGCAGTTCTGTTATTGTGGACCAATCACTTCACAGACCAATAAAGTAAGAATAAGTACTACAGGTTGAATTTTTTAATGTTAATATTACTACTACAAAACTACAGTAATCAAAACAGTATGGTACTGGCACAAAAAGAGAAATATAGATCGATGGAACAGGATAGAAAGCCCAGAGATAAACCCACACACCTATGGTCACCTAACCTATGACAAAGGAGGCAAGAATACACAATGGAGAAAAGACAGTCTTTTCAATAAGTGGTGCTGGGAAAACTGGACAGCTACATGTAAAAGAATGAAATTAGCACACTCCCTAACACCATACACAAAAATAAACTCAAAACGGATTAAAGATCTGAATATAAGGCCGGACACTATAAAACTCTTAGAGGAAAACATAGGCAGAACACTCTTTGACAAAAATTGCAGCAATATCTTTTTTGATCCACCTCCTAAAGAAAATAAAAACAAAAATAAACAAATGGGATCTAATTAAACATAAAGACTTTTGCACAGCAAAGGAAACCATAAATAAAACAAAAAGACAACCCCAGAGTGGGAGAAAAGTATTTGCAAATGAAGCAACCAACAAAGAATTAATCTCCAAAATATACAAACAGCTCATGCAGCTCAATATAAAAAAAACACAAATAACCCAATCAAAAAATGGGCAGAAGATCTAAACAGACATTTCTCCTAAGAAGATATACAGATGACCAAAAAAGCACATGAAAAGATGCTCAACATCACTAATTATTAGACAAATGCAAATCAAAACTACAATGAGATATCACCTCACACCAGTCACAATGGCCATCATCAAAAAATCTACAAACAATTAATGCTGGAGAGGGTGTGGAGAAAAGGGAACCCTCTTGCACTGTTGATGGGAATGTAAACTGGTAAAGCCACTATGGAGGTTCCTTAAAAAATTAAAAATAGAACTACCATATGACCCAGCAATCCTACTCCTGGGCATATACCTGGTGAAAACGGTAATTCAAAAAGATACATGCACACCAATGTTCATTGCAGCAATATTTACAATAGCCAGGACATGGAAGCAACCTAACTGTCCATCAACAGAGGAACGGATAAAGAAGATGTGGTACATATATACACTAGAACAGGGGTTCCCAACCCTCCAGCCACAGACCAGTGCCAGACCAGTGCCAGGCGGTGGCCTGTTAGGAACCGGGCCGCACAGCAGGAGGTGAGCAGTGGGCGAGCAAGCGAAGCTTCACCTGCCACTCCCCATCGCTCCCTATTGCTCGCATTACAGCCTGAACCATTCCACCCCCCATCCCCTCCAGCCCATGGATAAACTGTCTTCCACGAAACCGGTCCCTAATGCCAAAAAGGTTGGGGACTGCTGCACTAGAATATTAGCCAAAAAAAATAACAAAATAATGCCATTTGCAGCAACATGGATGGACCTAGAGATTAAGTCAGACACAGAAAGACAAATATCATATGATATCGCTTATATGTGAAATCTAAAAAAAAAAGGGTATCAATGAACTTATTTACAAAACAGGAGTAGAGTCACGGATGTAGAAAACAAACTTATGGTTACCTGGGGATAAAGGGAGGAAGGGCTAAATTGGGAGATTGGGGTTGACATATACACACTACTATATATAAAATAGATAACTAGTAAGAACCTGCTGTGCAGCACAGGGAACTCTACTCAACACTGTAATGGCCTACATGGGAGAAGAATCTTAACAAAAAAGAGTGGATATATGTATATGTATAACTGATTCACTTTGCTGTACACCTGAAACTAACACAACATTGTAAATCAACTATACGGGAATAAAATTTTTTTTTTAAAAATCATGAAGATATATAAAAACTGGGTATGGTTTGGTGCAAAGAATATATACTTCTGTAGAAAGTCAACTCTAAAGGTATCTCTAAATGAATCTGTGCTGGAATTATACTCAATATAACCCATAAGGGAAAAGAATCTGAAAAAGAATACATACACACACACACACACACACACACACACACACACACACACGGCTGAATCACTTTGCTGTACACCTGAAATTAACACACTGTAAATCTACTGTACTTCAATAAAAAATTTTTAAAAAATGAAAAAAAATGTTAATGAGGTTTTACATTATAGTAGTAATGGGTTTTAATTTTATAATATTATGAAAGCTCATCTGGTTAGTACTGGTATTGTAAAGCAATCAAACCTCTTTATAAAGGACAAAGGAATCTACACTAAAGAGTTGGATTAACGTAGACTCAGTTAAAAAAATAAGTGAAAAAAAAATAAGTGAAAACAATTAAAGATGGGGCCCCAGATTTATACATCCATTCTCATTTGCTACCCTCTTGTAAAATGACAGATCAATAAATTTCTACGAGGAAGCAGTTCTCATTACTATCTAAGAACACTCTAGTCCTATCAGTATAGGACTGGTTAACTAAATATGCTATACGTGTCCAAAAAAACCCATAGAGCCACTAATAAATTGATTTTTTTTTTTTTTTTTTTTGCAGTACGCGGGCCTCCCATTGCTGTGGCCTCTCCCATTGCGGAGCACAGGCTCCAGATGCGCAGGCTCAGCGGCCATGGCCCACGGGCCCAGCCGCTCCGCGGCATGTGGGATCCTCCCGGACCGGGGCACGAACCCGCGTCCCCTGCATCGGCAGGTGGACTCTCAACCACTGCGCCACCAGGGAAGCCCTAAATTGAATTTTGAAGACTACTGAGACACAGATAAAGCAGAATATAAAATTCTACATAGATGAGATTTATAGATAAAATGAAGAGAAATATAAAAATGAAAATTATAATAGTGGTGAGATTAAAAGTGATCATCTCTAGATAAAAAATATTTTGATTTTTACTATGAAAAGTTATTAGACACAAGCTACAAGAACTAAAAATTTAAGCTTTTTAAAGAGCTGCCATTAACAGAATCAAATGGATATAAACTATATAAACTGATATATGGCAAAGGTGACACTGTAGTATAGTGGGGATCTGATAATGATTTTAAGTCAATGGCATATCCATACTGGCAGAAACAATCAATCTGACTTCCATCTCACACCACGTACAAAAACCAATTCAGATGGATTACAGGTCTAAATCTCATAAGTTAAAAAAAAAAAATCTTCTTCATGACTTTGGAGTAAGCAGATTTCTTAAACAGGACACAAAAAGCACTAATCTTAAAAAACTGATAAATATTAGACTATATTAAAATTAAGAACTACTGTTCATCAAAAGACAACATTAGAGAACAGAAAGGTAACTCACAGAGTAGGAGAAATCTGCAGTAAGTATATCCAACCAGGGACTTTTATGCCGAATATACAAAGAATGCCTACAAATCAATACAAAAAAGGCAGAGAATCTTAAAAAAAAAAAGTAGACAAAGACTTAATGATAATTCATAAATGAGTAAAAGTCAATAGTTAATAAATAAGTCAAAAGGAGTTTAACTTCACTAGTCATCAGGGAAACCAACTACTATTCCACACATACCAGAACGGCTCAAGCAAGAACAAAAACAAGTGTTGGTAAAGATACGCAGCAACTGGAACTTTCAGGTCCACCTGGTAGAAGCATAAATCGGTACACTCACTAAGCCTGAACATAAACCTGCCCTATAACACAGCAACTTCTCTTCCAAGAGACATGTGTACAAATGTTCAGCAAAAGACATGCACAAGAATATTCAAAGCAACAATATTCATAATGGCCAAATATTGGAAATAAACTAAATGTCCACCAACACAAGAGCGGATAAATTGTGGTAGTCACACAATACAGCAATGAGAATGAACAAATCACAACGATGTGCAGTGACATGGATGAATCTCACAACCAGAACGATGAATGAAAGAAGCCCGACACAAGAGCACATTCTCTATGATTCCGTTTGTACAAAGCTTAAAAACAGGTAAAATTAATCTATGATGTTAGAAGCCAGGAGAGTTGGTACTCTTAGGGGTGGAGGGTGCAGGTGGCAGTAACTGGAAAGGCAGCTGGCTTCTGGCATGTGGGTAGTGTTCTGTTTCCAGATTCGGATGCTAGTAACACATGCATAATGTTCAGTTTATGAAAATCCATCAAGCTGTGGTTTAAGATTTGCATATTTTTCTATATGACTATTATGCATCAATAAAAGCTACTTAAAAGTGTTATTTGGCACAAAATTACAGGGGTATGTAAAGCACTTCTGAGTCTCTTAGAGACGCCATTAGCTGCAACTATTAAAGATAAACCATTTCAGAGCCTTTAAAAAAGAATTGGCAGCAAAAGAGTGAGCGCGTGGTTTGTTTCCTGTATCTTTTCCCTCCACATCATCCAAGGAAGAGTGAAAGGTGTCTTTCACTGCAGTGTCCTTACACGGATTCTTCTGAACATGTCTGTCCTTGAGCAAATCACTTCTCTATTCAAGTAAGTGCAGCCAGCCTCCTCCTGGCGGCACAGTTCTGTCTAGTCTCTGGTTCCTGATGCTCTCCAGTTCATTCATTCAGAAGACGGTCCTTTTAAATACCCACTGGAAGATACTATAAATGGTTTAGAAAACTATTCTTTGGGTTTTGGTCTGTTTCATTTTGGGGGAAAACAAAACAATCCCCAGCAAACATCACACAATTCTCTAAGGCTGCCTTTATTTGTATAAAAAACGTCCAGCACATTACCCAAGATTTTCCAAGTGTCTCATTCCATTCTTACCAGCTACCACTGCTGAAATCTAGCCACCATTAGAGAAAAATAATCTCAGCTCACATCATGGGAAATGTTTCTTTGGCTCTAAGAAAAACAGAGAATAAGTGCTGTGAAAAAGTAGGTCAGCAAAATAATGTGAAAGTTGTTTACAGCTGATTATTTCCATAATACTGTCCATGGTGGCCTTGTGTATATGGGTCTCTTCAGCAAACACCCCAGAAACACTATGAGGCAAGATTATCATTTCTAAGTGATAGGAGACCCACAAAAAGGGTATGTCAGGCGACCCTCCTTTACTCTACCAAGGCACTTGGGTATGTTTTCTCAAACAGCCACAGGTGTCCTTCTGATTTATTAACAAGCTCTGTCCCTAGTGAAACCTGTTGCAAACTAAAGAATTCCACCATAACAAAACGCAGAAATGCTAATACAGCATCTGTAAGGAAGCTTTCATAAGACAAACTAATGTGAACAATTTACTCAAGACTTCCCAGTCTGTGCCTACTAAGTAGAGTTAGATGGGCAATAACAAAATCCCACTGGCTCCCTGACCCCACCAGTTCATACAGGGCCTTCATCTTCCTGTCCATCATCTTCTCTAGGAATCCCAGGGGCTGTTCCTCATGGGCTCATGAGCTCACATTTTCCACAGATACTTAGGCACTGGTGTTCTCATGGTGCAAAAGCTCTGCAGCGGTCTCCGATGTAGGGAGAACGCTTCTGTTAGAGCATAGATAATGCTTGTGACCCAACGTCTTACAGAGGCCAACTCTTACCTTCCAAAGGTCTCAGTCATGGGAGCAACAGGGCTGGGCCAAAAGGCAAATCCAGTGACAGGTATCATGCCATTCCTCCCCGCAGAGACTAAGGCTTGGCTGCTGGATTACCCTGTCATGTCTGGTTTCTTGTTCTTTTGGAGAAGTTTCCTTCCAGGAGGTACCTCAATCATCTTCAAGGGCCCTTTCTACCAATACATGGATATGCTCCCCAGAAGGTAAGCAGTCCATGCTGAAGCTGATCCTGGGTACTTAACTATTTGAGTTCTTATTCAACATTAGGAAAATGGCTCACGGTATGTGGCTCAGGAGCAGAAGACAGCAGCAACACTACTGAGCACCCTCAGGCAGTGAGAAAAGCCTTCAGGGAGATATGGAAGCAGCCAGCTTTCCAGATCCAATACCATATCAGGTTGGTAAATGCCTCATCGGGAAAACAAAATCATCTCTAGAATAGTCTAGGTTTTAGTAAACATCAAGGGATTTCTTTCAAACTTTGCACACAACTTTTATAGCTTGTTTGTAAAACAGCATTGTCGCTGATTTAATGACAGAAACATAAAATGTATACTTCAGCAAGTCCTTAGAGCTCCTCCCTTTCACAGGTGAAGAATCTGAGGGGTACAGTGGGGAAAGACTGATCCCAGATCCCAGTCGCTGGCAGTTCTGGAAAGATCCCAGTTTTCCTGACTCCCAGGAGGAGGGCTTTTTCCTTTATGCCATGCTTCCTCAATGTGTTCCAGATAAGATGAATGACATTTTTCCAGGACCAATAAATAGTTGTAATATTTCTGCTCCTTTCCAAAATCATTGAAATCTCATTCACATGCCTTTCATCCAGTGAAGGCAAAGTAAAAGTGCCAAATCTGTTAAAGGAGAAGAAGAGAGGAGGAAGAACTGGTGGGGACAAGGAGGGAGTGGGTCACCCTATGTATCCCCTGCAGAGCTGGTTAGCACACAGGAACAGAGTGCACCAGGGTGGAGAAGATGAGGCAATAATTCCTGAAGACTCCAGTGCCTATGCCCAGGATCATCCTTAGGAGGGGCAAAAGGGCTGGGCAAGTAAACACCTGGCGCTCTGTCTACAAATATCTCCAAATAGGGAAAACTGGTTTACAATGAACATCAGCTGAAACCTTCAAGGGACAAATGAGAGGAAAGTGCCTGGCCAATGTAAACACATTCAGATAAGGAAATGGGGAGAGAGCACTAGCTGTATTTTATCCCAGCTCCTACCCCTTCACTGGCAACACTTAGAATCTCAGGTGTTCATGAACATCATTTAGCTGTGCTGTCTTCTCTTCTCTGATCTCGTATCTCCTCCCCATTCCCACTCCTGCTATGGCTTGTACTACCTCTCCACTCCGAGAGTCACCAGAATGTCTGGCATCTAGTAGGCCCTCAATAGATATTTGCTGAATGAATGAATGAACCTCATTTGTGTTAAATGTCAATTAAAATGAAGCAATAGCTGTGATTAGACTGGCAAAAAACCCAGAGCCACTACAACATAAATATAATACAATGATTGTCATCATAGCACTGTCTGAAACAGGAAAACCACCATACAACAAACTAATTATTCATTAGGAAGGAACTGGTTTAAAATACTTGTGGGGCTTCCCTGGTGGCACAGTGGTTGAGAGTCCGCAGGGGACACGGGTTCGTGCCCCACTCCGGGAAGATCCCACAGGCCGTGGAGCGCCTGAGCCCGTGAGCCATGGCCGCTGAACCTGCGCGTCCGGAGCCTGTGCTCCGGAACGGGAGAGGCCACGACAGTGAGAGGCCCGTGTACCGCAAAAAAAAATTTGGGGTACATTCATAAAATTTATTTAGCCATGAAAAAGAATATAGTAAATTAGAATGTGATAACACTTGAAGATACAGTACTGATACAATATTCTAAGATATATTACGATAAAAAAGCAAACTAGAGTAAAACAACATTCATAATGAGATTCTTTCCCTCCCCTTTTAATATAAGAAGATATACTTGGAATATGTTGGTATACTTGGTAAGAAGATATACATGGTATATGGGTAAACCTGACTAATTGTCAAGAACAACAGCTAGATTCTTAAAGTTGGCCCTTCCCAAAGAATATGGAATGGATAAAATGCTATCCCAAGTTCCTTTAAGCTCTAAACATCTGGGGTCTTATGATTTATTATGAGCAAGTTTCCCTTCCATACAAATACGGCACACTCTACAAAAACTCAATATACGACTTTGTCCTGAATTTGCCTGCGATAAAATGATGCCCAGATGACAAATAAGACTTGAGTTATTTTGTATTTTTGCATTTTGCATACAAGTCCAGGAAAACAATTTTTAAAGCCTCTGAATATCACTGAAGAAACAGTTTCATTGTGATTATACTTGAGGATGGAAAGAAAAAAAATCAGTTACTTGATACATATCAGATTTATTATCCTCAGTGACAACACAGAAAATCACAATTAATCATGCAAAAGAGCTGCAGAAGTGGAAGACCCCTGACAGCCTGTCTGCTTAAAACAACCTGCTGCAATGTGAAATCTCCTTCATAATATCCCTAAGAGAAGACGGTCACAGCAGTCCACTTCCCTGATGGAGCAGCATGAATTCAAATTTCTGTATGGGTGTGTACGAATTCACTTCCCACTATGAACATCTATTGCATGGCAAGTCCTCTGGTAGGCACATGAACATGGCACTGCCTCTACCCGGCAGGCTCTTGGCTTTCTTGTGTTGTCTTCAAATCACATTCCCTGTTATAACACCACTGCCTCTAGCTGTACTCTCTGGAAAAATACGAGCCTTTAAATACTTTTGAAAGCTCGTTTATCACACCTTCCGCACCACTGCTGTTTTCATAAAACCCCCTAAAAACTTCTGTTCCCTCTCTGCTCCGTATATAAATTTAACAGAGAAAAGTACAACATTTAGGTCAAAAAATCAGCTGCCCACACGGGTATATTTTTAGGCAGTCATTTCAGTTTCACAAAGGTTTTCAGTTTGTGGTTGCCAATAGGTTTGCTGCAAACTAACAGTCTGAGGTAGCTGCTAATTAAATCTTAGGTTTCCTTCATGAAGCCTGGGAACCAGCAGAAGGTTCCAACAACAGTCACCTATATTTGTAATATTATTCTGTTAGGAAGGATAAGGACAAAACTGAGTCCACCTAGAAATGGCAGAAGAGGATGGCAAGCTGCCTGTAAACCATATGTTACAGTCATGAAGCATAACGAGCCAAAATGTAGTTTGAAGTCAGGTTTAATCACCAAAGCAGTCAGCTTGCAAAGGTACCGGCAGACAAACACATGGGAGGAAAAAACTGGGCATCCAACCTTCTATCAAGGCTGGAGCTTCTCTGGCCTGGGGCATTTGTAAAGGGCATGGGATGGAAAGACAATGATGAGATCTGCAGGTAAAAAGGATCTCCCAGCAGGAAAGAGGACTTGGTGGTGACAGCCACTTATGACCCAGGTTTGGGGGAGAGATGGCGAAACTAAGTGAGGACTTGTCTAGGGAATTTTACTATAGAAGCCCCTTTGCTACATATTAAGTATTAAAATTATCAATTTCTCAAACGTGGGGAGGAAGAAAATTTGATAATCATATTTTATAATAATTTTGCCCTTAATATAAACTCTGTTTTCTTTAGTAACTCAAATAAAGCTTTATATATGCCGGGGTATATCTGCCTAATTCTTCAAGCACATGGGATAAAAATAGATTGGTCAGGGCCTCCCTGGTGGCGCAGCGGTTGAGAGTCCGCCTGCCATTGCAGGGGACACGGGTTCGTGCCCCAGTCCGGGAGGATCCCACATGCCGTGGAGCGGCTGGGCCTGTGGGCCATGGCCGCTGGGCCTGCGCATCCGGAGCCTGTGCTCCGCAGTTCTTGGCAGGCAGCTCTCTCACTTGCTTCTTTGGTAAGTTCATCTCATTATTTTTGGGGGGGAGGATACTTGCTCCTTAGGATGTGGTGTCACACCACCACTGAGGGCACCTTCCCTTTTTAGTCATCACTGGTCACTGGCCCTTTTGTCCCTGCTCTACTGATCATGTAACACTACTACTCCACTGACTGCAGCAGAAGCTAGCTGAGGAGAATAGGGTTGGTGATAAACTGCACCCACCCGCCCTAAATCTGATGGAAGGAGCTGGAAGAAATGTAATAACAGAGGTTCTACGGATGGTCTAGCACTGAATTTTTAGCCGTTTTGAATATTATCACTGGATTTACAATAGGCCCTGTGTTCTCTGTTGGTGAACAGGGTCAGCTGGCAGCTGGTTAAATTTCTTAGGGAGTTACTGAAGCCAACATTAAAACAAAACCAAGCACAGGATTCCCTAAAAAGTGCAAAGCACCGAGCAGTGTGCCCAGAAGAACAATGTCAGGTTATCTTATGAGTCCAAGAGCAGAATACTCGAGCAGTACATATTATTAATGAAGGGCTCACCTTTCCAGGGGGGTGGTGTCAGCCATGCTTTCCTCCCCAGGGTTTTTGGTTTACACTCTATAGGGCTGTGGCACTCCAGGACCTCAGAGGTGAGGAGAGATGTGAAACAGGCTAGAACAGGGGCTAAGAAAAGCGACCCAATCTTACAGCTGTCATTATAATCGGTGGTAAATCATTATTTTTAATCTAAATATCTTGTTGTTGATATTGTTAGGGAAGTCATCATTATAAGTATCTATCTTGGAAAGCAATGACTGCTGTATTACTATGCAAAAGATCTGCAGTTGAGATATCCAGGATTCTCAACAGTAAATACTCCTGGCACCCACAGGAAACAGCAGAAGCCGAAAGAAAATTCAAATCATGAGTATAACATACATTCACAGCAACCTCTGAAGAGTGATTTAGGAGCATTCAAAAGAGTTCTTCTGGCAATGGAGAAGACAAAACCCTGCAATCAGGTTGACTTGTGAAGCACTGAGCCTAGCTTCCTGGTGCAGGTGGGGGTTACTGACTGCAGCGCTCTTCTCCCTGAGAAGGAACCCAGTCCTCCTCCTGCACCACAGGTCACACTTTACTTCAAATCAGGGCCCAGCCACACCCTCCCAACAGGACCAACCACGAAAATAAACGACACCCAGGCTGTAAAATGGGAGGCACAGCAAACTGCCCAAGAGAGCACAGACACTCTGCAGTGCTCTTCCATGCCCTACTGAACAGTCTCTCCAGCATCTCGTCTCCTACCTGGTATGTGGAGAATTTTTTCCCACATTTGGAAGAAAATGGAAGCCAAGCAGACTGTAAGGAAGAAGTTGAAAGTTCCTAACTCCCAAATTCCTCAGAGATTGACAGATAAGGGATTACTGGATGAAATGGGGTAAAACAATCTACTCTACAGCCAAAATAAGTATAATCATAAAAACAAAGAAACGTAAAGTCGTCTCACCTGAGGATTTTGGGACAAGAACAACTTAAAGAAGGGGGTGAATAATAAGTCCACTGTTCAGCTAAAAAATTAGGAGACCTTCACTTCCCCAGACTGTGTTATTAACATGAAGCAAATGTGTCAGCGAAGGAAAAGGAAAAGACATCTGTCTTTAAACTCCCCGCCACAATGAGCTCTCAGAGACAAAGCCAGTTTGAGTTGTTGACCATACAAATGAACTCACTATATATATATATAAATCCCTCTTCCAGAAGACATGTAGTTCTTAGTAATGCTGTGTGTGTGTATACACACACACACCCTTCCCCACCACCCTCCAAGGAAGGACATTAGGTCACCTATTTTCAAAAATAAAAGATTAAAATTACATCTCTACCCAACACGGTAAGCCAAGATAAAAATCCACATGGATTTAAAAGTGACATATGTATTCATTTTGTTTGTGTAAGCAATACATACTAAACAAAAATGGAGTGTTTATCAGGGGAAAGGACAAGACTATTAACTTTTCTCTATATGCCATTGTTTTGCTTAATTCATTATGTTTTATCTCCCTAAATAAAGAGAAAAATGAATTAAATTATATAATTTAATTGTTAAAGATGGTTGAGTTTAACAATCAGTTAGCAAAATTCCTGAAAATTTAACAATTGGCCCTTGTGAGCTGACCATTTCCCTTTTCTGTGTCCTGTAGGGCCTACTGTAGATTTTCTACACCTAAGCTTTCTAGAAATAACTTTTTGGAGCTTCCAGTTTATATGAGTTCCTGTAGAAACAGTCTATAACCTTCATGGTACCAAGGCTGACTCTGCTCTTACTTGCATGCCCACCCTGTACCCCCTGCAACTGACATCTCATGATGATGTGCAACTAACTCCAGTAAGGCAGGAGCTTGCTAGGTAGTCTTTTGAGCACCCCCCCCTCCCTCCACCCCCCACCTCACTGGAACCTCAGCCTGTAGTGATTTTAGCTAATTTCTAGAGCTATGTTGTTTATCATTTCCTTGAACTCTGAATAGAGGTCACCATACCACTGGGATGCTCTGTTTTACCTTCTTATGTAAGCTATTTTTGATCTATTTTTAAGAGTGATTTCACAAATGTTCTCTATTATACATCACCTTACAAAGGAAGTTAGCAAGGGGATGATGACAAGCACCAGGGCTAACCGTAGTGCTTTTCTACAGAGGAGGCACTTGTCAGTGAGCTAAGGAGCAAACACTGTGACATATATTTGGAGTTCAAGTTTCATTTTTTTTTTTTTCCCAATAGTGAAGAAAAAATATTGTGAAATGGGTATCACTTCCACTAAGGCTGTTTGGTTAAGATAAAATGCAAATGTTTTAAATCAAGGGGTTACCTATATCCTATAGTTTGTTGCAAATTTAATTTCTACTTTGCTCCAAAGGTGATTTAAGAGATTGTATTTTAATATCTAACTGGTGAGAATTATTTTGAGTAACTTTTTATTACTAACTTCAAGTTTTAGTTTATTTTATCGTATAACAGCCAGTGCAGTTTATATTTGAGGGACTTTATTAAGATTTTACTTGTGACCTAGAATCTGATTTTAAAATCTGACTTATACATAGAGTACAATGTTTTATGTATACCTAGTGAATCCAGCTTACATTCTAATGGGGGAACTAAATAAGCCCAGAAGGTTAGAGAAGTCATGACATTTTTCTCCCTCTCAAAGTGCCGGAGACACAAAAAGAAGCTTGATGCTGACTCCATTTTCTCTTTTTAGCGGGTATTCTGCTTTAAACTACCTGGATTTTCTGGACTATTTTCCTCATTCTTGAAATATTTCTAAGAGTCTTTCTCTCCCGCCCTGCCCCCCCCCATCCGTAACTACACCCATTACTCAGGGTGTCCTTTCACCATGAGGGCCCAAGTCCACAGAAAATTTTCTCCCGTTCTTTCTTTCTAGTGTAGACGTGCACGCGCACACACGCACGCGCGCACACACACACACACACACACTCGTATACACATCTATACTGAATTCTCTGTGTTTATTTTCCATGTTTCCAATCTTTTCACTCAGAATTTTAATCTTTTTCCTTTTTAGTTCTATTAGAATTTCTTTAGCTTTCTTTTCATTCACTGATTCAGGTTTCGTCAGTACTGAATCTGTTCCTCACCACTTTGTTTTAAAATCCTAAAACCATGTTTTTAATTTCCAGTAATTTTTCCTCCTCTCAGATCATTTATTTTTTTATGACTATCAACTCTGGTTTTATGAATGCAATACCCTCCTAATCTTACTTTGGATAATTTATTTTTCTAAGTTTTCTCCAGGTCAGACGGTCCTATTTACTCTTGTCGCTCAAAGTGGTCTTTTTCTTTGGAAATGCCGTATCTTTCTATATGTCCGTTGGTGTCTTCTATGTTCACTCGAAGGGAGGAAGCGTCCATGTTAGTTTTCTGAGTGATAAACTGTGACAGATAGTACACAGGTTTTCTCTGTTCTCATCTTGAGTCTTCACAAAATGAGGAGGGAGGAGTTTAGAGTTATTGAAAATTTCTTTGCCATCGTGGTGATGCAATTATCTCTATGGTTTAAGAAAGGGCCAGCAAGTAGAATCAAAGAAGAGGGTTTACCTTTTGTCTCAAATAATATCTTTCTCATGTCCTGAGTAATATAAGCAATAATACTGATTTAATAGGGGTGTATGGGTGTGTGTGTGTTTGTGCACAGGCATGCACAAATTATCTTTAATGTCTGTGGAACATTTTAAAAATGGATACTAGATCACAAGTAAAATCTCAATAAAGTCCCCAAAATATACGCTGCACAGCTATTATCTGATTCTCTGATTCACCTAGACTTTTTCCATCCTAGTTTGCATGCCTACTGTGATTTTTAAAAAAGGAAAAAAAAGGATTATCTGTCATGAAAATTATTTAAAACATATTTCCACCTCCTTAGGTACTTACGGAAAACTGACAGTTTTCTTTGCCCCCTCTTTTCTCCTTGGCTGCATCCACAGCTTTCCCTAAGCATATTACTTATTACCCACATCTCTGTAAATTATATAAATTCATTGTAAAAAAGGAGAACAACAGAAGAATTGAGCTGCTAATTTCTAAGATTACTCCAAGCAGTAAAGTTTTCTTTTATAGAAAAGAAAGTTTAAAGTTTCATCATTCAAATGTAGCCTATCTAAAACACCTGGAAATGATTTCAAAGTCACTAGTCTAATAGGTATTACTTCCAACCTTACCATTACTGGCCTTTGAAATATAGAAGCTAAAAGCAGACTGACAGATCAAATACTATAGATAAAAGCATTCTGAAAAGCATACAGTGCTATAAAAACATATGGTGGTAGTATTAAAAATAGATTTGGACATGAAATCCCAAACTCATTCATTTCAATGATTCCCTTAAATCTTGACAAAGGCAGAAAATAGTGAGACTTTAATCCAGATCCAGTTCTGCACCTTACTGGGATCATTTCAGTCCAGTCAATTGTAATCAAATTACACTCCATCCATACATGATTAGAAACAAACTGAGAGGTTTTGGTCGAGTGCCACAGTTTTTCTCACAAAGCCATCATGCTCACTTTATTGGAGGACATTTGGAAATTACGTGATCAAATTTGAAAGTAACTTTTCAAGAGTTCCGTGTGGTCTTTCTGACAAGGAATAGCTTTATACTTGTGGCAAAGTTAAAATCTCTGGCTGTAACTAATTAGCTGGTGATAAAATAATCACAATGACAATGGACATGGAATACAAACCATAAAGAATCTTAGACTCTAACACATGCATGTTAACTGAATAAAATTTATGGCCTCACTCTCATCCATCCAGGAGTATATGGCCAAGATACAGCCAAGAACATGGAAGAAAAGGATGGCTGAAGATACAACTAATAGGATTTTTTTTAAACATCTGTTGAGGCAAAGAAGGTTAGGCACACTGCATCTTAAAGTAACAAATACAATAAAACCAGGTGCAGAAGTGTATGGAACCTACTAAAATAAATTAAATATAAGCAGATGTACCATTTTGTCCTTTAGGAATTACAAAAACGAGAATTACCCATAAATAATTACTAGTAATCATCATGCTTACTAAATAAGTGCTTTATGCTTAACTAAGTGCTTTAATAAACATTACCTTATTTGGGTTTCACAACACTATGGGCAGGAAGCCCCCACATGAATTGACAGGGGATTAACAATAGTAATGAATTTGAAAATGTGTCAGAAGACATTATGCACACTCATAGTGCAGTGCCTCTTGACACTGTGTGAGCAAGGGCCCGATACACATCTGCTGAACTGTACTAAACTAATAATATATTCAACAATAATTTTATAAGGCAAAGGAAAGAAGCAAAAAATGTGTGTGTGTGTGCGCACGCGAGTGCACGCTGTATAAAGAAAAGCTATGGAAGGATACATGCTGGTTTGTTAGCAATGATTATATCAGAGAAGCAGTTGCAGAAATGAAACTATTAATTTTTGACACTTCTATACTGTTTGGATTTTTACGATAAGCATGTATTACTTTTGAAGCCCAAATGAATGAGATAAAAATTAAAATGTACCAGCTAAATCTGCTAACAAAGGACGGATGTAACTTTTAAAACAGAAAACAATTCAAATTGTATATATCTTTTTAAATAAAAGAAAAAGAAAACACCGTAGGATTATGCTATGGTTTTTGGATCCTGCAAATTGAATTTTATGATCAAATATACTTGCTAGAGGGGAAGAAAACACAGATTCACCAGTATTTATTGAGCACTAACCATCATATGCTAAGCAGTTACCTAATAACTTAGGACTCAGAGAATATTTGTACTCAATTTATCCACAGCCTTCCTTATTTACACCCAATTAGATCGCCTTCCAGCTTTGCAGATAAGCAACTTTACACTCTGAATATAAATTCAAAGATTACTACACTTTCTAAATGTCAAAAGTTTTTAGTCATGAAAGTCTACAGCATTATTACATGTAAACTCAGTTAAGTTGTCCATATTCTGCCTAAATTTGGAGGCATTTAGCTAGAGTAAAATTTGGCAAAGCCTTTAGAAAGACTCATTTTTTCTGGTGTTGTCAACTGCCTATCATGATAAAGTACACGGCATATTTTGCAACTCAAATTCTAAAAAAGGACATTCTTCCCTCTTCTGGCTTATAAATGGTTAACCGTTACTAAATACACCTAGCTTTCAAATTAAGAAGCCAAACTTATTCTTTAGAAATACACATGGCCCTGGACTTCCCTGGTGGCGCAGTGGTTAAGAATCCGCCTGCCAACGCAGGGGACATAGTTTCAAGTCTTGGTGCGGGAAGATCCCACATGCCACGGAGCAACTAAGCCCGTGCGCCACAACTACTGAGCCTGCGCTCTAGAGCCGGCAAGCCTCAACTACTGAGTCCACGTGCCACAACTACTGAAGCTCGTGTGCTCTACGCCCCATGTGCCGTAACTACTGAGCCCACGTGCTGCAACTACTGAAGCCCGCGCGCTGCAACTACTGAAGCCTGCATGCCTAGAGTCTGTGCTCTGCAACAAGAGAAGCCACTGCAACGAGAAGCCCGCGCACTGCAACGAAGAGCAGCCCCCGCTCGTCCCAACGCAGCCAAAAATAAAATGTAAATAAATACATTTATTATAAATAAGTAAAAAAAAGAATTCTTAAAAAAAAAAAAAGAAATACACACGGCCCGACCAATTGGATGTGCTCACAAAAATCTCTTCTGTGAATTCCTTGTGTGGCTCTCCACCTACTGTCCCACTGGGTCTCTTCCACCTAACTTGGAGCCCACTCTCCTAACTCTAGACACAGTGCTGTCGCCAACACTGCTGGTGGCCATGGTGGCTGAATTGAGCTGCTCTCTCTCTGCCTCGCACTGGAAAACTCCTTTGCCTTCATATTTAGCAGGAGTGTCATCTTCCAGAAAGGACTTTAATTGAAAAAGAGTTTACTGAAAACTTATTTGAGAGTCTCCAGGTAACAAAACAAGATAAATGGAATCTCTTCCAAAACTGGGTTTGGTCTGTGGTGCTGTGGGACTGACTGGATCCTCAGCCCCAGCTCAATCCCAGCTCCTTTACCTGAAGGACATTATTCTCAGATGAGACGGAAATTCAGCCTTCCTTCTATCAGGCCAAACTGTTTTCTCAGATTCATTCCGCAAGTACTTCTTGAGCACTCACTTAGTTCAAAGCACATTGCTGGATACTGCCAGAGATACAAGGATCAGGTATCATCCTCAAAGAACTTATAGTCTAAATTTTAAATTGGTTGGATACACAAGTAACATTTCAGTGTTGACTCTTTTAAAGGATGATTTGAAAAACATAAAGGGCAGCCATTAATAGAATTAAAAATAGGATATGCCTTCTAAAACATAAGAGTATCTAAAAATACAGGAAAATATAGTAAAATATGCACTAAAGCAGCATTAAAACCAAGCATAAAGTAAAACATTTAAGGACAAGGTATATCAGTCATAACTAGAGTGACAACAGAATTCATCATCCAAACTAGCATTTACAAAAGTGAAAGAGGCGCTATTAATAACTTCTCCAAGACAACAGGCATAAACCAGGATGTCCTGAGCAAGCCAGGTGGTGACTTCTCCCTAGTTATAAAAATAAACAGTTTGCTTTACTAAGAAAGGCGGATGGAGTTAATGGGTTCAAATGATCATCTTCCTTTCAGAATCTGAAAATCATGAAGCATACTGAAAAAAATGGAAAACAAAATAGGATACACAAAAATATTCTTTCTACAATTTTTGCAAAGAACAAAGCTACAGACTTGTTAACATTTTAAGATAAATTTAAATTTGGTCAAATATTGTGAGTTTTAGAAATATTTTTATATCATTTAAAGTGAATATATACAACTTATCTAAAATTACACCAGTAAACTAACAGTTTCTACTTGTTTAGGCTTTTTATTTTTTAAAGACAATTCTATATTTTAACACAGGTTTCACATACTGGGTTCAGTTATAAACTTGCCTAACCTCATAAAGGGAATTGTTCTCCAAATTTATTACCAAAAAAAAACCACTTTGGATATACTAGACTTATGTAGAAAATTAGACTTTTACAGGCCAAATAAATCCAGAAAACAAAGTTACTCAAAAAAATGAAGATATCTTGTAAGACCTGAAGAGACCAATGTTACATTATTTCCAAACTCTTCTACAGCTATGAGATTTCAGGCTATGAACAGCCCTAACGTATCCCACATCTGGGCAGATTAATACGCCTACAAATGAAAGACAAACAGCCATACTTACTCACATGACACCCAGCCTACTGTCTACTCCAAGTTGTACATCTCTAAATTAATGCAGATCCTTGGGAGAAATTAATTCCTGGTGAATACACTGAATATCAGAAGCAACAAAGAAGCAAACCAGAAGCATAGGACAGGTGGTCACGTGCTGGAAATTCAAGTTCTTAGTACTCTGGTCTTCCATTCTCCCTTTCTGATCTGTAGTCCCTCAATTTTCCCATATATAATCTAAAAGCTAAATTGCCCGCAAACTAATGAATAATTGTAATAATAGCTCCTAGAACTTCCATAGACTCTCCTTTCCTCCTGCTCAAAATTCTATTCCATCTCTGTGCTCAGAAGGTGCAACACACCTTCTGTGTAGCACACAGCCATTTGTCTATTCACTTACACATGCACTGGAACATGTGTCCTAGTAAAGGGCACCCACTGTGTAACAGGTCTGGGCTCAACACCAGAGATGCCCAAAGAATGACGATCCTTGGCCCAGAAGCTTAGATACACCAACTGAAAACACAAACAATGTAATGGAATAAATGTTCTAAGAGAAATGTATTAAAAGAGGTATAGGAACCCGAAGGAAGGAGCCAGATGTAGCCTAGAGAAGGTGGGGAAGGCTTCAGAGACGCTGCATCTGAACTGGGTCTTGAATCTGAGTTTATCAGGTAGTAAAGGGAAAAAGAACACTTGAAAAGAAACAACATGTGCTGAAACACAGAGGTATAAAAATCTTGATATATTCACTGTTGGTGGGAATGTAAATTGGTTCAGTCACTATGGAAAACAGTACGGATGTTCCTTAAAAAACTAAAAATAGAACTACCGTATGATCCAGCAACCCCACTTCTGGGTATACATCCAAAAGAAATGAAAACAGGATATTGAAGAGAAATCAGCACTCCCACGTTTATGGCAGCATTATTCACAATAGCCAAGATATGGGAACAACCTAAGTGTCTGTCAACAGATGAATGGATAAAGAAGTTGTCACACACACACACACACACACACACACACACACACGGATATTATTCAGCCATGAGAAGAAGGAAATCTTGCCTTTTGCAACAGTATGAATGAACCTGAAGAGTATTACGCTTAGTCAGATAAGTCAGACAGAGAAAGACAAACACTGTATGATATCACTTATATGTAGTATATTAAAAAGCCAAACTCAGAGAAACAGAGAATAGAATGGTTACCAGGGGGAATTGGGGAGATGGTATTTAAAGGTACAAACTTGCACCTAGCAGATAAATAAGTCCTAGAGATCTAAACCACAGTATAGTGATTACAAACAACAAGACTGTATTATAAACTTCAAAGCTGCTAAGAGGCTAGATCTTAATTGCTCCCACCACAAAAAAGAAACGATAATTATGTGACATGACAGGGGTGTTAGCTAACACTGCTGTGGTAATCATATTACAATATATAAATGTAGCAAATCCACATGTTGTACACCTTAAATGTAAAAACTGTTAAATGTCAATCGTATCTGAAAATAAAATTTTTAAAAATCCGGATGTATTCAGGAGTGGTGAGAAGTGAAGCACAGGATTTGAGGTGGGGGGAAGCAGACAGTGAAGACTCTATGAGGTATGGATACAAAACAAGCCTAGGCTCCCAGGTGTGTGACATCAGCAGTGAGGAAGTATGAGGGGGATGGAGAAGGGGGGTGTCTCACTATCTCACCTCTTTATGGTCTCTCTTTCCAAAGTGGGTAAAACTGACAAAGTCTCACTGTTCACAACTTCTCTCTTCTTCCTTTTGAGAGGAGCCAAGCTATTTCTCCTCCTGTCCTTCCCAACAGTTTTCTTTACCCCGCTTATAAAATGAAAGACCTGGGTTCGAGTTTCAACTCTCACTGCCCAAGCTTAGAGGAGACCCAGTCTCTCTCTGAGTCTCAGACTCGCTTTTTACAGAAAGAAGAGACCGGACTACATGAACCATGAAACTCAAGGACTCAATAAGCAGAAATGCCAAAAGTCATTATAGCATATTTTCATTTTAACAATCATAGAAAGTGAGGAGAATCAGTAGCAGACATATTCTAAATAATGTCAGCTACACAACGGTGCAGGACACAACATCTGCCTACTCGGGGATGGCTGGGTAGTGTGATTTGCTAGGCAAGTCAAAACCACCTCACAGTTTTCTCCTCTGCAAAATGAAGACAGGAAATTCACACTCAAGTTTGCAGTGAGACTTAAATAAGAAAACATAAACAAAAACAAGTCACTGGACACCTGGCATGCAATAGGTGCTAAGTAAATATTGGTTAAATCTAGTTTGATATATTATCTTTCAAGTACATTTATATATGTGCCATCTGTATTAGTATCAGTTAACAAAAAATATGCAAATACAATGACATTGGTTGTGTAAACTGTTTAGAAAGTGAAATTATTATTTTAGAAAAATTGAAGGCTTCTAATTGCATGGGAGATCAGGATATTAGTGATATTTTATATGCTCCTTCATTGCCCACCAAGCAGCATACATTTTCATTGCAATGCTTTTTTCAACTAGAAACAACCCAAGGAGTCACAACTCAATTTCCAAGGTGAAGAGGAAACCAAATGGAAAAAAATATACAATGAAACAATGCCTTTAGCATTTGGAAGAGAGGTAGGAGGGGCAGGAGAAAGAAAGAAAGGGCCAAAATAAATTTAAATTACTGCTTTGAAATCATTCTTCATGTTCAAACAGCAAGCTAAACTAATTTCAATTTCTTTATCTTAATGATTCAGACATCTCAACCTCTGATAATAAAAGATGCCTGCCTGCAATGTTTGCAAGACTCTGGCCTGCACAAGAGGGTATATATAGTTCATAGTGGCTACGCAGAAGAATCCTATTTGTGTTAACAAACTTCAGTCCAGCAAAGCACAAAACCTACTCAGCACTCATATGCCCTTCACCCAACAGCTTAATACCCTTTAGAAATACAGAGGCACAGGCTACAAATTTTACACAGGGGCTCTGGCGCAGAGCACGGGCTCATGCACACGCTCACACACAGACACCCTAGTCTTTGTTCCTGTTTTCCAATATGATGAAAATCCGTGGGAAAGGCTGCCCCCTTGTGCTCATCTCAGTGCGGCCGTGGACCCTGCTAGAGCAGGAACAACTGGCCACAGATGCCTTTCAATATCCCCTGATGGCTTCAGAGAGCAGACTTATTAGCCCACTCGACCTCTGCCCAGAAATCTAGGCTGGTATAAATGATGATCATCGCTTGGGCTTTCAGAGAAAGTGGCACTGCTTCTGAGTTGGTTCAAGTCCAAGAAAACCATTCTGGACCTCTATTAAGGCACAGCCACGTGCAGCTGGTCCTTGTACATACAATCAGGATGAGAACCGCTTTTACAACGCTCCTGGTTGTTAGAAGAGACCTTTAGAGGGATGGAATTCCTATCTGTCAAATGGCCTCTGGACCTCTGGCTTTCTGAATGACACCTAGAGAAATCCACAGATAGGAGGAAGGGCAAAGAGGGTACTGAGAACAGCATAGCAACTAAAAGAGGTAGGAGAGCCCAAGACAGGAGCAATTAGGAAGGTTCCCGGAAAACCAACTAAGAGAGAAGGAAAGGCTTATCATAAGAGATCACCTGGGCTTCCCTGGTGGCGCAGTGGTTGGGAGTCCGCCTGCCAATGCAGGGGACACGGGTTCGTGACCCAGTCCGGGAAGATCCCACATGCCGCGGAGCGGCTGGGCCCGTGAGCCGTGGCCGCTGAGCCTGCGTGTCTGGAGCCTGTGCTCCGCAACGGGAGAGGCCACAACAGTGAGAGGCCCGCGTACAGCAAAAAAAAAAAAAAAAAAAAAAAAAGAGATCACCCGACTCAATCTTATTTTCTACGGATATGCTTTCAGGTCTCGAAGTTCCCACGAAAGTAGCCAACTTGCCAGAGGTCTCAGCTGGCATACCTAGTGCTTTTTCTCATGTAAGAGGCTACCTTATTGACTAGTATGGGGCCAAAAGTGTGAAGGACCTATAAATAATTTGGAAGAGTAAATTTAAGCACCCAGCATAAGAAATCTAACCTACTGGATGATAAAGAACCAAACATACAGTAGGCATGAAATCCATGTATGTGAGAGAATGACTAAGCTATAAAATTCAGCAAACCAAGGTTTGTCTTTTCAGAGCAAACAACAGTTCAAAAAAGAAAAAGAAAAAACTCCATCTTATTTTTTTTCTTTTAAGAGACTCTGGATCCTGAGAAAGGAAGGTTTATCAGAGATATTGATATCCCTTCCTCTCTTCCCCAAATCCCTCCACCCCCAAATCTCAAGTGAAATGTCCAAAGAAAGGTAAAAATTAGGGAAAGACTATGTCAACGTAGGAAAAGGTCTCATCCAAATGCCAGAAAATCTGAAAAATGGAGCTAGATTAAAGGTCACCCAGGCATCCTAGAATTCATTTATACCACTAGGAGAGCAACTGGTCTCTCCACAAATTAAAAAATAAAAGAGATCCTGGACCTCATAAATACCCCAGAGTAAGAAGGACCAGGGCAGACGTCTTTATGTCAGGGAAGACCCTGGGGCACAAGCAGTAATTCTGGCTGCTTGCCAGCTGGCTCCATTTGCGACAGCCAGGCCCGGGGCCCACAACAAAAGAGCTTATATGAAAATGGAAAGGGCTTCTCCCCAAAACAGACTAGCATTGGTACAATTTAATGGTTTAAAATGATTCGGTATTAAAGTTAGGAGACCAGAACAACACAGAGCTGGGTTAAGTCGCAGCCCCTTCCTTAGCTCCCCCATCACTAGAAATGGCTTAATATGATAAGGATGTCAATCCTTCCCAAATGAACTTGTAAATTCACACACATAAAATTATTTCTTACTATAAAACACGTGTATATATGAATGTGTGTTTATGCCTGGACAGAAGTTTGGAAAAATACACATTACACTGCATATTCTAAACACCTACAGTGAATACCCCTGGGAAGGTAGTTCACCTAGTATTTTCTATATTTACTGAGCTTTACAGTGAAAGAAGGTGATCACAACTTACTTCTGTAAATAAAATGTCTCAACATAGATATTTAATCTACTGGAATTAAATAAAATGATCTCAAGTTCATATGGAAAAATAAGTGTCCAAGAAGAGCCAAAAAAATTATTAAAATGAAAAGCGATAAAACCAGATTAAGAAAGAATGACTGAAACCATCAAAACCAGACAATACAGACTGGCAAATACATCAGAATAGAAAATAGAGCCCAGAATCAGACTACTATAGTATTTGTAGGAATTTAACAGTGACAAAAGTAGTAGTAAAACTTGGGGGTGGGGGGAAGGCTTATTTAATAAACTGTGATGACACAACAGTTATGCATCTGGAAAAAAAAAACTGGAATATTTGGCCTACGGGTAACCTGGTCCATGGCAGAGCTTGGCTGAGCACACGAGAGTTATGTAACATAAAACGGTCAAAGAACAACTCAAGAAAGAGTACAATTGCCAAAGTATGTGGTAGAGAATAAGAGAATTGAACAAAAAAAGAAAAAAAAAAAGAGGAAAAGTATCATTGGAGCTTAAGTCCCTACAAATCACACCTCTGAGAATATGGTACAAAATAACAAGTGGGGATAGACAAGCTCTCTAGGCTATGAGGTGACTGAGTTCTGCCTTCCCTTGGGAACTCCCTTAGCTCAGGAGGCTAGAAAGGGAACTCAAATGGCTCCTGGGGGCAATTTTGGCCTTTACGAAGCCTAGAACAATGCTTTTCTCTTGACTGGACCAAGGCACACAGAAAAGAACAGAAAAAGACTCAATATCTCTGCTTCTCCAACATCAAAAAGCCTTTTTCAGCCCAGAATACGCCCTCTGAATCTCCCAGAACACCTGGGATACACTGAGTGGAGAAAGAAGCAATTCGTTTCAGTGTCCACATGAGCCAAACGAAGAATTTCCAGTGATAACATCACCTTGCTGCTGGGGCCCCGGATGATCGTATCACATTAAAACATCACTATCCTGTTATCCTGAAATAAGAAATGCTCAGACCAAGCCAGGATTTTGCTCTCACCTACGAAATTCCAGAATATTTATGATGAAAAGCAAATGTGTTCGCTTCTAAAGAAATGTTTTCCACACTCTTCCTTTTGTACCTGAGAACATTTTAAACTTTGAAGAAATAAATGATAAACCCCAAGCAGCTCTGGCTGCTCATGTGTTCTCTCACCTAAGCTCAGCGATCTTATTATTTGATTAATTCATGCATTCATTCAACCAATATTCACTGAATGAAGTGTAGAGACTTATGAGGCCCAGTCCCCTTAAGGTATTTGCAGTCAGTCCCCCGCCCCCAAATTAGTTTGTGTGAAGTGTTAGGATGGTATAAGCTAAGTGCCCACCACTGAAGGAGAAAGGGACTTCCTTCCCTAATAGAAGGTGTACTGACTCTCTTCCCCACCCTATAAAACTGGAAAAAGGCCAAGTGCTTTTTAAAAGACCACCATATATTTTATTCCAGGGCGGAAAGTAGTTGCTTTCAGCTCCTACTGCTCTTAATACAATTCTAGAGGTCCAACTAAGGACTTACCTTACAAATGACAGCTTAAGAAAATTAATATATTTCCTTTTATTTTAAGAGAACAAATTATACTGCTATTTTGTGGTATGCTTTATATTTATTAATCACTATATTTTCAGAATAACATTTCAGAAGAATATATACCTATTTTTATAGTTAAAACCTTCTTGCAAAAAAAAAAAAAAAAAAAAATCAAAAATCAAACCTTAACTCTGAATCTACCCCGAACAGCTCATGGCTTTGTTGACCAGGCACGTGATGCGGCCTCTCACGGAGTATCTGGGACACCATCACCCATCTGCTTATGTCTTCGCTTTGTGTTCAAGCTTGTATACATGCTTCTCAATAGAAAATTCTCTACCTCCTCCAACTTGCAAGCCACCGCCTTCTGCCTCAGCCACTCTCCTCCTCTAACATACACTTCTGGAGTCAGGCTCCGACCCAAATGGAATGGAGTTCTAGCATCCATGTTGGCAATTCAGAAGTTTCAAGAATTCACCCTTTCTGCCTTGCTTCTCCGGGAAACTGATTCCTTCTATCATCTCTACTTAGCTCAAGCTTTCTCTTGAAGAGGTTACCAGAAGTTTTGATTCTTTGTTAACTCTGAATAACTAAGGATGAGAGGGAGAGTCAGAGAAGTAGTTTCAGTAAGAGCCAAAGCATCTGATTTCTTCTCTACCTACATTTTTTGGAGGACATTTTTCAGACAGACTTCATAAGAACAACAGAGTACTTTCCCCAGAATGTTCATGGCGGCCAACTTGAATTTTTCAATTAGATCAAAAGAGTTACGTTTAAATAAGTGACATGCTAAATTAGAAAAGTGCTCTTTAATCTTAACAGTTATGTGCTTCACTTATGATTTATTTTCTTAACAAGTGTGACAACTGGCAGTCAATTAATTAATGATAATATTTCCCATGGAAATCAATGGTAATAACCATGCTGCTTAATTAACCTGTTTGCCTTTTGATATTTTCTGAAACAAAATAAGAGGCATCATCCTGTTGCTTCCCATTATCCTCATCTGCAAGATGAAGTGAAAGATCACAGTAAGTACCTCGCCCAAAGCTACAAAGCTAAAGAGTTGCTCAGCTGGAATTTTAACCCAGAGTATCCTATTTCCAATCCATATACTTCGTACTTCTCCACTCAATCCAACAGGATAAATTCTATAAAACAGCACCAATGGTGTCAAAGAAAGATATTAACACGGTCTTCCCTTCTGACTCAAAAAAAAAAAAATAAATTAGATGATATTTCAGGTATAAAAAAGGTAAAAAGAAAAATGAAACAGACAATATAGGCTCACTATTCACCTGACGAAAGAGAATATTACCAATAATTTTTACCCCTTCCAATCACATCCTCTCTCAAGGGAACTACTCTGTTGAACCTGCTGTTTATCTTTTCATGTATTTTTTTTATTATATATGTATCTGCTTCTAAACAATAAACAATATTTACATGTTTTTAACCTTTACATAAATGGTTGACAACTGGCTTGTTTTTAAAATGCACTATTTGTGAGACTGACCCAAGTTGGTATTTACAGTGTAGTTCATTCTCATCCATGCATAATATTCTACTTCATGACTGCACCATAATTTACTTA
This sequence comes from Pseudorca crassidens, assembly GCF_039906515.1. Classification (NCBI taxonomy): domain Eukaryota; kingdom Metazoa; phylum Chordata; class Mammalia; order Artiodactyla; family Delphinidae; genus Pseudorca; species Pseudorca crassidens. The sequence goes on along the minus strand of NC_090296.1, from coordinate 147,931,001 downwards.
TCCATTCTTCTGTCAATGGATAATTAGGTTGTTCCCCTCCCCCCATTTTTTTGCTATCGTAATTAGTGCTATTATGAAAATTCCTGTACATGTTTCCTTGTTTGCAAGATTTAAAAGTTTCTCTAAGATATATTCCTAAAAGTGGAACTGCTGTGTCTTGCGGTCACCTATTCTTCAAAGTGGTGTACCAATTAACAATTTACATCAACAGTTTATAAATGTTTCCACTGCTCCATCCCTACAACACAGGATACTGCCAGATTTTAAGAATTCCACCATTCTAACTGTTATAAAACAGTATCTCATGATTTTAAAATACATGCATTTCCTTGATTACTTTCACATCTAATGGGTCTGCCACATTTCAGGTCATACTAGAAACATGTTTCTCCCTCCAACATCACACCTTCCTCTAAACCACATACTTCACCTTTTCTGAAAAGACCAAAAGAGATGTCGAACCTTCTTAATTACTGCCACCACTCAAAATCCATAGTTACTGTTATCACTCAGCTTCCTTCAAACTATCTTCATAGTCTTTGCAGAAATACCTTTCTTTTTGGAAAAATTTTTAAAAATTCCATTTAATCATTTACCCTCTCCCCCAAGACTATAATAAATATCTTCATAGCCAAATCTTTGTGTACAATATTAATTATTTCCCTCTGAATCAATCCCTAAAGGTAGCACTTTTGGGTCAAAGGATATGATTATTTTTCAAGATATAATTATCTTTAAAACTCTTGATATACAATGCCAAGTTGTACTCCAATGGATGGTATCAATTTAGGGGGTATAAGAGAGTATCTTGACAGTCAGTCGTCAGCTGGATAAAACCAAATTTGGCCTTGTCAACAAGACTATTGTGTGAATCATCAAGGACTGCTTCCCAAATTTCATTTAACCATTTACGGAAGTCAAATTATTTCCCCATTCTGTCATGCATTAAAAATTCTAAGAAAAGAGGTCAAAGGTCTCACCATCAGCTTCTTAAACTTGACCTCTGCTTTATCCATTACCACCTACTCTTTCAGCTTCCTATATCTGACATTTGATCTGTCAGTGTCTTATGAGTTTAGCTAAATTCCAGGCTCTGGCCTCCCCAGTGCTGGCATGACCACTATACAAATAATTATTCAACTCACAAGTGTGATTCCAATATCACTTGAAATGGAATATGACCTGTAGTACGTTTACTATTATGTGTAAGTTCTAAATACAACTGTTCACTTTTTCAACTATTGTATCTGAAATAGGCTTGGTAGGGCCAAAAACAAATGGAAGTGAGGAAACTGCAACAAGCCTATAAGCTGAGTTTATATGAGGTGGCTCAGTGACAGGTGAGCCGGCCCCCTCCCGGCCAACCAGGTCTCAGTGGTTATTTCCTCCACGTTTAGACCTGGGGCAGCTGCAAAATGTCTAACAATAGCCAATATACAGTCCCTCTATGACGGGCACTCGACTCAAGACAATCTTATATTTCCATGTCTGAGCAATACTCACTGGACTTCCCATCTCCATGTCTTCCCAAAGCCTCACTGCAATCCCATTTATTTTAGTCAAGGTACAACCTGATGATCTGCTAGCAACTGCTCACTATGGTTTCTCCATGCATTATCACATCTTCAAAATCTTATTCCCTCCCAAGCCTTCTTTACTCTCACCAGCCGACCATGTTTTTTACACTGTTGAGTTGAGAGAGGTTATATTCTATATACCACTAACCATTTGAACATTTCACTGCATCCCTCATCTTTCCCCTTTCACTACCTCTTTTTCTCTCTGAAAAACAACTATTATCAAACTCTATTATACACACACACACACACACACTTTCCCTCTCTCTTTGCCTTGACCCAACCACTCCTTCAAACCATTAACCCATGTCGCACCTTTCTTCAACTGAAAAACTTCAGCAAAAACTGTTTCAATTACCTCTTTCTTTATTTCCTCTGACAAGCTGGTCTCTATTTTATAAGTGCCATTTAAGAGTAAAAGAGGACTATCATATTTGGAGATGGAAGGGAAAAAAAATTCCCATCACATAATCATTTGTTCTCATATAATATCTAGAGTGGCAATAAGCTTACTAATACTCAATTCTTAGGTTATGAAGCTGTATTAGTCTATCTATTCAAAAGAAGTTATGTAGTTTTAGCCAGTTACTCCAGTGAGTGAAAATGAGGATTCAACAGACAAATCTTAAAATAAGCATTTTACTAAAACATATGGTAACAATTTGATCTTAGGTAACAGACAAGAGGGCTCCAGCTATTCTATAACCTGCTCAGCTGCCTTAAGGACTAAAGGGATCAACAGCTTGTCACATTTAAGTGCAACTGCAGTACACTGGTTGAAAAGTGTTGATATTAGAGCGTGTATAAAAATGTAACGATAAAAAGAATAATGCATATAAAACTAAAGAAATCCAGCCAAAGTTATAAGTAAGATTCAGGCTATAAATAGTTTCATTTGAAAAAAAATGACCCAACTCTTTTGAATAAAAAAGGGACAATAACAATTGATAACATTATCAAATCAAAACTGACAACCAACCAGGTATAGTTGCTTTCATGGTGTTAATCAAATTTCTTAAGGGCCAGAAAATTCCTGTGTCTGCAAAACAAGAAGCAATGAAAATATCCCCTAATTTGTTATTTCTTCGTGCAGCTAGTAGAAAGCTGATATCTAAATTCCACAAATATAAAATATACAAAAAACTATAGATCAGGCAAACTTACAAATACTATAAACACTTTACAGAAAAACTACTAGCAAATTGAATTCACTGCTCTATTAACATATTAAAATATACCCATCAAATAGTTTATTCCAGGAATATAAAGCTGGTTTGATATTAGGAAACGTGTTAATGTGATTCACAATATAAGTGGGTCAAAAGAGAAAAACATGTACCACCTGAAAGGTGTGGAAAACACCACGTGATAAATCTCAATATCTATCCACATTTAAAAAATTAACCTAGTAAACAGAAACAGGAGGATACTTTATTTTCATCATAAAAACTATCCAGATCAAATCTCATAGAAACACTAAAATGTTTACAGGAATTCCTATACTATAAAAGGAATAAGACACCACTCTTTTTTTTTTTTTTTTCTGCTGTACGCGGGCCTCTCACTGTTGTGGCCTCTCCCGTTGCGGAGCACAGGCTCCGGACACACAGGCTCAGCGGCCATGGCTCAAGGGCCCAGCCGCTCCGCGGCATGTGGGATCTTCCCAGACCAGGGCACGAACCCGTGTCCCCTGCATCAGCAGGCGGACTCTCAACCACTGCGCCACCAGGGAAGCCCTAAGACACCACTCTTAAGCACTGTTCTAAGGGTTACAGCAAATATACTTAAACACAAGGGAAAAAGCTATAAATATTGTGAGAAGAGATTATCTCCAAGAGAAAAACATACAGGTTACAAAACAGGAGAGAAAGTGTGATTTTTTTTTTTTATTAAAAATATACTACTGAACTATACACTTAAAAATGGTTAAGAAGGTAAATGTTGTGTTATTACATTTTTATCACAATTTAAAAATATACACATACAGATTAAAAAAAAAAGACTGGTGGTTATCCCTATGGTAAGAGATAATTCTTATTTAGCTTCCCTGAACTTTTCAAATATATCTCTATCATGACCCACATTATATTGAAAACCATCTTTTAAAAAGAACTTCTAAAAAACCATAACCCTTAGAATTCACATATAAGCCTTATGACCTCAAAATAAAAAAGACAAACTTATATAGTGAAGAAATAAAGAAAACACAAACATAGAATTGATCATGAGAAAGACAGTCTACCAGATTGAAAGAATCAGAATTTTTATGTGCCCTGCCAAGATGATTTACAAGTGAACTATTTCAAAACTTTCAAAGAAACGATGATTATCACATTCTACAGAAATTTCTCTAGAATAACAATGTCCAAAATGGTAGCCACTAGCAACATGTGGTTACTGAGCACTTGACATGTGACTAGTGTATCTGAATGAAGTAAACTTTTTTTTTTTTTTTTTTGGTGGTACGCGGACCTCTCACTGTTGTGGCCTCTCCCCTCTCACTGTTGTGGCCTCTCCCGCTGCGGAGCACAGGTTCCCGATGCGCAGGCTCAGCGGTCATGGCTCACGGGCCCAGCCACTCCGCGGCACGTGGGATCTTCCCGGACCAGGGCACGAACCCGTGTCCCCTGCATCCGCAGGCGGACTCCCAACCACTGCGCCACCAGGGAAGCCCCGAAGTAAACTTTTTTTAATATTATCTGATTCTAATCTATTTAAATAATGGCATACGGTTAATGGCTACCAATTGGACAGTGCAGCTCTAGAGGGTAGAAAAGATGGAAGCTTCCCATTTCGGAACTACCATGACACCAAGAAAATAATGTCAATTTTATTAATAATACAAGGAAAGTCTGGATGAAATACTAGAAAATTGAATCTAACAGTGCATGGAGAAAATATGAAAATGTTCAAGTATTGTTTTTTCTAGAAACACAAGGACATCTTAATAACCAGGAAATAAATATAATTCATGATATCAATTATATAGCAAGGAGAAAAGCTCTATAACCTTGTCTTCAGAGGCTGAGAATGTATCAATAAAAATTAAGTATCTATTCCTGATTTTTAAAAAAACCCAAAACTTTCCTAGCATGATTAAGAGATATGAATCAATAGGTATCAGCAAACCTGAAACTAAAATACTAGAAATATCTTCATTAAAGTCAGGAAGTAACAAGATAGAACAGCAGCTATAACTATTATTTATCATACTTTTATAGGCAATAAAAATAAAAAGAAATAAGATACATAACTCTTAGGAAACAGGAGAACAAATTCATTACATCTGCAAAGAAAACTTACTAAAATCAGTTGGAACTATTAATACTAAGAAATGCCTAGCAAGGCTGCTGGTTATTTATTGATTAAAACAGAGTCTTTCCAAGTGGAAATGTTGATGGTAAGGTATATTTAAAAGAAATTCACTAGTAAGTGAATTTAAAGTATTACAAATGTACTACAAAGGCTTAAGAGTCACAAACCGTTGAGCTTTCCCTTGAAATAATCAAATCAAATCTGCTAGTAAAACCCTTCAATGGCTTCTGCCTCTTCAGTCACGCCACATGACTAAGGAGAACACATACACTCTCTCCATTTAATCCACACTGATTTCCTATCAACCCAGCAACCAACCATGGCAAAACTAAAACCATTTCAGGAAAAGGCTAATTAATATTTATTATTTTCTTCATGTTGCAAAAAGAGCAATATCATGTTTCCTCTTAGAATATGCCCCTGAAATTTTTAAAGATTTAACCATATGGAAGAGATCTAAAAGTGTGTAAGAAAAAGCTAAAGATTTGGAATCCTAATTCAATTTCCCCTCACATTTTAATAGGAGCCTGTAGCAAACATTTATTTTTAGAGAAATTCTCAGTAGAGAACTGAACAAAAGACTATTGTGTGTTCAACACAGTAAGGTTTCTCTGGTCCCATCTATACCAACTTTTCAAACATCAGGTTGGAATTAAATGATTTTAAACTTTAAATTGACTATTTCCAGACCATAAAATCTAACTACACTTAGTCGGTGTAAGCATTCCAAGTGAGTTATAGCTGAGTTCAAGTGTGAAATCTGCATTTTTCAAGTGCCAATAAAGGAACTTTCCTTTAGACTTTGACTATATACACTGACTTGTTCAAGAATGCCATATAATGTTTTCATTTCCCTCTCCAACAAAAATTTTCATCTGCACCTGATAAATCTGACTTGGTATCGTTTCTGATGAAAAGCATATGGGTATTGGTCATATCACTCTACTATTTTCTTATTAAAATGAGAATTGTAACTTTTTATCTAAGTTAGGAAGAGTAAAAAAGAAGTTTACAGGCCTGCCTGATCACGATGAAAATCGCTATGTCTTAATTTTCAATATGTGTCCTACCACGGGCCTGCTAAAATACAAAAGGAAACAAGAAATTATCTATGATTAGTGGTGTGGTCATCTTAAAACATGTCCACAAATTCCTTGACATATCTCCCATCAAAGGTGGAGTTAGTGCCCTCTCTTTGATATGGACCAGTCTTAGCGACTCTCACTTCTTAATAAAGAGAAGGTGGCGGAAATGAGACTGAAGGCTTTAGAGGCTGGGTCATAAAAGTTGATACAGCTCCCTCCTGGCTCTCCCTATTGGGATGCTCACCTGCAGAACCCAGCCACCATGCTGTGAGGAAGCCAGGCGGCCACATGCTCCAGCCCCAGTTCCACTTCCAGAAAAGGTCCCAGCCGACAACCAGCATCAAACAGCAGACAAGTGAGTGAAAAGAGCCTTCACATAACTGTAGCGCCCAGGCTTTGAGCACTTCAACCGACACCATGTGGCACAGAGACAAGCTGTCCCACCAAACCATGTCCAAATTG